>NC_090925.1:78136389-78439420 GCF_040938575.1 Ambystoma mexicanum
ATGCTTACAATATCACTAATGTGATATACATTTCATACAAGAATGGATCACCATATGTATTGTTAATATCAGTGTGTATAGGCCCATATTACCAAATCACTGTGAATTCAAGCAGACGTCCAAGGCCAAATGATGTGTTATTATATAGCACTTGCTTAATCGCTTTATGTAGAACAAATATACATACAATATCACACACACATCGCTAAACAAGTGCTTAACCCACTGAGCTATCTTACCGGCTATAGTAAAATGAGTAATTACATGTCTCAATGTTCTCAGTGTCAGAAAGCAAATTACACTCTGTAGTGGATACCATTCAACCGATAACTGCGATTTAACAGTAGGCAAGTTCATCTGCAGGTCTGGTGCAAAGTTGGCCACATGTCAAGCCTGCATGGATCTACTTTTCAGGCTTCAGGGAAAAGCAGCGCACTCGCCCAGCATCCCATACTCTGGGCACTCATTACCTCATATATGCAAACAAACATCCTGAACAGCATGCTAGGGAGACATTACAACAAAGCATTAATTGTGGCACAATGAAATCAAAGGCCAATTTATGTGCTATGGTCCAACATTCTGCATCCTCGGTGCCAAGACAGTCTGTTGCAAGCTTTGGTGCCGTGACTTAGTGTCAGGTTTGCAGGTGTCAGGGCTATAAGCGTTCATCTTAGTGCACGGTTTGTCTTTGGTAACTTGCATGTGAGCTTTGAGAAAAACCCATCAGTGGAGGATTGTAGGCTCCCTTTCAGTGCTAGGCTTATTTGGGAGGTGGGGTTTGACTGCAACCATTTCAGTTTGTAGCATAGGAAGGTGGGCATTTATCGTTTCTGCTTTTTGCTTGGCAAGCAGTTTCTTCTCTGTGGCTGCCTTAAAGTTAATCCCACCAGAGATGGGGTGCGACTGAAGATGTGTGTGTGTGTGTAATCAGGGTGGACCAGCGTCTACAGGGCCATTCTCCTCAATTATTGCTTTCTTGTTCCCCTTCACAGGAGCCAGATGGTCCCTCCATTCCTCCCGCTCTTATCCCAGACTGCCAACCCTCCCCAGTCGATTGGATAAGTTTGTGTCTCTTTAAACTTCCATAGGAGCCAGTTTTACACTCAGGCTCTCCTGCTCCTCTCCTAGGCAGTGGGTCCTACAAGAGCCATTTGAGCAAAAAGTGGACTTGCCTCCAAATATCTTAGAATAGGACAATGGGGATAGTTTCCTATAATCAATAGGACGTGTATCAGTCTTGAACATGGAAATATTCAAGGTTCTAGTAGGGTCCCCGTTCTCATAAACCTCAACTACACCAGGTGAGATAGCAATGGTCCTCATGTCAACCTACTGATTAATCTCTGATTGCACAGCAGTTGACTCCACAGTAATATTAGTAGACACTTTAGTTGGAGGTACTTCAACTTGTATAGGGGGGGCAATCTCTTTCTCCATGCTTCCATCCATTGTCTTTTTCCTAGCAAAAAAATTGAAGAGATTTGCCTTCTCTGTTACTCTGGGGTCATTCACCATTTTGGAAAAAGCACCCTGCGTTTTGCCTTTCCCTTTTTTTTTTCTCTCAGACTATCAGATTGTACCAGGAGCAACCCAGCCACACACTCGATTGCACAACCCCTCCCCTCCCCCCGACACATCCAAATTACTATCCAGATGACAATCATTTATATCCTCTCGGATTAGATTCTGCCAATTATTTTTTGAGATTCTATTTTGCCCTTTACCAGACGTCCGCTTAGGGGCATTATTGGTCTTTTTGGTTTGTCCTTCCTGAGTTTTTAAGGAGGAGACTTCTAAAACGTCCCGGGCCCTGGCCCTCCCCTCAGAATCATGCATATCGGAACCAGAAAGGACCCCTAACTTTTTCCCCTTCACTGGGGGCCCAGGGTCATTCACAGGGAGGAGCAATTGCTCAGTGTCATGGGGAGAACTGTATTCGTACCCTTATTGGATGGCTCCTTTGCCTCATCAAGGGTTGGTTGATTTTATTCAAACCAATAGCCTTAATCAAATCCCCTATGAGGAGTGTGTGTAGTTGTAGTTCTACTAATATTTGTGCATTAAATGATCCATATGGGGAGTCCCCCCAATTTGGCCCCTCTGGAAGGCTCTTTCTGTGCAGATGAAACCTCCCACTCTGTGTCCTGACTCGGAGGGTATTGGGAGAGAGCAAGTAGGGAGCTATCAGTGGCAGAAGTGCCTATTGCCAATGAAGGAGAAAAGGCCTCCTCCGCATTAGTTTTTAAAGATTCCTCCATGCTAACCACACTATTCTCTTCAGTCTTGCTCTGCCCTGAGTCAATCAAGAGAATGTAATCACCACCCACAAAAATATAGGGAGCTCACTCCCCCAAATCTCCTCGAGGAGAAGGGGGGGAGGGGCATTGATAAAGCCATTTTCATAGTTCCCTTCACTGGTGTAAAAACCAGTGGAGCAGACAAAATGTCATCGTAATCCCGGACCCCTGACATAGTTTCCCTTCTTGTCAAGGGTACTGTTCTCTTATAGGTGTATTTTGGGGGCTTCATACCCCGTATTAGAGAACAGGAAACGCAGAACACCTAAAACAGTTAGCACATAGACAATAGGAAAAACGGAATTTCAACTAGTCCTGAGACCATACAGGTCGGTTATTGCCAATGCTGGTTTAAAAGCAGAATGCTCAGTGAGGAATAATTCGGCCTCAAGAGCAACAAACGTGCTCCACGCTTATTCCCCTCAAGCAACCAGGCTTATAAGACTGCCTTCAGAGTACGTAGCAGTCAAAACAATAAGCAGGGGATAAGTGAGACCATAAGGTCCTATAACCACAAAATACGTCCAAAGGATTATTAACATCCTGAGAATGCTACACAAAACAGCGTACACAAAACAAGCCTTGTATATAGACGAGCCGCTCACCCCATCAGCCATATCAGCACACTTGCAGAAGCGCACTTCTGGGAAGCGCGTGTAGGTAGGTAGTTAATGCTTTCTGAGGGATAGAGGGGCCATGGCACAGCTAGGAAAACAAAATGAAAACAGATAAATGGGTTGCAAAGTCCATGTAAAAGTCCATGTCAACGGTGTCTTGTCTCAATCCATACCGTAGCTTAAAGTCCCAGTACACCATAAGGTAGGCAGCAGCCACAGTTTAGAGCAGCACGCAAGCACAATAAGGCACAGCAAGTGGAGTCAGCCGTATCGGCACACTTACAGAAGCGTACTTCTGGGATGCATACTGAATAATGTCCCATTGCTTCAAGACTATTTGTTTAACTCGATACAATTTAGTTGACTTGCTTGAAGTATTTTCTTGGAGCAGTGTGTCTCTGGCCAATTAGGAGGCTTTGGTTTTAGCAACAGATAAAGCTCCATCTTCATAATGCCTCGCTCTAAATTGCTCAAGCATCACATTACATTCTTTCTCATATTCAATTGGATCAGAGATGATACGGCGGTCTTACCAGTTGACTAGTATTTGAGGGATGGAAGCTTTTCTCATATAGAAAGCTGTTCCTGTAAATTGGTTTTCTGTATAGTAATGTAACAAACCCTCATTGAATTGAACATGAATGTCCAAAAAGTGTATTGTGGTCTGATCTGTACAGAAGGGAAACTTGATATGATCATGTAGGGTATTCCACCCCCCCAGAACTGAGGTTAACTCCATCTCAGAACCTTGCCAGACCCCAAAAATATTGTCAATAGAGTTTATAGCATGCTAAGTGTGACTGCGCCCTCTATCAGTATCAAGTGCTGCTCAAAATGGTACATAAAGACATTGGCATAATATGGAGCCATAGTTGCTCCCATCAGGGAGTGGTTTGGAGCAAAAAATCACTTTTAAAGCAAGATAAATTATTGTTTAACACTAATTTGAGTAGTGTAAGTGAGAAGGGTGGTGATTCAGAGGTTGGAGGTAAGGGAAAAACGATGCTGGTAATTGATTACCGGCATCGTTTACCGCTACAGGCTATTCTGACCTGTCGGACCGCTATTTACGGCACCGTAAACAACGATGCCGTAATTATCGGTCTTGGGTAGCGCGCGCCCCACCATGCCGAAATCAGCGGCATGGCGTAAACCGGAGCTGATCACAAGTAAGGAGCACACGTAAATAACAGCCTCCTTAAGGCCATAAAATACCTTACCGCATGTAGTACATACAGGCATCTGAGAGAAGGATTAAAGAACCCTGAGCAGTGGTTCCCAGAGCCACAGGAGCAAACATCCAGCACAGGTGGAGGCAATGGAGTCTGCCACAGCAGAAAAGGAACACACCCACACCCCCTCCCACACCAAGATGAGACGAATCGTGCCAGCAAGGGCACAACCACAATAACTACACCAACAACACCAGCCCCCCCCACTCCCATTGAGGAGACACAGGGGGAGAAGGAGGGGGAGACAGGCCCAGCATGCAGCACCAGGGCAGTGTCCGTCACCAACCCAGCAGCACCTATTCCCACGCAGCATGTCCGGTCCCTCAAGGAAACCCCTGAGCAGATGCACACCCCCTACCAGCTTGACTGTGACACCATCACCACCATATTTGGCCCGAGATAAGCGAGCAGCATAAAAATACACACTGCTATCCTGGCACAACTGAAGGTGTTGCCTATGCCCCACACCCATGCCACAGGCACCTACCAGCACACAGTGGGGCCCCATGCATGGCATGTCACAACCGTCCATTACACGGACACAAACAAGTGCTGCTTCACCTCCCCAAGCACACAAGGGCCTACAAATCCCTACCTAACATGGACAACCCAGGAGATATACAACACTAAAGTTGGCCCCCATGCATTGGCAGGCATGCCAAATGACATGGGTGCCCCTGACAGCACCCACATGTCCTAGGTGGACCAGCATGGCATGCAGGTGGCGGATAGCAACTGCAAGCAATGCCACTCCCCCCTTACATGCAACTTGCAGATGGAATGCAACGCAACCAAGAACATCACAAATGGGTGGGCCCGACATCAAGGAACAACTCATGACTGAATGGGCCAGCTGATCTCCACGCTACCGTGCCGCATGGGGCAACATGCAGGATGACATGCCTGGCTGCCTGGTGAGTCGTCTGACTGTGTCATGCCAGTGCATTGGTGCCATGAGGTGGGTGCCTGCATGAACAAACTGGGTCGAAATGATGAAGCCAGTGCACGATGTTCACCCCACCAACCACCCTGCCACAGAACCAGTGCAACGGCACATGAGTACTCCACTTCGATGGAGTAAGGCACACACAAAACACAACATTCCCAACAAATCCCACAACATATGCACCATTCATTTGCAGCCACCACAACCGTAAAGGCATATAGGAAGACCCACTGCATGTGTACAATGTGGCTGCCCCCAGCATTGCACCACACTGCAGACTCATCCCTGGGAGTGGATTGAACTGAGGGCAGCAGGGATACCACACCACACCACACCACGTCACCGGTTTGGCACACCCATGACATTCGCCCTATCTGGATTGGTTATTAGGAGGTCTATTGTTACCACAGCAACATTTGCCGCATTCAGAACATGAGTCTGCCACCTCATTGCAAAGGTTTTCTGGGAAGTCATTAAGTCCTGTACTAAGCGATTTCCAATATTTGGACTCAATACGATCCGAAAACAAACTACTTTGTCGGAGTGAGGCTTCCGCTCCATACAAGATGATTGGTATGACTTTCATTTTGTAAAAACTTAAGGTGTGCCTTAGCGAAAACTTTCCAAACTTTGCTTGTAGTATTTTTGATTGGGATATTAGAGATTGTGAATTGTTTAACTGTTTTCTTGTGCTGAATGGTTACGCCCAGGTACTTATATTGATCCACACTAGAGTTCACATTGCTGTAATTGCCATTTGTCTATATTTTTCCTCCCGCAATTCCTGTTACAAACCATGATTTGCGTCTTTGGTGTGTTGACTAAATTGTTGTCTAATGCATATGAGTCTCCCTGTTTGAGCATGTTTTGAAGGCCCCTACTGGTTTTAGACAACAAGATGAAATCCTTTGCATAGAGTAAGTATGGTATTCTTAATCCCCCCAATAGCGGCGGATCACCCACACAATTCTTGATCGACTTCCCAATGTCCAAAATGAAGGAGTTAAACAAGAAAGGGGCAAAGGCGCAACCGGTTTGGCACACCCATAGGAGTGTTGGAATTCACCATAGTACGGATCAGAGCGTATGATGATCATGAGCCACTGACTACATCCAACACACCCAACTACGGATTCGCACAGTACACAGCACTACATGGATATAACATCAGGACTGCTGCATGCATCAACGAAGCATGTACCACGAGATGTCCATGGCCCTCATTACGACCCTGGCGGAAATCGAAAAACGATGGCGGAAATGTAATACCGCCATCGAATACCGCTCGGTGCGATTATGACCCGTCACCGTAAAGTACGATGCCATTAGCGACACCGTAGTGAACGCTAACTGCACCAAGGACGCGCACGCGCGCCATGCAAAACCGTAATTACCACCATGGCGCAACAGTACGCGAATTCTGACCCTAGCGGACATTTACTTAACGCCATCAAGCATGGCGGAAAGTACCATTCCGCCATGGTGAGAATTACGGCATCGTGAACCAACCGTAAATGGCCCTACTGAGTGCCTGTACACCACTCCCTGCCCACATTGCATAACTCCTCGTAGGTGCAATGAAGTTACACAATGCAACCAGTGAAATGTACAAGTCACCCATGCATGCCAACGAACAAATGAATGTAGGGGCTCCAAGTGCCTTGTGAGTGGCCATCCATATTTGGCATGTCACCATTGCCGTACTGATGCAGCACAGGCATGTGAAGGTTCAAGTACAGCAATATGAACTGAAATATGAGACAAAACAACAGGCCCCCATCGCTTGACACCAGTGTAAGGCAACATTCAAAGCAGTATCCTGAGGGAGACTGCACCAGCCCTGTACTCTTGCCAGTAAACAAACCAACCATCAGCATAAGCATGTACCACACAAGTTGGCAGAGTGACTGAGCAGCCAGGCTCATCTCAAGAGGGGTAAATGGGAGCTGGAGGGCACAGATGGCACGAATACAGAAGCTATTCCAATGGACATGACCTCAGTCTCCCTCCAAGAAACGCACGCAAACACAGGCACCTGTGACCAGCCATTTTCTGATAATCACATCATTCCACCAATCCACCTGGCTGACTGGCATCTGTTACACAAAAGCTAATCCCCCGCCCCTGAGCATGACATCATTAAAACAGTCATAATGGCAGCCCCTATCCCTGACCTTACTGGGCTTCGTAGGCAAACGCGGCCAGTACAGTACCACGCAACTATACTCAGAAGCCGGAACCCAATGCAGATCTTCTCACAATACATCGCTCCACAAATAGGAATATGCTACATTCCTTGCAAAGAATAACGCTACACGGTTAATATCAGAATAAAAATTTAATGCACATCAAATTCACCAAGCCCATTCAGCTATTAGGTCATAAACTCCAAAATATTTTTCATTACTGTGGGCTGCATCCGCAATAAATGACCAGCTTCTTCTTGTGTGACGCCCTGTTCCTTCATGGTACACAGGGGCTACATTCACGTTCAAAAAGGCAACATGGAAGCGCCTAGAACCGCAGGGCCGTCCCATTAGGTAGGCACTAGTCCAGCTGAAAGGTTGATATGTTGCTCCTAGCCACTAGTACTGCGTTAAGGGCATGTGGCCCATTGGCGATCGTCCCATAGGATCGTAATGGTGCTCCACTGATTAACTCGAAGCAGCAGGTGTCGGGAGTAAAAGCCATCTGCAGGAGTGGCATACAGATGGCAGCGGCAAAAGGGGAGGAGATACCTGTCACCCAAATGAAATGAAAAAGAATAGTATGGGCATCAGAACTTCATTTGTATTACTCACTTCAATGATCACACTAAATCTACAGCCATATGCATGCTAGCCCACTCAAAAGGATTATTTCCACCCAAAAATCACTTCCGAATCATAACTATATAAATCGAGGTGAAAACACTATTACAAACGAGTGTTTGTGTGCATGCGTCTGTTAAAACAGAATCCATTAGATGGGATTAGTAACGTGCATAGACACAAGTGTTTGAAGGCGCGTCGAGACAGGGAGGGTTCAACAAGGGCAGATAGACGATGGTCCCACTATGGCAGCTCTGCATCACATAGCGCAGGGGAAGGGGATACATTCCAAAAAGCCATGTACATGGCAAACTGTCAATTAAATCATCTGTCCATGCATCCATACATCATTCCCTCATCCCGGTATAAAAACGCCTGATTATTTACTCACATAACATTTGAAATTTCCATTGAGCCTGTGCGTAATGCAGTCTGCAAAATCCACTGTGCTCCAGCCCGGAATTCTAGTGTTGTGAAGTAACATGTATTTGGGAACGTCCTGCCTTATCGTCCACTACGCCATTGCGCATCCCATACTATTCATATCAATCATTGCATTCTCGCCATGGCCCCTGTCCCAAGGACATTAAACAATAGAACGTTATATTTGCAGTCAGACCTGTGGGCGTCTCCTCGCCGCTAGCTGAGAACCGAAAGCGCTGTCCTTCGAATTCCTCATTTGCAACATCACGTCGAAAAGGCATCTGTGACCGCTAGAAATCACAAATTCATCCATGTAGTGCGGCAGTGTGTGAAAAAGGCAACTGGCTTCACTCACAAATGGGACGCCCCGCCCGTCGGTGAACCTCGGTACAGTGCTGCATGAGGGTCCACCGTTAATCGAGTACTACATTCCACTGACCCTTCACAAGTTTGTTCGCGACTGCAAAGATAGTATGTGAAACAATGGGTCCATAGCAGAATGAACATATAAACCAATATTTCACTGCCATCGGGATTAAATGCATGATTGTAATAGCAAGATGCCATGCATCAAATTGCAGCGTTGTGTGCGGGACGTGCTCGCCCAAAGGGGATTGCAGCTGGCACAGGTGGAATGAATCACCACAGGTGGAGGCTATACAGCCTGAAAACACATAAATTGCACACCCAACCCCCTCCCACAACCACACCCACTCCAAAATGCTACGGGCAGGACTAGCGATGTTGGCCCTGGGGGACCTGATAGCACTGCAAGTACTCCAACTTCAAGAAGAAGACGAACACAAACTACTACAACAACCGGCCGCACAGAGGAGACGCAGGAGGAGGAGGAGGAGGGCAAGGCAGGGCCAGCAAGGCCCACCAGCACAGCCACTATCACCACGCAGGCAGCCCGCAATCCCACGCCTCCGAGCTCATCCGTTCAACCTCACTGCTGAGCAGATCCACACCCTCTACCGTTTGGACCGGGACACCATAACCGCCATTGTGAACATGACACACGCTGACCTTGTCAGCATGATAGATAGCCCAACCGCCATCCCACCCCTACTGAAGGTGGTGTCTGTACTCCACTTCCTGGCCACAGGCACATACCAGCACACAGTCGGACAGTTGCATGGCATTTCTCAGCCACTGTTGTCACGGACACTATTGCAAGTGCTCGATGCCCTCCTGAAGCATGCAGACGACTACATCTCTTTACCATGCTCGGAGCAGGAGATTACAAACACAAAAGTGGGATCCCATGCACTTGCCGGCATACCGGGTTGCATTGGTGCCATCGACTGCACCCATGTGGAATTGGTTGTCCCACATGCCATGGAGGTCCAGTACCGCAACCGGAAACAATATCATTCTCTTAATGTACAAATGGTGTGAGACTCCAACAGGATCTTTACACATTGTTGTGCCCGATTTCCTGGATCAACCCATGATTCTATGGTCTTGAGGAACTCTACAATACCACGCTACATGGAGCGACACGCAGGGAACAGATCCTGGCTACTCGGTGAGTCTCATTTCATGCATGATAATGTGGGGTATGTGATGCGGCAATGACATGGCAGGAAGGGGGGGGGATGCGTACGTAGCAATGTCATTCCACAAACATCCTTTATTGTCCACATACAGGTGATGCCGGGTATCCACTGAAGAGATGGCTCCTTACACCACTCCGGAACCCACAGAACCAGCATGAGGAGGACTACAACCATGCCCACTCACGTACCCGTGTAGTCATAGAACAGGCATTCGGCCTACTGAAGGCTCGTTTCCGCTGCCTCAGCAGGTCTGGCGGGGCACTCCTGTACCGCCATGAGAAGGTTGCAAAGATGGTCATGGCATGTGTCATGCTACACAACATGTGCGTACGTAGAAATGTGCCCATGCCCCTGACGCAGAACTGCAAGCACCTGAAGATGGTCATGATGAGGGTGGGGATGTGGCAGCACCTCAAGGAGTCCGCGAGGCACAGGAGGCCCGTGAAATTCGTCAGAATATCATAGATTCATGCTTCTAGCACTCACGCCTGGTGGCTGATACATGGACACGGGACTTGTGGCACTGTGTGTGTCTGGAACATGCACAATGTGGACTGTACGCCTATAAAGGCCTCGTACACAAAGATCAATGTCGACACATCTCATTGGATGATTATGAAATGTTTATAGCATATGTGAAATTATATTACACACCCCATCGACCCGCCAGCCAAGATAGCCCAACACCCCATCCACCCTCCTACCTCCCCCCGAACACCAGTGTCCAAAGATGCTCATTGTCAGTGGGCAGACGCTATTGCAAGCCCCCTCTCCGGGTATCAGGGGCACCCCTGCCTGTGGAGCGCAGGTTCCTCCCAGATCTACGTTGGGGGCTGCCCTGGACGGAACTTGCAACGGATGATGTCTCTGCCTGCTCACGTCCATGCATGTCCCTAAGGCAGTGGTCTTCAAACTTTTTATGCCATGGCCCCCCTGAGCAGAAAATAAATTGTTCGGGACCCCCCTGCCCTGCCCCTCTGTGTTGGTGTTATTTTTTTTTTTATAGAGAGGGCTGCAGAATGCGTGGTGCCATAATTATGAAGGGATATGCTGTTGGGGAGACATTCCAAGACACTAGGACAATCACATCCAATCCAAACATAGAAACCGTGCAAGTAAACACAAAATTCTCCAGTAGGGCTTTTATTTTCTCAAAATACATTCCTATTAGTATATTCAGCAGAAGGCAATTTGATTTTACAGAGCAAGCACTAATGGGAAGGGTGGGCCTGTCTCTCTGCAGAAAGTGAGTCAATGTGTGGCTTTATTTTTGAGACCGCCACTCTGAGGTTGTCCTCCACTTCCAGCCTTGTGCGGTATTTAGTTTTCAGTACAGCCAATGCTGAAAAGCCTATTTCGCACAAGTAGGAAGACCCAAAGGGTAAGAGAGACTGTATAGCAGACCATGCCAATGTAGGATACTCCAGGATTACCTTCAGCCAAAAGTCACCCACTGCAATGTTCCTAAATTCAGATTGCAGAATAGTGTCCGACTGAACCTCAATCAGCTCCTCCAGGGCATCAAATGGAAGATGCACCACCTCCTCTGCCAGAAAAGGCTGCATCACCCAGTCATTAATGCCAGCATTTTCTTCAGGGAAGTATTTATCAAAGCTGGACCTTAATGTTGTTAGGTGACTTGTGATTGGTTCTAGGACATGCAGCAGGTTGTACTCTGTTTCCTCAATTGCTTCTGCAAGCAATGGGAACTGAACTGCTACCCCAGCTCCAATTGTTCGTTTCCAGAGGTCTAGCTTCCTCTTGAAGGCAAATACTTTTTTATTCATTGTAAATGAGTTGGCATTGGCTCCTTGCAAAGACATATTGAGGGTATTTAGCTTATCGAAAATATCAGCAAGGTATGCCAAGAGCACAAGCCAGCGGGGATCACACAGATGGTTTGCTTTGCCAGTGTCCACATCCAAAAGGAATTGCCGCACTTCATTTCGGAGTTCAAACACACGTTGCAGCACTCTTCCCCTGGACAGCCATCTGACTTCTGTGTGAAAGAGCAAACCATCATGTTCTGACCCCATTTCTGCACACAGAATTGCAAAGAGACGTGCTCTTGTTGGCTGTGCTTTGATGGCATTAACTATTTTTACAGCTGAACTGAGTACATCAGAAAGTTCATTGTCCATATTCCGAGCAGCAAGCGCTTCACGGTGAATTATGCAGTGTCCATACAACATGTGGAGCGACTGCCAACACTTTGGCCTTCAATCCCGATCTATCTCCACACATTGAAGGGGCACCATCTGTGCAGATTCCTACGCAGGCTTCCCATCTCAAACAGTGGCTGCTCATAAAATCATTTAAAATGTCAAACAGTTCTGATGCTGTTGCCCTGGTTTTAATGGCCTTACAAAACAAAAAGTCTTCCAATATTGTAGTTGCCCCACAGTACCTTACATAGGCTATTAAATGAGCCTCTCTGGATATATCTGTTGCCTCATCCAACTGTAATGCAAAGAGACTCGTTTGCAGCTGTGATTAACTGAGCAGTGATATTGTCTGCCATCTCAGACACACGTCGGCTGATGGTGGTGTCTGACAAAGGAATCATTTTTAGCTTGTCCGCTACACTTTCAGCACCCATTCTCCTGCACATTGCGATGGCTGCTGGTAGAACGACTTTCTCGGCATCGGTGAACGGTTTTTTATTTTTGGCAAGGAGGTAGGCAACATCATAAGATGCCTTCAGTGCACTGGCTGGAGTAGAAGCAATATTTTGCACTGTACTTTTCTGCTGACTGATGACTTGTAACTTGCGAGCAAAGAAGTCTCTGCTCTTGCCAATGAGCTCCCCATGTTTTGTTTCCAAGTGGCGTCTTAATTTGGCTGGTTTCATGCTCTCATTGGCTAAAATTGCTCCACACACCACACACTGAGGCCTCGTTTCACCTCTGATCACAACGGAAGTAAATCCAAGGTCTAAATATGTGCCATCAAACTTTCTGGCTTTTGCAGGTTTTTTTCCTGTGTCAATGTCTGCGTCTGCCTTCCTTTTCATACTACTGTTTTTGGGCAAAAAAGTGCTCCATTTCAAAATGGGTTCCTCACCTATGAAAAAATGTAAACTCCCATATTAATGCCTTTTCATATGCTTTGTTGATAACCTCATTTATGTACCGAATGAGGTACAGTAGGATTTGAAAACGATAATTCAAAAACAAAAATGCAAAACATGTAGCTGTGACAAAATCACACATGCACTAGAAGGCTTTTGAGCAAAAATGAGGGGCTGAAAAAAACATGGTCCTCCAATAGTGCACCACATGTTTTGTGGTGTTCTACATGTACTATGGGTCCCGACTTGAAGATCTGGTTAGTTTGTAGAATCCAAAGAAAGGCAAGGGACATTGCTAACTGCTTGTGCTGGCCACAATCCATTGGGGCATTATGTGGTGGTCCTCCAAGAAAGAAATTGTACCTTTGCCTCCAATAAGCCTTGAGACAACCATAGCCGCTTCACCCACCCCTTCACAATTCACTATTCACTTGTACAGAGACCTCATTTCTCACCCGCTTAGAGTGGAACCAGTCTGCGGCATACAGCTTGTAATGCAAAGCGCACATATTAAGCAGCATCACAAAAAAACAGGACTGAATACATCACTGAGCTAAATGAATTCTGACTGGCAACATGGGGGCAGTTGCTCCCCCTCCCCGAAGACTTAGTGAAGGCCCCTCTCATGTGAAAAGTTTGAAATGCCCTGGCGCCTCCAATTCGAAAGGGATATAATGCCCTGGCGCTGTCCCTGGACACTGCTGCTGCAGGAGAAATAAGGACCGTTGGGACCTCTGTTCTATCAACTAGAACAGAGGCCCCCACGCCTCGATTTTCCTTGTGTTTCTGGTCACTTTATTTATTGGTCATGTATGTAAATGCCACTTACCTTTTTGAAAGTAAAAAGAATAGAAAAGCAGGAACCTCGTGACCGCATGTAACTCCGGAGTTGATGGACGCAATCTGAAGCAGGATCACTGAAGCTGCAGGTGAGTACTATTTATTGTTGGAAGACGTGGCGCCTTCCATCCTCATTGGCTGTCAGTCAGCCAGATTGAGCTAGCAGCACAGCTTGAGGCCCTTGCCAAATGCAAGTTTAGAGAAGCTGGCTGTCATGGATTGGCTCACTCTCCCTACCACCCCTCCCATCTGAAAGTAGGGCAGTTTGTCACTAATGTGCCATCATTAGTGGTTTCCTGCTCTGCATTCATATGGGAGGGGCTGGTCATCCCTGCAAAACAAGGTGTGCGCTTTACCTTGTTTCATGAATAGGCTCCTAATGGAGCCTGCAGGGCCTCACAAAAGCCAGGCCCCTGACCTCAGTGTGACAGGGGTCGGGCCTTTGTGGGGCCTCAGGCTCCATTAGGAGCCTATTCATGAAGACAAAAGAATAAGCGCACACATTCTTTTGCCGCGATGACTTGTCATCAGGGCAAACCAAGTGTGTGTTTTTTTTTTTTTGTCTTCCTAAATAGGCTTCTAATGCGAGCCTGAGGCCTGGCCCCTGTCGCACTAAGCATGTGTGGCAGGGGCCGTGGATCGGGCTGTTGCTCTTTGATGAAGCAACAGCCTGATCCTTTGGTAATGGCTGCCAATGTTTACTTTCAAGCTGTGGATGCGCGGACCCCTGGGCATGAGGCTGCGACCCACCAGAGGGCCGCGACCCACAGTTTGAATAACGCTGCCCTAAGGGTTTGTGAGAGCTCAGTGAGCACACGGCACACGGCGCACAGCGGCAGGTTCACCACATACGTCTTTGGACGTCGCATGCAGTTCCCCCCCTCAGGCTCTCGGTGCTTCTCTCCATTTGTACCCTTAGTGTCTCTGTACTTCTCTCCATTTGTACCCTTAGTGTCTCTGTACTTCTCTCCATTTGTACCCTTAGTGTCTCTGTACTTCGCTCCATTTGTGCCCTAAGTGTCTCAGTAGATGTTTCTATGGCTGCCTTAGAACCCCCACATTCATCAGCATGCTCCTTGAGGAGCGTGGCCAGTTGCTGCTGTTGCACGATCACCTGGTCGAGGGACTGTTGCCTCTGCTGGGCCATGCCCATTTGCGGTGGTGTCAGAAGGGCTGATCACCTCATGTTGCCTTGCCACAGGGCTTGTGGGTGCCCCTGCGTGGTATCCTCATGGTGTACGGGATGAAACAAACAGGGGGATTGCGACAGGTCATGGATGGGTCCTACATCGACAGCACCCTTTTCTGTGTCGGAGCATGCTGGCATTAATCCAGTGTCACCTATGGTGCTGCTGCCACCAGAAGCAGTGCCTTCTGTGGCATCCATTGGGGGGACCTGTGGTGCTGCTGTTGTGGGCATGCTGGCTGCTGGGGTGCCTGTTGAAGTCCCCTCCTGTGTGCTGCCACTTGATTTGTGCTGCTGCCGTGTCTTGATCCGTGCAGCTGAGGTGGAGGGTCTTTGGCCGTTGGTCTTGGCCCTCTTTGCAGGTGTGCTGGTAGGGGGGTCCTGAAGCTCGTCGTTTGAATCGGACCCTGTGGTGGAGTAAAGGAGGGCGAGCGTTATTTATGGGTCTGTGGAAATTGGAATGGCAATGTATCACATGCATTGGGGTGGTACCTGAGGGTGATTTGGGTCAGGGCCTTGGAGGTGGTTTTATTTTTGTGTGGATTGAGGATGCAGTTGTTTTGCAGCCTGCAGTTAGGGTGTGCATGCTGCACGTGTAGAGGGTGTTTTTAGGATTTTTAATTATTTATGTATTTAATGTGACTTTTAAAGTGCGCTATCAGGCCAATGTATGTGGACGTTCTCCTGGACATGTGTTTCTGTTGCACTATGTGGACACATGGTACTTCACATGATTGGACATTGTGGATTTAGCATTGTTTTATTTGGCCCACCTACCTGATTCTTCGGATGTCTGCACTCCTTTCTCCATCCCTCCGACTCCCTCTATACTTTCCATTCCAATGGTGGAGGCACAGATTTCTTCCCAGGGGGTCAACTTGATGGGTGATTCCGATCCTCCCCCGGTAGCTGTGGCAATGTTACGGTTGGCTGATAGTATGCTCCGTACGCGTATCCGCAAGTCGTCCCATCGCTTTCTGCATTGCTGTGGGTTGCGGGGTGCGGTCCCCACCGCACTTACCCGCTGTGCCACCAGGGCCCATATGGCCTTCTTGTTCGCAAGTGCCGTCCTGGTCATTTGCGTGGAGAAGACGACGGCAGCATTCTCCTGGAGGGTCTCTGTGAGCACGGTGAGTTCCTCATGGGAGAAGTGGACCTGCCGCTTGCGGTCGCACGCTTTTTTCCCATTTTGATTGTTTTAACTAGGGTGGCTAACGGGTTGGGATGTGTCTCAGGGTCGGATTTTTAATGGTTGTGTTGGGATTCTGATTTTATAGGTGTACGGCGTGCTGTTTCCCGTTCCGGCCCCATGTTTTTACTTCCGTTTCCGTATATTTACGGTCACCGTATTTTGCGATTACCGCTCATTACGGTGACTGCTATGATGGGTGGCGGAATTGCACCTAGGGCGCCGTACGACGGCGGTGAGAGGTGTTTTGCGGACATTTCCGCCATCACGGACTTTGCACTTCCGCCATGGCGTAATGCTCGTGCCCGATGGGTCAGAATTAGCCGCACTTTACTCCATCGTGCAATGGTGGAAACGCTATTTACGCTATGGCGGTCAGGTCAGTTACTTTCCGCCACGGTCGTAATGAGGGCCCATGCCACTGTTCATGGACCATCTTGTAGACGCATCCCCCCCCCCCCACAGCATTCCATTGAACTGGACACATATTGTGGCCATGAATGGGCGGAATGCATCCATGGACATGTGCGTATGGCCATCAGTAACACGCTGCCATGTCAGC
The DNA here is from genome assembly GCF_040938575.1 of Ambystoma mexicanum. NCBI lineage: Eukaryota > Metazoa > Chordata > Amphibia > Caudata > Ambystomatidae > Ambystoma > Ambystoma mexicanum. The sequence continues at coordinate 78,153,127 of NC_090925.1, forward strand.
TAGGTTCAGTTCTCCTCCGTGACAGTTCAAACACTTAGCTTAATTGGGTAGACATGCAGGTGTTGGTGGCTGACCCTTGACACCATTGTACATGACCCCTGTCAGTAACCCACAGAACAGACCCAGGGAGCACTAAAACACTGGCCATACCCGTGCATGCGTGGAGATGAAGCAGTCACCTGGCTTGCGTAAGGCATATATGAGTTGGCGAAGCTGGACTGGTGGGGTAACCATCTACTGCTATGTAGTGTCCAAGATCCCCATGTCATGTGTAAAGCTGAACAAAATGTGCATCCCTTGGATTGCGTCTCTGTCCCCTGACATGGGACTGCTAGCAGCACATGAAGATGGAGTGAAGGAGGATGAGGAAGTGGCAAGAAAGCATCATGGAGGCGGTGCACTTGAGGGACATGTCGTGTGCCAAACAATGATTGGACATAACCAGGACACAAGTCAGCAGAGGGTGGCATTACATGGGCACACAGGGTACTGGGTGTGTGTGTATACTTGTAGACCATGCACTGTCAGTCGTCATGATACACATGGTCAATGATGAATATCCACAACGGTTAAACTTTGCAACACCAATAGTGTATTGAAAAAAATGGATGAGTGTGAACATTACCCCCACCCACCCCCCTCCCCCCAACTCCACAACAGTAGTCCCATGTAGTACGTTAAGGCCACATCTGGCAGCATTGACGATTAATTCATGCTCCCGGGGGAGGCATGTCCCTGCGCCTCATGGAACGCAGAGTGCGTCTTGGTGGGCTTGCTGGTGTGGCCCCACCAGATGAGGGCGTGTCCTCCTGCTGATGCTGCGGATTTGATTGGGCAGCCTCAAGGGCATTGGCTATGCGTCCTAGGACGTGACACAAACGGTTGGTGCTGTCAGTGACTGTCTGGCGCATTTCCCTGAGTACATTTTGCCATTCCACCCTGGCCTGGCGGTTGTCCTCCATGAACTCGGTGATTAGATCAGTGAGCTGATTTGCACGACATGTGCCAAATGATGGAATCCATCACTGAAGCGACTTGGCCCTACGCGAGGACTGTACTGGTGAAATTTGCCCACGATCATCGTACCCCTGCGTGTCTTTAGGAGCACTGCGGCCAGGTGTTTGTGGATCTCCAGAGTCACTGCTTGAGGCCAGGGGGACAATTCTGGGCTCCGGAGTGTGGACTGTGGGATGGAACTCCTCCTCGGACGCCCCACAGATGGATGAAGGGCTGTCCACATTCTCCTCGGGGCCTGTAGCTGCAACCTCCCCAGAAATGCTGGACTGTGCTGACGTTGGGGTGGGCATTGTGGCAGGCGCCGATGCTGGGAGGGATTGGGGGGTGGTGCAGCCTCCACTGACCTTTCCGGAGCCGGGGTGGGTGTTCTATTCGGTGCTGGAATGCGCCGGACCCTGCCACTGCCCATGGAGGTGGTTGGCCGGCTTGTCTGTGGCTCACCGCTGTCATGATCGGTGCCTGTGGGGGTAGAAGAGAGGGTCAACATGAGTGATTGTATGATGTCCAAATTGCATACATGGCTGCATTCACATTTCAGTCAATTGGGGTTTGTGGCCTTTTGGGTGTAGCAACAGCAGTGGTACATGTGCATGAGTATGACATGTACACAGGTTTCGGAGTGACTCATCCTGGCCTGGTAATGTGCAGTCTGGCTGGCACACTGTCGAACCGGCTGCACAGTGTGCATGATGGGATGTGCAAGTTAATGCACCATCGTTGATGTGCGTTATGTACTTGCACTTGGCCCTTGATTGCGTGGCAGTTGGCTCCCCATTAGTTGGATGGGGGGGAAGGCAACATGAGAAGGTGCCTTTGATGGCCCTTGGGGGAGTTTAAATCATGCAATGGCCATTGGCAGTGTAGACTTTGGACTCTTACCTCCTTCGGCAGATGACGTTGCCCCACACTCCATCTCGCTGACGCCCTCGATTGATTCCGTACCAATCAATGCGGCACATGTCTCCTCCCATGGCTCAAGTCTCACAGGGGAACTTAGGCCCCCTCCGGTCTGCATTGCCTGACTCCAGTTGGCGTGGAGGAGGCCCCACACCTGCAAGTCATCCCACCGCTTGCGGCAGTCCCTGGAGGTGCGGGGGGTGGTGCCTACAGCACTCGCCCTCTGGCCGATTTGTGCCCAAACGTTTTTTTTGCGGATGATGGACTCTCTCCGCATGTTGGGGCTGAACACAACGTCCGCATGCTCTGCCAGGTAGTCCACCATGGCCTGCAGTTCTTCAGGGCTGAATTTCTTCTTGTGGAGCCGGTCCGCAGTCTTCTTTGGGGCTTTTGGCATTGTTCCTTGTTGTGTGGTCCTTTTCCCCACTTCAGTTTGCTCCCAAGGGTGCTGGCTGATGAGGTTGGCAATGGATTGTGTGTGTAAAGATGGCCGCCGCGGTCCTTCCCGTTCCTGTGCGATGACGAAATTTACAGTTCTGTTGTTTTGCGGTGACCGTAATTTACGAGATCCGTAAATTACGGTCACCGTTATTTACAGACGCTGCTGCTTCCAAGGCGGTGTTATATACGTGTCGCAGCATGCCGGTAGGGGGTTTTGTGGGTCGTTTAGCGGCATTCCGCTCAGTACTTTTCCGGCATGGCGAAAAGCGCGTGTCCGCGAGGTCGGAATGGGCCGCAATTAGCTTGTCTGACGCTAGGGCGGTGTCTTACTTTCCGCCATTCCGGAAAGTACCAGTACTTGCCTCCTAGCTCAGAATGAGGGCCAAGGTCTTATTCACTTGTGATGCTGTAAATGCATTGGAGGGACAGGGCCTCCCTGTCCTTGTCCTGTAGTCCTTTTTCATATGTGTTCTGTATTGTTCTCTGCCCAGGAGTCCATGTGGGACTCTTGGCAGAGCAGCTCTTTTTTTTTGGTTTGGTGTACAGACCCTTGGGATACCCTTATGGCACCCATGGGTGGGGGTACAACCCTGTGCCCCTAGTGTATGTTTCTGGGGACCTGTGTGGGGGCCACAAAGCAGGGTATGGGCTGGTGGGAGCTCCATGCTGAATTTGACAGGTGCTCAGAGTATCCTCCATTTTGGGGATACCCAGGCCCTGGCATTGGAATCAGTTGATTCCTGATAGAAAACAAGATGGCCCCTGTGGCCTCTTGCTTTCTATTGCCTGTTACCTTGTTTTCCCAAAGTCCTGGGAAGCCCTGACTCTGTCCCTTCCCCCTGACTAACTCTTGGTTGGAAGTTCCATATATGGTATTGTGGGGGAAGTCCAGGCCAGACTGGCTGGAGCCTTCCCAGTGACTGTATGTTGTGGGTGGGACCTGGGTGAATGGAGTGTGTGACATATATGCACTTCTTGTTGTGGGTGTCTGGTTTCTGGTATGAAACACAATGACTGAGACAGCCCTACCCAAAACTGGTATGAACGCAGTGTGTAGTGCTGAATGGCTGGGTACTTGTCCCAATACATATAAGTATGCCTAATACCGTCACTGTGTTAAAGTTGAACTTAGAAGGTATTCCCAACATCATTGAGAGTGACCTAATAGCGTCAGTGTTAAAGTTGTGAGTCTTAACTATCAGATGTTGCAAGGTTTCTTTCTGATGGATGTTTTTAAACGGTAACAACAAAAGTTTAGCTTTGGAGTGATTAGCTTCTTTCTACACAGTATATCCATGGTTGGTGTTCCACTGATTCAATCTGAACCTCAGAAATGTACTCTGAAAATGCTGAGAGGGACATTTTGCTAGATAGTTCGCCAAGGTACCATATTTTTTGCTGCCAAATAAGTGAATGTTAAAGTCTTTATGATTAAAGCATTTCACTAGAGTCTCGGACCAATCATGCTGAAAAATGTTGACCTACGCCCTATCTGGATTGGTTATTAGGAGGTCTATTGTTACCGCAGCATCAGCTGCTGCATTCAGAACATGAGTCTGCCACCTCATTGCAAAGGATTTCTGGGAAGTCATTAAGTCCTGTGCTAATGCTGCCAAAATGGTTGTTTTCATTAAGCCCTCCAACATTTTGCGAAGGAGAGCACATTGCTTCCATGTCACCTGTGAGTAAAGCGATAATACACCCAGCTCATATTGTAGTATCGCTGATGGAGTGCTGCAAGGTAGATGTAGAAGCGATTTCCAATATTTGGACTCAATACGATCCGAAAACAAACTACTTTGTCGGAGTGAGGCTTCCGCTCCATACAAGATGATTGGTATGACTTTCATTTTGTAAAAACTTAAGGTGTGCCTTAGCGAAAACTTTCAAAAACTTTGCTTGTAGTATTTTTGATTGGGATATTAGAGATCGTGAATTGTTTAACTGTTTTCTTGTGCTGAATGGTTACGCCAAGGTACTTATATTGATCCACACTAGAGTTCACATTGCTGTAATTGCCATTTGTGTGTATTTTTCCTCACGCAATTCCTGTTACAAACCATGATTTGCGTCTTTTGTGTGTTGATGACTAAATTGTTGTCTAATGCATATGAGCCTCCCTGTTTGAGCATGTTTTGAAGGCCCCTAGGGGTTTTAGACAACAATATCAAATCATTTGCATAGAGAAAGTATGGTATTCTTAAGCCCCCCAATAGCGGCTGATCACCCACACAATTCTTGATCGACTTCCCAATGTCCAAAATGAAGAAGTTAAACAAGAAAGAGGCAAAGGCGCAACCATGCTTCATTCCTCTTTGGGTTGCTATTGTTGGGGACAATTTTCCATTAAGATCCGTTCTTACCCGCATAGTTGTATCAGTATGAAGCAGTATTATCAAAGCTAGTAAGGAGTGAGGGCAATGATGTTTACACAATTTTGCAAACAATAACATCCTGTCTACCGAATCAAATGCAGCTTTAAAATCAATGAGGGCCAAATATAAAGATTGGCAGCCTGCTGCTTGGTTCGCTTGCATCATGTTAAGGGCAAGAATGTTTGGAATCATACCCAATCCTTTTACGAAGCCCGATTGCAAGGGGTCTTTCAGATGTTTCGCATCAGCCCATATATTGAGTTCGCTCAATTAGCCTTGCAAAACATTTTCCAGGGGCATCCAGCAATGATATTGGCCGGTAACTTACAGGCAATTTGCGGTCACCTTTTTTATAAATTGGGACTGTGATTGATTGTGTCCATGTTTTCGGCAATTTTTGTTTTTGATTAATCGCCGAGAATATGTTGACAAGTATGTACGCCCACATCTCTGGATGAGATTTCATGACGTAATTTGAAATGCCTTCCGGGCCTACAGCCCGCGAATTACTGGCTGATTTAATTAACCCCAAAATAGCACTTTCATCAAACTCAAGATGAAACTCAATTACTGATGGTAATGATTCGTAGACCCTAGGCCCAGGTGGAAGTGAGGACACACATTCAAAGTATGAGACCCACTGATGGGTTTCAACTAGGGTGATTTGTAGATCTAATTGATGTGCACCAAGGGCTTGATTTAATACGGTCCACATTTTTGCGTTATTTCTTTATGCTTGAGTCTTCAACATATTAACACCATCACTCTGATAAAGCATGGCCCTGTGCCCCTGCATCCAATTCTTATGTGGTGTTTGTATTTTCCAAGAGAGAATCGCTCTGAGGGGAGGAGGAAGCCTTGCGAGTTTTCTTAACTCTGCACAATACAACTTTTTTCTTAGATGAACTGATGTATCAAAAGTGTGAAAATGACTCACGTGATGGCCCGCCGCCGTATTCCGACAGCTAAATGATTGAATTGTATCACTTTAAATCGACCCCATCTCGAAACCTTTGTTATCTTTTACATTTGATTGTGTTATTAACTGGTTGAAATGGATCAAGGCATCCTCTGTCCATCAGAGCCGATTTCTACCCGAGTTTACTACCAAACAGCCTGCACATGCGAGTGCTTGACAGGTTGATTGTCACCATTGACAAGCCATTCGGCACAGAGCATGTTATGATCGCTCACCTCATTAGTACAAACATGAAATGTTTGCATTATTGACCACAAAGCCGCATTTATATAAATATAATCAATTGTCGAAGAAGACTTGCCTTTGTGCCAAGTTGGAGCAGGAGGAATGTCAGATGAAAAGGCACCAGTCCACACAAAGAGGCTCCTGTGTTTTACTAGACAATTCCAGTGTATGAGTCGCTCGCTGGGTCGCTTCCCTTTTTTCATGAAGCAGTTTAAATTTAGATCACCCCCCAAGATTACATACGTGATGCTCTGGTCTTGTGATATCATGTCCAGCAGACAATTCAAATCTCTAAAAAAGCACTCATCAGAGATCCCAACCGTATTCCAATACACATTGAGAATTGCATAGTTGGCCCTTAGATGTTTCACTTTAATTAACAACATGAACTTATTGGGTGCTGCCCAAAAACTAGAGGACAACCCATTTTTGATCTTAACAGCTATCAAAAGGCCAGAGGTAGGTCTTCCCAAGATGGCTTTCGATGCAGGATTTAAATGAACCTCATGGCCATCCCAAAAAGGTGGGAGTGTCAACCAAGTCTCCTGTAAGAGGATGATGTCATATTGGTTCAGGTTGTATTGGTCATTATTTAAAAGATGTTTAAAGCCTCTTGTGTTCCAGCTAAAGCGGGCTATTGTATACTGCAAGGCAAAGGAGACTAGTTAACTCGACTTTGTACTGCACTCACAAACACAAGTTTTGACCGATGATTGTGACCTCTTTGAACCTCTGACCTCATAGGGTCTATTTTTTAAAGTTTCAGCTTGAGCCTTCACACCAGGTAGTGAAGCAGTTCCACTATTATCAATACATAGCGTGAAGCCTAGATAGTGTAAAGAACCCTTAGATTGCCATCTCACATTTTGAACCACCCTCGATTGCATCCACAATCTTACAGCATTGAGATTTAGTTTATCAATAAACTCAACAAGTGTTAGGTCAGAAGACACTATGTCCTCTAATGACTGGTTGTCGGAGAAAATCGCCATTACAGCTCTAAGATTCAAATCGAATTGGGTGCTCGGGCTGTGTCTTCACTTTAAAATTAAGGAACATAACGCAGGCCTCTTCCTTGCATTCGAACTTTCCAGTTTCGCTTCACCGTTTTTTAAATTTTTTTTATTAACCACCTTGGAAAACATTTCTTTATGACATTCAGCAGAGTTTAAATTAATTAGGCAAAGCATTTTCAATAAAAGTTAGAATAGCATCAGAAAGCTGAGTAGGGATCAAAGGGAAAATGAGAGTCTTGGGGACACTACCCAAGTTTGGTTGAGGCTCCGTAGGGAGCGAAGGGTTCGAAATAGAACCAGAGTAAGAGACTGGGCAGACAACTGCTTGCTTATGGTCAGGTAAACTTAATCCCTGGGATTTGTTGGCTGAGATTTGATCCAGCATTGGAGGGGAGGGTTTTAGAAATGTGTCTAAGTGAGGAGGAATATGACCAGCCATATATACGTCAACAGCCCTCCGTATTTTAGCTCTGTCTCGCCACTTCACTCATCAAGATCCCTTTCGGTCCCTTATCAATACCAGAGCCTTTTTTTTTTCTTTTTATTGCTAGTCTGTGCACTAATCAGTGTAGTAGATTCCGCAGACATCGGGTGTAAGATCTCTCTCACTAAATCATCAAGAGGTTCATATGAAGAGGCCTGCACTGGATTAAATCCAGTGAGATTACATTTAAATTTTGCCTGATTCAATAACATATATTTCCTCTTGATGGTTTTGGATACTGCGATTTTGTTTTTGCTAGGCATGGAGATCATTTGAAAAATTGTTTTGCCGCTGCCTTCCCTGCACTCTTGGGCGCAGATTGATTTTTCGGGAGTTTGGGTGCATTATTAGGGCCATCAGTCGGGCCGCCACAAGGATTTCCAGAGGGTAGCGGTCTATCATGAGCCTTGGGAGCACCTTTAGATTGGGTGAAGATTGAGTATAGCTCTTTAGGATGATTGGGCAACATATCCGACAATGGCTCCTGGGAGGAGGGGGGAGGGTGCAAAGAGGCACACAGAGGTGGAGAGTCAATCGAGTTTTCATAGATGATTGCTTTAAAACAAGGAAGGACACCCACTGGTGCAATGTTGGAACTTGCATGGGTGGGACACGGAAGAATCTGGATAGTACATATCTCGTTTGTTTGACAAGCAATAGAAGAAACACATGTTTTCGGGGGAATAGGGTGAACACATGACATGAGCAGTTGCTTATTTCTATTAACCCCTTCCATTTGCAAAGGCAGAATTTTTTTTAAAGTTTCCTCTTGCGCCAATAACCTGCGGTCAAGAACATTGTATAAATTACCCAGAGCATGCAGAGCTGAATTCATCAGCCTGAAAGTCGGTATTGCGCAGATGCAAAGATGTATTCGTACTGTTTGAGTGAGTACATGAAATGTTGGGCTGGAAATGCATTGACATACTGACAGGCTTCACAGAAATACGTGAAACCTCAGAGTTTGTCAGACAAAAACTTGTCTGAGAATACAGAATCCACAGGATCGAGATCAATAATGGCAACATCCTCAGGTTTGAGCAGGGCTGGACATAAAAGCTGAAGCTCTAGGAGCTGTTTCTAAATCGGCAAGATCGCTGATGGATTGAACAACACCAGGGACAATAACTGACACTTTGGGAGCCAATTCTAAAGACTTTAATATGGCAGTGTCTGTTAGGGACATGTCATTTAAATATGATTGTGTAGACTGAACCGAATCCAAACAATCAGCCGTAAAAGACACCGGCGACAAACATTTGGAAGGATCAAGAGCAGGAAAGGGGATAGTCTGCTTGTTACTCCCACTCGATGATACACTAGGTGCAGTATTCACAACCAATGTATTTCTGGCTCTATGGGCTGATAGTGATCCTTTGCAAAACAGGCAAATGTCTGCGTTAACAAGACCAGGATCATTACTTTTCCCTCCAACAGGTGTAGAGTATTCATGGTTAGAGGACCAAGAGAGTCCAGCAGGACTCATACCTAATGAAAGCGGAGCAAGTTTTAGAGGCATGCCAGTTTTAAGTGTGGGAGGCATCATTTTTAAGGAGCTAACGATGAACGTCAAACCTCACCAGCAAAATGCTAAGAGTGAAAAAAAAAATAAGAACACTTCAAGAGCTTTAAGCCCTCTCTAATTACCACAACTCAATGATTATGATCACAATCATGCACAAAAAACCCAGCAAAAGACCATTGCCCATCGCGCACCGTGAACAGTCAACAGTACTTGGCAGTACTTCACGGTGCGCGCGCGAGTGCATTACCTTGTGAGTATTAATAGAACAGGTGGGAGGTGAATGGGAGTGACAGAGTTCAGAAGGCGGAGCCACCAGTCAAATGGAAACCTTTGGGAACACAAAAATAAAGAAAGGATTTAGGAACTATATTTCAAATGCAAAGGCAGAGACTTGAGCATTTAGTCCAGTTCAGAAACTTCAGCTTTGTTGTTAAAGGGCTAGGAGCGCTTGGGTGACACAGCGAAAACACTCCTCCAAGGGTACAGCCGACCGCACCGCTCAGCACAACATTAGCAATGTTCAATGTTCACAGATGCACAAAATCCGGAAAGACAGCACTCGCGAAGAGCCACGCCACAGTCAACAGTACTTGGCAATACCTGCAACACAATTATAGTGCAATACAAATGTCCAGAGTCTGCTTATTATTTGTGGCTATACCCAGCAATCAGAATAAATTAATTTCAACTTTATGATTGTCAACACGGCCAAACACACTTTGGCTACATTGTTCTTCTTATGCGGCGACCAGCTGACAAAATTACAAATTCCTTGCTTCCTCCCTTTTTCCAACCATCTCCAACATTATTTGTTAGGCCAAAGCTCCCACAATTGGAAAGTGTACTCTATCTGCCTTCGCCTGCAGGAGATCCTGAGCAGGAGGAGTGCCGTTCATGACAGGGGAAGCTGGGCTCTCATCCTTTCATGTAGCCCCTCGCTGCTGGGCCTCAGAAGGAGGTTGACCACGGGAGAAGCGAAAACCTCTCCTATTTATCAAGCTCACTTCACAGACTTTAAAGTCCAACTGTACGCTGGCATGCCGCCACGCACCAGAGGGGTCTATGCCCCTCTTTGGCTCCCCCTACCGCGCCATATCACAACTCCATCAACTTGGTGCTTATGTTCCAGGAAAAAAAGATCCATGCCACTCTTTGACAGGTGTAACCCATCCCTTTCATGATACTCTGGTGACTGCAAATTGATCAGCCCGTGGGGTTCTGCGTGAACCTCATGCCATTGCAACACTTTGCCATTGCTCCGTTCAGTTTTCTTTGAGACTTCGATTGCCTGGTGTCACTCCGTCCCTCTCCATAATAGTGTCAGTATTATTTTGGACCACATCATTTCTGTGTCCCCCAGGTAGCACCCAACCTTTGCAAAGTCCCCATCATTTCTCTGAGCGGAAATCCCCTCCCAAGGTTCATTAGTTCTTTGCCCCCCAGGTGCATTATCGAGACCTTGTGTTTGCTGTGTCTCTAACAGTCTCTCCAAATGCTCTTCCAGCAGTGCCCATCTCATATTTGGAATTCCCACCACTGCACCTTGAGGTTTTGTGTGGTAATTTCTTCCCTTTGTGTTGTCCACCTCACTTTGGCCGTTGTCGAAACAAGTGGGTACCCACCCACACTGTTAGTCTGTTCCTACGTGGTCCTGTATGTTGGGGAAAGGGGGGGGTAGCACAATGATCAAACTTTGTCCAGCCTCATGTACCTCTTAAAACAGTTACACTTCCAACCCCCAATTCTCTTAATACCTTCCGGGGGCATGGCCACACCTGAAGCTGATCCTAGAGGAATGGTTGCCGAAGACTCCTTCTGTTACCCCTGTGTCTATGAGCACCAAATCCATCACCCCTTTAAACGGAAACCTGCTCAATGCTGAGCCGTCCGAGTGTAATAATAGAGGCGCCTCACCACTGCTGCAGGATGTCCTTGGCAAGTACCGGTGGCATGGCTGTCCTTGATGCAGTGCATCACAACTGACCTCTGTTTTCCCCATCTGGTCAATTTTTGTTCTCCGTAGGTGCAGGTGTGCTGTTTCCACTGAAACTGTTATATCGTCCAACTTCAGGAAGCCTATACCTCCCTCTTCTTTGTTGCACGATACCAGATCACTTATCTGGAGAGCCCCGAAGAACACCAAGCAAAAGGCTGCTCCGAACATGACAGGTTGAAAGCTGTCTCTGAACAGCCTAGCCAGCCCCTTGTGTATGACTTGCAGTTTTATTTAGTCTTTCGGGAGCCTTGCGTCCTCCTTTCCTATTATCCTGGCCCATCCTTTCATTGCCATCCTTACATATTGCTCTTTCGTCGGATCAGCCCCCCTTAACTTGTTGTAATGTGTGATCAATGGCAAGTGGTACACAGCCCATGCTCTATGCTTGTGACTTCTGACTCTGTATGGATCTTGCAGGCTGCTGGTTTTCCAGCTGCGGTATGTCCACAGGGGTGTTGATTAGTGATGCGCTTTAGCCCCCGCTATACTCCCAATGCGAGACAATGCTTCACTTTAGCTCCCTGGAGGTTGCTAGGGGTTCAGTAAGTGTTCGCCGGCTCAGATTTCATATGAGCACTGCTGTCTGCAAAAACGGCATGCAACATTGATCCCCACTGCTAGCACCTTCTTTCCCTTCGCGGAATTGTTGCGCTTCTCAGTTTAAACACCCTATATATGGGCACGGCGCAAGAAAGCAACTAGCGCACGGTTTTGTTCCTTCCTGCCAGCACTCAGTCTAGTAGCCCTGCAAAATAGATGTGCAGCATGCTTCTGTGCTACCGGAATGCCTCTTGAGATGCGCCAATGATCTGTGCGCTCCAACCTATTTCAGCTGCTCTGCTGCGCCAAACTTTATGCAGTGGTTGGGAAGTGCTTTGCCTGGAACCCACTGCTTCGGCTCATGCAGGCGATTGTACTGCAGTCACTGCTGCCCCTTTCAGCTGCAGCAGCCGGTTGATGGGTGGTCTCCGACCTGCTTGCCTTTGTGTAGTGGAATGCACCACGCCAACCTTTATGCTGTGGTCAGGATGTGCCTCGCCTGGCAGACGCTGCTTCTGCTCCCACAGGCAATTGTACTGCAGACAGTACTGCCTCATTCAGCCGGTACAGCCGGTTATGGAGACCCGCTCGCTGCACCTGTGTACTTCTCCCAAACTCTGCCCTCATGGATATGGATACTCCTGGGAAGTCACCAGCAAAAATAAGCGAAAGAGATCGCATGAGGCGGGCTACCCATTCATGTCCCTGTGACAGCAAGACCACTTGGCTGCCGTCTTTTCTTCCGGCTGCCCCCTCTTTAATTTTCCTGGGCTTGGGCTCCATTTTGCGCGCTACTGCCCATTCCTTTGTTTCACTTCCCAGACCATGGCCCAGGTTAAGCTTGTTCTTCCTCCAGGGTCAGCCTTGCCTCCCTCATCACCACCATAGCGGGGGCAACCCATTGCCGCGCCCCACCCTCCTCCCACAACTTCCCCTTATTCTGCCTGCCGCATTCATGCCCCCGCCCAACCGGAGTGATGCATTCTTGGAAATAACCAACAAAACACAATTTTCAAATTGGAAATCACAATTGCCACAGCAGCTTTATTTGCATAAAGTCAAGGAGTTATCTAACAGGCGATCCGTGTATCCACCACACCACAAGTTCTTCTATGCCGAGTGGGGCTTCATAGGTATACCTACCCCTTCCCCCTCCACCGTCCGCGTCCGGTGGACGCTTCTGGTTGAGCCCGGCCCTCACTACCAGTTTCACCCTACCCATGGCCATTTGTTGCTTAACTTTCCGGGTGCCCAACTATCACAGTTTCTAACTCACAAACACAACCTTTCCGGTGTCCAAATATCACAGTACACCTTTTTTTTTTTTTTTTTTTTGAGGTTTTAATAACTTTAATAATGTATACAATGTTATTATTTAATGTATAAACATTATATTATGTATAAAAAAAAATTGAGCCTTTGCCACCACATCAACTACGAGGGTCCTTTAATCTGTTAATCGCCTCCTGTGACCCATGCTGAGCCGATTGTCGTGCTCACGGAGCCGCCTTGCAAAACCGCCGTCCGGTCCCCGCTTCCTGGCCTTGCCCTTGACTCCGCGCTTGTGTTTTGCCGTTTTATCACCGCCCTCGCGCATAAAGCGGCCATCGACAGATCGAAACCTGGGCTTTTTAGCAGGCGATGGCGATTCTGTGGAGGTGGAAGGCAACAGGGCGGGGGATGCAGATGGTTCCACATCTGGGGAAGCCAAGGAAGCAGGCGGTTCCGGGAGGTTCACTGTGGGCGGCGGCATCCTTCTTTTGCATGTAGCCGGGAGGGCGGGGAGGCGGGATGGAAGTGCGTCCAAAGTATGCCCTGCAGAGTGAGTCGGGCTAGGGGGAAGAATGGAAAGTAAGAGTCGCAGAGGTCGTGGAAGAGTCCAGTGGAGGGACAGGAAGCATCCTGGTGTATGTTGAGGTCTCCAAGGAGGAGTTCAGTGGTCGAGGTCAGGAGGGAGGAGAAAAGGTCAGCCACTCAGAGAGGAAAGAGGTAGTCTGACCAGGTGGGCGATAGTAGCAATGGTGAGGGAGGGCCCAGGAAAGAGAAACTGCAGAATAGGCATTCAAAAGAGGAGTTGGCCTGCATAGGAATTAGAGGCAGGAATTCACTCCAGGAAGAGAATACTAAAAACATTCTCAATTTTCCCTTTTTAAAATTATGCCGCCCAACTTAGGGTGAGGGTGGGTGGGGATCACAAGGTGTCAGGGGTGTGGAGGGTAACAGTGTCCTGATGCAGTCGCCCACCTTATTAGTGTCCCCGAAGCACCTGCGACCGGATGTCAGGCCTTGGGGGGCGGGGGGTGTCGCCTCTTCAACCTCAAGTGGGAGGAAGAGTAAAGTATGACCACCCCCTGAATGGGATGGCCAGAGAGGACTGCCCGCTATGTAGGCAGTCACTCTAGCCCCCCTCCGGGGGCCGGTCAGCCTCTTAGCAGGGCAATCCCCCATTGACGCCCCCCCAATCTTGTGGACACAGCATGTGAATATCACCTTACATAATAACCACAGACACCATTGAAATGTATTTGGAAACACAAGGTCACAGTTTCTTTTGGAGCAACATAACATAGAAGGTCCCAGCCACATACTTAATGTAATACACATTTCCAGGATGACCCGTGTCATTCCCTCTGTGCCCTGTGGCATAAGCGGACATACGCTTCTGGTTCTGACTGTCAGTCGGTAAACATTTTCTGGACCACTGACATCAGATGGTGTAGCCTCAACTGCCCTGGAGGGGAATCAGCGCCCGTCACTTGGAATTGGCTCATGCCGGGCCATTCCTGAACTGCTCACAGCTGAAGCCGCAACGTCAAAACTCATCTCTGGCTAGGACCGCCCGACACACTGCCATGCTTTGGAGGTGCTTTCCTGCTGCCCCCACACAACTAGGACATACTCACCAACAACTCTTATCTGCAGCCAGCCCTTCACAATGCCACTTGTATTGAGTGAGGACGACATCCATTCCATTATCAGACAGATATACACCCTCTGAAGCAAAATACGATGGAAGAGAATTCAAACAGCAATGTCCAATGAATCTCAGACCTTCACATTTCACAGTTTTCCACAATCCTATTCAAGCGCCTCCTAGATTCCTCCATCCCTTCCTGGTAAAGGGCGCCATGCCAGAGCTGCCACGGGGCAATCTCTGACCAAAATATGTCTGTGCCAGGTAGCTCCTGAGCCGCTTTGATCAGGGCCACCTGTACATGGGCCAGCAAGCGACCCCAACCCAACTTGGCAAGGTCGGTGCCGCCCAGGTGGATGACCATTATTCTAGATGCAGGCCTCCACTGAAGCTGCCAATGTATTGCAGGTAACAAGGAATACCACCTGTTAAGGATTCCATTTGGGCCTCACATACTGGACCAGGATACTTGGTCTTAGCCTGGGATGTGGTGCTCAATAGGAATGCTTTTTCTTTAATTTCAATGAATTCAAATTGAGCCGGTACCAGACCCATCTCTCACCCCCTTTTACAAATACCCCTGGTCACAATGGACCATGAACCAGGCCGGTTGGTGAAAATACAATATTTATTTTTAAAAATCACAAAAATCAAACACATTTTAATATTGTCCAGCAATCACCAATGGGGTGATAATGACAATGGAAATGGAAGTAATACACTTGGTTAACCTTCTAGTAGGACATATCCAAATCACAATTGAATAGGAACACTTTTTGAATTAGGATAGATGGCACCCAAGTTAAGGTTTCCCCCTGCAATGTTCCCTCAACCCACAAATAATCGAAATCTGATTTTGAACCGTTGCAAAGGCCTAAAATGACACTCTGATTTTGACAAATAATTAATTATATGTGTTTAAATAAGGATATAGATATGTTTTATCACTATCAACCATAAGGTAAGGTATCACAACAGCATACAGTTCACAAAACAGATTGAAATTGAAAAACCATTGCAGCCGAATTCACACATGGAAAAGTTGCATTTTTCTTAGTTTGCAGTTTTAAATGCCAATGTTTTTTTCAAAAACGGGTGAAAAACACAATCGGAATGCGGTTTTTGGGCAGGTTGATAGATGCACTGCACAGGGACGATACAGAAGTGAAAGGAGGTCTGTAGCTGGTGAATTGGGAGATATTCGGAAGGTAGAATAAAGTTTGTTTTTAGGAAAATAGAGCAGTGAAAAAGAGAAAATCGGTTTTAAAAATGAAAGGCGAAGTTTACTTAAACTAATTTATCTAGACTATAATGTTAAAGAAAGCCATGGTAAGTTCAAAGATTGATTTGCGACGTTAACCTTTTCCCTGCCGGGTTCTGATCTGTGTGGGAATTAATTTAAATTACTCCAAATATTACTGAGTTACAAGATGAGGTGAATGAAAGAGTTGCGCTAACACTAGGAAACAAGAACAAGGTGCACAGAGAATTGTAACAGTCAATACAAGTTATCAGGGTATGGATAGGATTGCATAGAGCGGCACAATGACAAAAGTCAAGATGGGGTAGACTATATGTTATGGGATACTCACGGTCCGCTCTTAGATTTAGGATT
This sequence comes from Ambystoma mexicanum, assembly GCF_040938575.1. Taxonomy (NCBI): domain Eukaryota; kingdom Metazoa; phylum Chordata; class Amphibia; order Caudata; family Ambystomatidae; genus Ambystoma; species Ambystoma mexicanum. The sequence continues at coordinate 78,169,151 of NC_090925.1, forward strand.
ATGAACAGTCAACCGGTTTCTGGACTCCAGGGCTCGGGTCACCATGTAGCGGCAGACTCTCCTAGCAGAACAACAGCTGGGCCTGTCTGGTCACCGGATAATCAGGACAGCTGGATGGCAGGGTTGCAGGGACATGCAGTTAGTGGGCAAAAAGCCAGGCTGGTCTCGGGGTGCTTCCCAAAAGAAGACCACAGCTTTTCCCTTTTTGGTTATTGGGATTTCTGGATTGAGGCCTTGCTGGGACGGCAATGCTTTGGGCTTGCAGTGGAATCTGGAATCAGATATGCTTTGGCTTAGCAGAGGGATCTGGAATCTGGCAAGATGAATGTAGAAGATCAGGAACGCAGGCGCATGAAATTCAGGAAAGAGTCTGTGTGTCCAAAGTTCTGTCAGCCACCCTTTTTATAGAGCATTGTCATCATAGAAGTATATGGTAGGGCATGCCTCTAAAAAACTGGATTGGTCAGGAGTGATAGTTGCTGCCTTCCTCTCAGCTGGTTGGGTTTCAAGGGCATGATGTCAGATTTATGATGTGAGTTTTACAAAGTCCAGTCCAACTCTACAATTTGTAAGACATTGGCCCTCATTACGACCCTGGCGGAAATGCAATACCGCCATCGAATAGCGCTCGGTGCGATTAAGACCCGTCACCGTAAAGTACGATGCCATTAGCGACACCGTAGTGAACGCCAACGCTAACTGCACCAAGTAACGGTACGCGAATTCTGACCCTAGCGGACATTTACCTAACGCCATCAAGCATGGCGGAAAGTACCATTCCGCCATGGTGAGAAGTACGGCAACGCGAACCAACCGTAAATGGCCCTACTGAGTGCCTGTACACCACTCCCTGGCCACATTGCACAACTCCTCGTAGGTGCAATGAAGTTACACAATGCAACCAGTGAAATGTACTAGTCACCCATGCATGCCAACGAACAAATGAATGTAGGGGCTCCAAGTGCCTTGTGAGTGGCCATCCATATTTGCCATGTCACCATTGCCGTACTGATGCAGCACAGGCATGTGAAGGTTCAAGTACAGCAATATGAACTGAAATATGAGACAAAACAACAGGCCCCCATCGCTTGACACCAGTGTAAGGCAACATTCAAAGCAGTATCCTGAGGGAGACTGCACCAGCCCTGTACTCTTGCCAGTAAACAAACAAACCAACCATCAGCATAAGCATGTACCACACAAGTTGGCAGAGTGACTGAGCAGCCAGGCCCATCTCAAGAGGGGCCAATGGGAGCTGCAGGGCACAGATGGCACGAATACAGAAGCTATTCCAATGGACATGACCTCAGTCTCCCTCCAAGAAACGCACGCAAACACAGGCACCTGTGACCAGCCATATTCTGATAATCACATCATTCCACCAATCCACCTGGCTGACCGGCATCTGTTACACAAAAGCTAATCCCCCGCCCCTGAGCATGACATCATTAAAACAGTCCTAATGGCAGCCCCTATCCCTGACCTCACTGGGCTTCGTAGGCAAACGCGCCAAGTACAGTACCACGCAACTATACTCAGAAGCCGGAACCCAATGCAGATCTTCTCACAATACATCGCTCCACAAATAGGAATATGCTACATTACTTGCAAAGAATAACGCTACACGGTTAATATCATAATAGAAATTTAATGCACAACAAAATCACCAAGCCCATACAGCTATTAGGTCATGAACTCCAAAATATATTTCATTATTGTGGGCTGCATCCGCAATAAATGACCAGCTTCTTCTTGTGTGACGCCCTGTTCCTTCATGGTACACAGGGGCTACATTCAAGTTCAAAAAGGCAACATGGAAGCGCCTAGAACCGCAGGGCCATCCCATTAGGTAGGCACTAGTCCAGCTGAAAGGTCGATATGTTGCTCCTAGCCACTAGCACTGCGTAAGGGCATGTGGCCCATTGGCGATCGTCCCATAAGATCGTAATGGTGCTCCACTGATTAACACAAAGCAGCAGGTGTCGGGAGTAAAAGCCATCTGCAGGAGTGGCATACAGATGGCAGCGGCAAAAGGGGAGGAGATACCTGTCACCCAAATGAAATGAAAAAGAATGGTATGGGCATCAGAACTTAATTTGAATTACTCACTTCAATGATCACACTAAATCTACAGCCATATGCATGTTAGCCCACTCAAAAGGATTATTCCCACCCAAAAATCACTTGCGAATCATAACTATATAAATCGAGGTGAAAACACTATTACAAACGAGTCTTTGTGTGCATGCGTCTGTTGAAACAGAATCCATTAGATGGGATTAGTAACGTGCATAGACACAAGTGTTTGAAGGCGCGTCGAGACAGGGAGGGTTCAACAAGGGCATATAGACGATGGTCCCACTATGGCAGCTCTGCATCACATAGCGCAGTGGAAGTGGATAGATTCCAAAAAGCCATGTACATGGTAAACTCTCAATTAAATCATCTGTCCATGCATCCATACATCATTCCCTCATCCCGGTATGAAAACGCCTGATTATTTACTCACATAACATGTGAAATTTCCATTGAGTCTGTGCGTGATGCAGTCTGCAAAATCCACTGTGCTCCAGCCCGGAATTCTAGTGTTGTGAAGTAACATGTATTTGGGAACGTCCTGCCTTATCGTCCACTACGCTATTGCGCATCCCATACTATTCATATCAATCATTGCATTCTCGCCATGGACCCTGTCCGAAGGACATTAAACAATAGAACTTTATATCTGCAGTCAGACCTGTGGGCGTCTCCTCGCCGCTAGCTGAAAACCGAAAGCGCTGTCCTTCGAATTCCTCATTTGCAACATCACGTCGAAAAGGCATCTGTGACCGCTTGAAATCACAAATTCATCCATGTAGTGCGGCAGTGTGTGCAAATGGCAACTGCCTTCACTCACAAATGGGACGCCCCGCCCGTCGGTGAACCTCGGTACAGTGCTGCATGAGGGTCCACCGTTAATCGAGTACTACATTCCACTGACCCTTCACAAGTTTGTTCGCGACTGTAAAGATAGTATGTGAGACAATGGGACCATAGCAGAATGAACATATGAACCAATATTCCACTGCCATCGGGATTAAATACATGATTGTAATAGCAAGATGCCATGCATCGAATTGCAGCGTTGTGTGCGGGACGTGCTCGCCCAAAGGGGATTGCAGCTTGCACAGGTGGAATGAATCACCACAGGTGGAGGCTATACTGCCTGAAAACACATAAATTGCACACCCAACCCCCTCCCACAACCACACCCACTCCAAAATGCTACCGGCAGGATTAGCGATGTTGGCCCTGGGGGACCTGATAGCACTGCAAGTACTCCAACTTCAAGAAGAAGACGAACACCAACTACTACAACAACCGGCCGCACAGAGGAGACACAGGAGGAGGAGGGCAAGGCAGGGCCAGCAAGGCCCACCAGCACAGCCACTACCACCACGCAGGCAGCCCGCAATCCCACGCCTCCGAGCTCATCCGTTCAACCTCACTGATGAGCAGATCCACACCTTCTACCGTTTGGACCGGGACACCATAACCGCCATTGTTGACATGACACACGCTGACCTTGCCAGCATGATAGATAGCCCAACCGCCATCCCACCCCTACTGAAGGTGGTGTCTGTACTACACTTCCTGGCCACAGGCACCTACCAGCACACAGTCGGACAGTTGCATGGCATTTCACAGCCACTGTTGTCAAGGACACTATTGCAAGTGCTCGATGCCCTCCTGAAGCACGCAGACTACATCTCTCTACCACGCTCGGAGCAGGAAATTACGAACACAAAAGTGGGATTCCATGCACTTGCCGGCATACCGGGTTGCATTGGTGCCATTGACTGCACCCATGTGGAATTGGTTGTCCCACATGCCATGGAGGCCCAGTACCGCAACCGAAAACAATATCATTCTCTTAATGTACAAATGGTGTGTGACTCCAACAGGATCATTACACAGTGTTGTGCCCGATTCCCTGGATCAACCCATGATTCTATGGTCTTGAGGAACTCTACAATACCACGCTACATGGAGCGACACGCAGGGAACAGATCCTGGCTACTCGGTGAATCTCATTTCATGCATGATAATGTGGGTTATGTGATGCGGCAATGACCTGGCAGGAAGGGGGGGGGAATGCGTACGTAGCAATGTCATTCCACAAACATCCTTTATTGTCCACATACAGGTGATGCCGGGTATCCACTGAAGAGATGGCTCCTTACACCACTCCGGAACCCACAGAACCAGCATGAGGAGGACTACAACCATGCCCACTCACGTACCCGTGTAGTCATAGAACAGGCATTCGGCCTACTGAAGGCTCGTTTCCGCTACCTCAGCAGGTCTGGCGGGGCACTCCTGTACCGCCATGAGAAGGTTGCAAAGATGGTCATGGCATGTGTCATGCTACACAACATGTGCGTACGTAGAAATGTGCCCATGCCCCCTGACGCAGAACTGCAAGCACCTGAAGATGGTCATGATGAGGGTGGGGATGTGGCAGCACCTCAAGGAGTCCGCGAGGCACAGGAGGGCCGTGAAATTCATCAGATTATCATAGATTCATGCTTCTAGCACTCACGCCTGGTGGCTGATACATGGACACGGGACTTGTGGCACTGTGTGTGTCTGGAACATGCACAATATGGACTGTACGCCTATAAAGGCCTCGTACACAAAGATCAATGTCCACACATCTCATTGGATGATTGTGAAATGTTTATAGCATATGTGAAATTATGTTACACACCCCATCGACCCGCCACCCAAGAAAGCCCAACACACCCCCTCCACCCTCCTACCTCCCCCCGAACACCAGTGTCCAAAGATGCTCATTGTCAGTGGGCAGACGCTATTGCAAGCCCCCTCTCCGGGTATCAGGGGCACCCCTGCCTGTGGAGCGCAGGTTCCTCCCAGATCTACGTTGGGGGCTGCCCTGGACGGAACTTGCAACGGATGATGTCTCTGCCTGCTCACGTCCATGCATGTCCCTAAGGGTTTGTGTGAGCTCAGTGAGCACACGGCGCACAGCGGCAAGTTCAGCACATATGTCTTTGGACGTCGCATGCAGTTCCCCCCTCAGGCTCTCGGTGCTTCTCTCCATTTGTACCCTCAGGCTCTCGGTGCTTCTCTCCATTTGTACCCTCAGGCTCTCTGTGCTTCTCTCCATTTGTACCCTCAGGCTTTCGGTGCTTCTCTCCATTTGTACCCTCAGGCTCTCGGTGCTTCTCTCCATTTGTGCCCTTAGTGTCTCTGTACTTCTCTCCATTTCTGACCTAAGTGTCTCAGTTGATGTTTCTATGGCTGCCTTAGTACCCCCACATTCATCAGCATGCTCCTTGAGGAGCGTGGCCAGTTGCTGCTGTTGCACGATCACCTGGTCGAGGGACTGTTGCCTCTGCTGGGCCATGCCCATTTGCGGTGGTGTCACAGAGGGGCTGATCACCTCATGTTGCCTTGCCACAGGGCTTGTGGGGGATGGCCAGTCGTCTTGTGGGTGCCCCTGCGTGGTATCCTCATGGTGTACGGGATGAAACAAACCGGGGGATTGAGACAGGTCATGGATGGATCCTACATCGACAGCACCGTTTTCTGTGTCGGAGCATGCTGCCATTAATGCAGTGTCACCTATGGTGCTGCTGCCACCAGAAGCAGTGCCTTCTGTGGCATCCATTGGGGGGACCTGTGGTGCTGCTGTTGTGGGCATGCTGGCTGCTGGGGTGCCTGTAGAAGTCCCCTCCTGTGTGCTGCCACTTGATTTGTGCTGCTGCCGTGTCTTGATCCGTGCAGCTGAGGTGGAGGGTCTTTGGCCGTTGGTCTTGGCCCTCTTTGCAGGTGTGCTGGTAGGGGTGTCCTGGAGCTCGTCGTTTGAATCAGACCCTGTGGTGGAGTAAAGGAGGGCGAGCGTTATTTATGGGTCTGTGGAAATTGGAATGGCAATGTATCACATGCATTGGGGTGGTACCTGAGGGTGATTTGGGTCAGGGCCTTGGAGGTGGTTTCATTTTTGTGTGGATTGAGGATGCAGTTGTTTTGCAGCCTGCAGTTAGGGTGTGCATGCTGCACGTGTAGAGGGTGTTTTTAGGATTTTTAATTATTTATGTATTTAATGTGACTTTTAAAGTGCGCTATCAGGCCAATGTATGTGGACGTTCTCCTGGACATGTGTTTCTGTTGCACTATGTGGACACATGGTACTTCACATGATTGGACATTGTGGATTTAGCATTGTTTTATTTGGCCCACCTACCTGATTCTTCGGATGTCTGCACTCCTTTCTCCATCCCTCCGACTCCCTCTATACTCTCCATTCCAATGGTGGAGGCACAGATTTCTTCCCAGGGGGTCAACTTGATGGGTGATTCCGATCCTCCCCCGGTAGCTGTGGCAATGTTACGGTTGGCTGATAGTATGCTCCGTACGCGTATCCGCAAGTCGTCCCATCGCTTTCTGCATTGCTGTGGGTTGCGGGGTGCGGTCCCCACCGCACTTACCCGCTGTGCCACCAGGGCCCATATGGCCTTCTTGTTCGCAAGTGCCGTCCTGGTCATTTGCGTCGAAGACGACGGCAGCATTCTCCTGGAGGGTCTCTGTGAGCACGGTGAGTTCCTCATGGGAGAAGTGGACCTGCCGCTTGCGGTCGCACGCTTTTTTCGCAACTTTTCCCATTTTTATTGTTTTCACTAGGGTGGCTAACGGGTTGGGATGTGTCTCGGTAGGATTTTTGATGGTTGTGTTGGGATTCTGATTTTATAGGTGTACGGCGTGCTGTTTCCCGTTCCGGGCCCATGTTTTTACTTCCGTTTCCGTATATTTACGGTCACCGTATTTTGCGATTACCGCTCATTACGGTGACCGCTATGATGGGTGGCGGAATTGCACCTAGGGCGCCGTACGACGGCGGTGAGGGGCGTTTTGGGGACATTTCCGCCATCGCGGACTTTGCACTTCCGCCATGGCGTAGTGCTCGTGCCCGATGGGTCAGAATTAGCCGCACTTTACTCCATCGTGCAATGGCGGAAACGCTATTTACGCTATGGCGGTCAGGTCAGTTACTTTCCGCCAGGGTCGTAATGAGGGCCATTGTGTCACCCTTCTAATATTTTTTTGTCATTTTAGTGTGAAATATTCTGCCTAAAATTCTATAACTTTACACATGTATGGATTATCATTAGGCATGTCAGTATTGATTTTCACATTGGCATAAGGTTTACTCTCTGTGGAATACCCAATTCGCTGCCATTTCTGTTCCCAAGGTGGCAGTGAAGGCTACAGCGTCTTAAATTAAAACCCACACAATTACATTAAAACTGTCAACTTTTTACATTCCTGCAAATTTCTGTTGCAAAAATAACCGTCTTCAAAGTTTCTTAATAAAATAGTCTTTTGAAACAAATGGGCATCCTTTGTCCTTCACTGGAACAATTTTTTTCTCTTCAGCTACCACCAACTGTCGATTCAGCCCAGTGTGGGGAGGGGGTTACCCAGTTTGTTTGAAGGTTTATAGTCCGCTGCACTTCACAGGTTAATGTCCCAGAAGTTCCATTGTAAGAGGCCTCAGCCCAGACAAAAGTCGGCCAAGTTAGCAATTATCACTTTTGTGTTCTAGCATCTACTGTGAAGGACCTTCTGTTGCTGGCAACCCCCAAGCAGAAACCTGTTTGGGGCTGATTTTTCCCCATGTAGCCAATGCAATTTAATTCCTTATTATTTTTTTAAATCAGAATAAAGCCTGTTGAATAAGATCTCCCCTATATGTTTCACAGCACATGTTTGTAAAAGTATATTTAAACATGTGGTGACTGCTGACATTTTCCTTGCAAATTTGGTTTATCTCAACCATCCGCATTTCCACATTGTTTTGTAGCCATAGTTAGCTTCTTGTATGCAGCAATTTCTTTAAACTCAGATGCACTGAAATTAACATAGGACCAGAGAGCCAGGGTCTTTTTGACGCATTGATCTTTGATCTTTGAAATTTTGTAGCCCTAATGTAAAGCGTTTCCTGCGTCATTCAAGGATACTGTTCTTGTCTGCTGGAGCACAATGTGAATGTGGAGGGGCATGGCAAGGTTTCATTAATAAAAGTATTGCGATGAGGAACAGAGGAAAAGAGCATCAGAGCGGCATCATTTTTAAATGTAAATATTTCCCTTTTTCAATGGGAACATTGGGTTTGCAGCAAAGCAGCACTGCTTTGTCACTCCTCTTTTGTACATGCAAGAACACAATGGCAGGCTTTCTCACTGTGCCCCCTTCTTCCAGCCTGCCCAATATGTGCTTGGCAAGATGGTGCAGACATCTTTTTGTAGCTTAAACAGTTTTGGTGTGAGGCAGTGGTGCTCACAGGAGCCAGCAGAGCCCTTTTGCTGCTTCTGCTGAAGTGCAGCTTGGTTATGGGAGGGAGTACAGCTGAGTGGTTAAAGATATCTCTCACACTTCATCCCTGGGGGGACCAGCCATATCACCCTTGTCCCCCGAAATCATAGGTTGGGGCTTACTTTCCATTGCAAGACCATTTTCTCTGCCCGTTTTATAAAGGGATGATTTATTTATTTTTATGTTTATAAAGCGCCACACGCCCGTAGGCCTCAGAGCATACACTTAAGGCATGACAAGACAAACACAGAGAAAGTAGCAGAAAGGTCAGCCGTGTTAAGAGGCAAAAGAAAAAAGGTCCTAAATTTGTCCAGGTTACGATTAAAGAGATGGGTCTTTAATGCCTTTTTAAAAGTAGATAAGTTGGCGGCTAAGCGTATGGAAGCAGGAAGAAGATTCCATTGTAGGGGAGCTTGGACGTTAAGAGTTCCCTCCAAAGCGGGCCAGTTTTTATCTGGGCTGAATGAAAGTGGGCGCTGTAGAGGAACAAAGATTCCTTTGTCAGTCTAGAAAAAAGGATACCTCTACTGTGTGACCCCAAACGTATTTTGATGGCCGTGGGCCAACCGTCTCATGCACGATATGACAGAATATAGGTTTCCGAGTTTGCCAATGAACGGCCATTTTGATGTAACAAGAATCGCCATTTTGTTTTCTAACCATTGCTCATTGCTTTCTGTTCTTATTGCTTCGCAGTACATTTTCCGCTTACACTGCTCGACTGTAAAACATTGTTGTCTGCACGTAAAAGGACAAGGCCGCAGGGCCGGGAGGATAACGAGAGTTCGTTGAAACACAATGTAGGCAGCGCCAGGAAGAATGCCCGGCTCCCTCCCGAATGTAGCCTTGAAGCAGAGCTGCATGGCATTTAATCATTTCGCAGCCCCCAGCCAGTCTAGTTATATGGTAGAATATGTTAGAATAATGCAGCTAAAGGCTTGAATTATGCTCTTCCTACGGCCCCCCTTTTGCTGTGCCCCGTTAGAATGTGTCGGCTCCCAGGACACGAATAGCACCTCATAGATAGCAAGGTCTGGAATGCAACTTCCTCCCCCCCCCCCCTATATGTAGCTCGCTTCCAAGAACAGAAGCGCTGTGTTCTGTTCAACAACTGAAAGATGCCTCCGCACTCACAAATTGCAAATTGTTACTAGAATAGATGCTTGAATGTGTCATAGTTGTCAAATGTCCATCACACCAAGTTCAAAGAAACCCAATAAAGGGGGGTGTTAAACATGTCCTAGCTGATAGTTTGATATGCATTTTGTATATATGTAACTGATGTACGTAATTCACTCTCTTGCGTCCCTCGAGGTCTAGAGATACACGTCGCGGGGCGTGAGACCGAGTTGGCCAACTGAGACTTTTTGCTTTGTAATAAACCCTAGCTTTGGGAATACAACCTCGTGTCTGGCGTATCTATCGTGTGTGGTGACTCGCCTTGTTTACATAGACGTAAGGGACCCCTTTCACCTTGTGTTAATATGAGGCTTGACCTGATCAGTGAGATAGGCCGGGCATATTTTAGAATGGCATTTGAAAGCCAGGGTCGCAATCTTGCGTGTAATCCTGTGCTTGATCGGAAGCCCGTGCAGGGCTTTCCTGGCGACAGAGACACAATCATCCCAACTGCATCATCTGTTGGTACAAATCACATGTGTCATCAAAATCACTTCATTCCTCAACCCCCCACCCCCCAACCCGCTCGTGACACATTTCAAAGCCTTGTTACCTGGAATGTGTGCCCGCTGTTGGGGTCTGCTTCCAATGAAAAACCGTGCATAGGGCCCGCTTGGGGCCATACATACATCCATCCTGTAGCAGCCGGATTCCCATCAACCCACCCTCATATTAGCTGGTGCTGACATCCCCTGTACAAAGGTTCTAGTGGCTGCCCCAATCCTGAAACCGTGCAGGGACCAACCCTTACCATGAATGCCCAGTGCCCCCAGGGTTTCCGACAGGACCTTCCTGAATTGGAACCTGTGAGGGGGCCAGCCTTCTTTGATCCTATGTTTTAGAGCATCAAGACAAGTCCCGGACAGCTGTCCTTCAGTGTGGACTCGTGCATCTCCATACTTGTATCCTTCCCTAACTGGTCCGTTTTGCATTTCCTCAACTTAATCACGACCTCTTCCCCCGTGCTCCTGCTGAACAAGGAAATGTCCCTTAAAGGAATGGCCCTACCTGATGGCATTCTTTGAGGCAGAGACCAACTCGCTAATCCTAAATGCCCCGGAAAAAAGCCCATGCAAAAGCGAACCTAAATAGGGCCAATTCATATGCATTGAAACACACCCAGGCCAAGGTGGCCAGCAACCTTACCAGTAAATAAAATTCAATTGGTTTCACCTGTCTTGTTTGATAGGCTCCATCCTGCCCCAGCCCTTTAATGCAGCGCGCAAGAAAAATCCTTTTGTGGGGTCAGGTTTCACTCTCAATTTGCAATAAAAAGGCACTGCTGCCAGGTGAGCTGTTGCCCAGCTTTTAGTCTTTCATTCCTTATGTGCCCACGCCACAAATGCACAGACCTGTTCCTCAAGTGTGCTCAGTACATTGCAATGCCACAGTTACCCTCAGGAACTTAGCATAGCTCTGCTGATTCCTGGACCTGATGCCTGGCGTGAGCGATCGCGCCCCCAATTCACAGAGTGTCCTGTCCACACTACCAACTGCCACCACTCCTTCTGAAACTGCGCCCATCTCGGCTTCACCACCGGATGGGCCCTCCGAAAGTTGGTCGACTGAAATCGAGAAATAGCATCAGCAGCAACATTCACAGTGATCTGCACATGCCGGGGCCCTAAACTCAATATTACTGTATAAGCACACCTCAACCAATTTCCTAAGCAGGCTAAGCACCGCAGGGCACAAGGCCGACTGTAGATTCATGGCTTGCACCACAGCCTTGTTAGCGGACCAGAAACGTACCCGCTTGTTAACTCCTTTGGCCATAACATGAGTGCTACCACAATGGAAACAACTCCAATGTTTGTTGTCTGTACCTTTATGTGCCATTGCTACAGCCAAAGCTGAGCACAACACTCCTGTCCCAAGATAATGCCAAATCCTTCACTGCCAGCAGTGTCTGAATACATTTGTAACTCGACGCTAGTCTCCTAGGGTGTCTTCCCAATCTGAACCCCGCTGAAGCTCTCTAAGAAGGTGAGCCACATTCTCAAGTCATATTTAAGGCCTGCACTGAGGCGGATGTGGTGGTGTTTATTGGAGACCCCTGCCGTTGCCCTAACTAACCTGCGTGCAAACACCCTACCCGCCGGGATTACCTTGGCAGCGAAATTAAGCTTTCTCAAGAGTTGCAGATTTTTTTTCTAGGGTGGTCCTTTCCTTGACCAAGTTGTTTGCAATCTCTGCTGGCAATCCCTTGATCTTTTCCTTTGCCAACTTGCAAATGCCTTCCACAGTATCCATTTCTATGCCCCAAAAAGTTAAAACCTTACAGTGGCCCTGCATCTTCTCTGGAGCCAATGGTATGCCCATCAAGTTTTGAAAGGAAGACCGCACGTGGGCACTGTCCTCTGACCCATCCCTGCCAGAAAACATGAAATAATCCAGGTAGTGGACAATGCTCCTCCTTTAATCCCCCCTGCAGGCTGCTCATTCCAAAAAGGTGTGCAAGACACTGAGCAACCCATAGCACACATTTCCCGACATAAAAGCTGCTCTCCCATTAGAATCCCAGTAAATGAAAGCTGTCGGGGTGTACTGGCATAAGCGGAAAGCTGATTCAATTTCTACCTTGGCCAACAGTGCTTTCCTGCCCATGCCGGCCACCACAGCCATGGCCTGATCAAAAGAAGCATAGTGCACCGAGCAGTGCTCCGGACTGAGCCAGTCATTCAATGACTCACCCCTTGGGTATGACGGGTGATGAATTAACCTGAACTTTCCTGGTTCCTTTTTGGGCACGAAGTTTCGAGGCTATACAATGAAATTGGGGAGGGGTGGTGGGGAAAGGGACCAGTAACCCTCCCCAACTCTAGCTCCTTACATATTTTCTTCCCCACCACTAGGGGTTCGTCAGCAGTGGAGGGTAGGTTTTTGGCCACCCAGCCAGTCAGGGGGCCCTCGTAGGGGATGTGAAATCCCTCTGTAAATCCCCCAAACAGTAAATCCCTCTTGTATTGCTTGGGATAATCATTCAAATTCTCCTGTAACACATGGAGATCGGGGGAGGGAACCTTGACCTGTAGGCCACTCCTGGCCTTCTTTGCTCTGGCCCCTGCCGCCACCTTCAGTTTTGATGCATTTTCGCCACTGGGTGGATGCCCCGCATTGTGCACACTCATGGGGATACCTGCACTTGGGCCCCCATGTAAAATTCCCTTTGTTAAAGGACTGGCATGGGTAGCCACCTGCTTTTTGACCTTCAGAAGGTCTTCCTGAGCTAGCATTGTTGGACCCATGGTTGTGTCCCCTCCCCCTCTGTCCCTGGGGGCCATTGCGAAAGGGCCGCCGGTTTGCCTTCTGGTCGTACTTACCATACAAAGACCTTCGGAAACCTTTTTGTGCCTAATTCAACATACTGCTGGCACCCTCTCTGCCCCCCATGAAGGAAACCCATTCCTACAGGTCTTTCTGATCCCAAGACATTTCAGAAATTGAGGCAATTTTTTTGTCTAAAGTCCCTATCGTAATCAATCCAACCAGTTGAGCCATATTTCTTTTGCTCATTCACAATTGTCTACCTATATTTCCACAAACCCGGGCCATGCTCTGGAAATGTTTCCATACCGCTGCCAACAAGGAAAAGGCCATATTCTATCTAAATATATTTTCCTCTCCTCTATATTTTTTCTGCCTTTCTTGTCATCCTCTTGGCTGATAGTTATATCAGGGGCCAGCATTCTCAACTGCCAACAAGGAGTATATATCGAAATACTCCCTCGCCCAAATACGCTTTTTAACCTGAAGGGGGGGATGTGCCACGCCAGAGAGTATCTGCCTGAAAGCAAAGGAGAAATGGTAACAAGTGGTGTGGAGGCCCCTGCGTCCCCCCTACAACTCGCACACTTTGCTGCGAAGGTCCTGCGGGTATGGGGGCCAGATCAGGTGACAGGCACAACCTTGTCCCCTTGGCTAAGTGTAGGGACGGTGCTACAAGCCGTGGCCGCTGGTGCCATCTCTACTCCTATGGTTGGTGGCGTTCCTACTGGACCCTCCCAGACTCCCCTTGTCACCTGACCCGTGCCAGTTATGGTGGGCGTGCTCCCACTTCACCTGATCAACCTCCTCATTTCCTCCAAGGCTATACCAAATGTTTCCATTGCTAACACATTGCTAGTCGGGAGCACAAAGGCTGTGCAACATTCCGCCCCTTGAGCTTGAGGAGGTGCCGGTGCCAAAGCCAGCGCCCTGTTCCATTCAAAGCACTGCCATCTGCAGCGCGCTTCTCTGCAGTTTGTAACGGTACTGGTTGCAAATGCTCGCTACCCACATGCGGAAAACCATCACTTGGAACCCTGCCTGTGTTTTCTTACCCTTGGGATGGCGCTTCCTTTTGGCAGGATGTGCCTTCGGGGGTACCTCGGTCGGTGGTGGGGCATCAACAGTGGGGGTGATGGGGGAGTTGGCAAATCTGCACCTGGACGACCAAGGGCTGGGTCGGTGTGGTGCCTGCTCACTCTGCAACTCCTTCGCCCAGCCCTTTCCCTGACTGCATATTTTCCTGAAAGAGCCCAAAGCTGGCGCTCATCCTCATCTTCACCCGCAATGGGGCTGTTCGGAATCTCCTCAATACTATGGAACATGTCCTGTGATCCTTCAAGAGACCTGCTGACCTGAGATAATGGGCACAAAACTGAAAATGAATACCGCAAGCACGGCCTTGCAGACACTGCGGCTGCCAGTGGCACCATGCCTAACAGCCCCCTTTATAATGAACTGATCCCGTTTCAACATGTAGTTCAATTTCTAATCACCGGCATGTATGCCTTACCAACTTTCTTCTGGTCTTTCTTAGCAAGTTAAAGGAAAGGACCCTTTCATGCCACTTCACGCCCTACGGTGGTTGACCTGCATTCCCTACATAAGACATGTCTTGTTAATGCACTTACCCCATGTCACATTGACAGGTAATACAGTCCAAAGTGCAAATTTAATGAAACAAATATTGCATCTCATTGTCCCTCCACCAGGGCATCCTGCACCAGCTCTGTGCCCAACCTACAGATATAAAACAACCAGATTGTAGAACACACTGTACATTCAGTACCAAAACCTAGCTAGCAAAATTATTATTCTTTTATAACACACTTATTACCAACATCTGGTGTCTAAGGGCGGGATCAGTATTCAAACCTGTTGTGTTGTGGGGTCTAGCTTCCAAGACAAGCGTGTTGCACCTCGACTATCCTTCCTCCCTGGTACTCTCACTCAATGTCTGAAAGCTATACAGTTGGTGGTTAAGGCTTGGTGCGCCGTGAATGAAAATTGCATTTCCGCAAAACATCGAAAAATGTGCTAGCAATATTCAATAACACAGTTTATCCTAAATCACATATAAAACAATAAACCTGTTTGCTCCACAGCATCGCCATTAAAGCGAGCAATTAAAATGTATTCACCAAATTAAATTCAGCAATGTTTCGGATGCCGTATCGTATGCCCGCAATGAGAAACGGCTATGCTATCTCAAAGGTACACATACTAGTATGCACCCAATAAACCAAACAATTTCTCTTCATCCTGCTACTCTTGGGCTACACCTTCCTGAGGGGAAAATATGAAATGTCTGCTGTTCCCTTTATCTTTGCTTGCTATCCATTCCCCTAAATGGCCTCTCTGTTGTGTCATTGCGCACCAATTTTCAAAGCTCAGGGGCTGAATCTAAACAGAACATTGCCCAAGATAACAGATTGGTCCGGAGGAACCTGTTTTAAACAAACCACCTATTTAATCCAATGCACCAGAGGCCATGTTCAAGCAAGGAGAAGATAACACCCCCACCTTCCCCCATGGCTGGGGTAGCACTGCAGAAAAAGTGGCAGGATAACAACACGGTCGGCGACCATTAATACAAAACATCGAGATCCCTCAGGCAGCTTGGAGGACGCGAAACGCACATATACATATAGCCCGTGGCTCAGCAGCAGCACCAAAGTAAAGCACCAGCTGATACTAATGACAAAGACATGGCAATTAAAAGAACTGCACGTAGGCTAAATGCACCAACCGATTCATCTCCCATACAATCGTAAATCCAGTGTGATGGCGCGTGGTGGAGGAGGACAACAAAAGACATCAAAATTCCTACATTGTTAATACACAAGCACGCAGCAAGGAGAGCCGTGAAAACAAAGCTTGCTTGCATACATTCTCTCATAATATCAACTGAACAGTGCATTCATGTAAAACAATGCCCAGGGGGGCATGGAGGCCATACCGGGAGTACAGCATGTAACAGCACCACACCCCAGCCAAAAAGGAAGTTCATCCTGGAATCATTCTGGAGTCAATGACTCCATTCTAGAGTCATCCATGGATAGTTCAGGAAGATCATCCAGAAGTATGTGTACAGGCCAAAATATTTAATGAGATGGATGACTCTTGATTTATCACAGCAACTACTCCAGGATGAGTTTGGATTACTTCCAGTGATGATCTTGGATTACTCGAGGATGACTCTGTGGCAACTTCTGGATGAGTGGGGATTACTCGAGGATGACTCCAAAAGAACTTCAGGATGAGTTGGGATTACTCCAGGATGGTTCCATGATAACTTTAGGATGGGTTTTGAATTGTGAATGATTATTGCAGACCGCTCCAGGATGAGTTTACATGATTTCAAGATGCTTCCAAATGATTTAGGAAAAGGGGTTGGATTACCCCAGGATGTATCCCTTTTGAGTAAGATTGGTGGCATTACTTTACAATGAGTCTAGTTAGACTTCTGGATAGTTTACTGGAAAAGAATCTAGGGAATTTTGCAGCTGTCACTTTCCATCTTTGCTAGAGAACCCGTTTACTGAGTTTGCCGATTTAGAGCACGCAACAACAAACACCCCGCCATGACACAAACCAACCTGTAAACTCCCTCATTTCAATTCTCACCTCAAGCCAACATGGCCTCTCACCCAATAAACTCCCACAATTACAAAGCACTGCACTAAAATACACACTTCCAGCGACCTAAACAGAATATATTAAAGGTCTACCTGCATGACAGACGGCCGCCAGTCACTTCACCCAATATCACTAAGAGCAGCTCACAATTACCTAGTTCATATTATAGTAAATTTCAGCAGCTATAAATTGTTGATATTTTAACATAATATTGCTCTGGCTAAAAGATATATTCAATCAAACAGGCTCAGAAAGTATTCAACATTTCTTTTTTTAACAAATTCAGTTTAACGGCATAGTTGTATTCCATAAGCATGAATAGGTTTGCAAAAATACAAACAAATAATAATCATCGATTCTGCATTTTGAAAGGCAGAGTCCTCCTTGGGCCTCTTCAAGCATTAAACATTTTTGGTGGCAAGCTTCCTCCTTAACACTCGGCAGTCCATAGTAGGCCAACTGTTAGCCTTGCAGACAGATCTCAAAAATTCTACAAAAAAAGAAAGGCTATATGAATATAAATGGACATCCGAATAGGCATTGCTGAATTCGCATTTGTACACAAAGGATGAAACATGCTTAAAAGATAGATTTGAAGTGAAAATTAATCCTGGTTTTCTGTGGCTCCATTCAGAAGAGCTCTGGTCTTTCGTGTAGCTATATTGATTTATATCACACAGTTGGAAATAGAAGACATAAGTGGAAATGGGGAAATGGTCTTTTAAACCCTTTGCTAATTAACATAACCAGAAGGTCCGCAAACACATGATCCCAGAGATGCCAAAGCGCACCCTGCTTACATGGGTGACCCAACGCCTTCCGCCTGAAAACCATTCATCACTGATTTGTTGAATACTCGGATAACTGCTTGATTCCTTTAAAAGACTTTTGAAGGCTTAGATATTCAACAATGTATCATACTTGATGGCTTGGAATTTATTTTCTTGATACTGGCATTTACTTTTCATTCATGTGTACACAATCTTCTGGTACAGTTTTCAACACCAATACAACTAATACGTCAAAGTGATGATTAAGCGTTAGCTTTGGACAAAGAATGAGACTCTTCAATGACCGACCGTGCAATGCATCAACCTTTTCTACATCAAGGACATCCCTCCCAGCTCTGGCTGTTACTCCTTTGGCAGAAGCAAACTAATTCTGGGAAAAAAGAAGCTTGCGGTCACCATTCAAAAGGAAGCTTGCACCATCTCGAGCAGCTTTAGCCCCCTCCAAAAGTTTGTAAAGCTCTCGCTTTGATACAATTATATCTCTAAATCTGGTGGGGTCAGTGGCATCCGTAACCAGCTGTTGCCTATTAGCCTAGAAATATAGCACAATATATAATAACACAAATATTCTTGATGTGTAAGTACAGATTGTATTATAAGCAATCATGTTTTGTTACAAAACATGGTGAGGTGAATTCCCTGCATAGAAAATGTGATCCCTAAACAGTTGGGTTGATATAAATCATAACATTTGTACTTAAGCAATCAAGACACTTTCAGCTGCTTTCTAGGCTTGCACTTTGGCCGTCATGGCACACTATGAATTATTAACTGTAGGAGAACAACGTTCTACTGCTAGGATACATATATTGTATATGGAGTGGTTGCTGGTGAATAGCAGGCGAGTAGAGGCACAAACTATAGAGTGTCTGCAAACATTTCAAATCCAGCCATGCCTACAACCATGGTGCAAATATACATCATCTAGGTGATGTTTTATTTTTTAAACTATTAATGAAAAAAATGGGCCTGGCCGGAATCTATGCAGAATAATGCCTCTTAATTTATATTCACACAAAGATTTGGTTATACGCTGTAAGATTAAGGAATAAAAACATGTTATAAAAGAAATGAAAAAGTATCACCTTTTGTTGTGTGGTTGACCTAGTGTCCATTTCAGGAATAAATCGGTCCTGGTCTGAGCTGCCAGTGATGCCTGCAAATGAAGCATTGCCAACTGATTGTGGCTTGTAACTATTCTACAATGAAAAAAATAAAACAAGAGTTAAAAGACATGTACTCTTTGTCATCACAAACAAAAACAGTGGGTGAGGAGTGAATAGGCCCACATAAGCATTATTACTCAAAGTTACACATATTGAGAAAAAAGTGTTATGCAGATGATTGAAATCTGGAATGGAAAGTGGAAGGTGGAGCTGCAATCTAGCCCCGTCCACCTTCCCTCGCTGCTTCAACCTCTGATGTCCTGTTACAGGCGCGAGCCTTATAGATGGGTTACTAGATATTGGTCAATGACTGCACCAGTCACCTTTTAAGCAATGGTTCTCTTATTCCTGCCAGTAATTGTGCTTTATCTTCAGTGTGACTATTTGTAGGACAATCCGATGATTGAGAATCATTTTCATACAATAAAGACAAATAATTATTCACTATTTCCTTGGGATAAAAACAAAATAAAAATTAGGAATACAAAATTGTAGCATTGCCAACTGGACTATTAACTAAAATATTGTAGGTGTATACTCTTTTGTGAAAAGTTTGCATTTCTCCATTTCGCAAGTCCACAAGTCAATTTTGCAGGAACGACAAAAATGAAGCCTGAAAAGTAAAGCATTGCCAAATAAACAAACATTGTCTTGGCATCATTTATTCATGCTACGAATCAATACCAGTAGTATTTTAAAGTCTTATTGTTTGACGTAAGTTTTAATCTTCAAAGTTGTTAGTCTATGTACTAGATGGAGACCAACCAATAGCCTAAGATGGGGATCAATATTAGCACAGGAATGAGTTAAGACCTATGTAAAGTCAGTGGACTGACTAATACGTCACTCAACGGTCACATTGCTAATGTGTTGGGAGTTTCATAGGAGTCCACTATTGCATGAATGATGTTTACTTACATGTGAGCTTTCATCCGCACAAACAATAGGGCCTGCATGTTGGGGTGCATGCTGTACATCCAAATCCATCCTAGAACTAGTGAACTAGTCACTGTCCTTGGCGTTGTCACATGCTTCATTGTAGTTATGAGTTTTTAGAGGAGTTGAAACAGATCGCTGCGGGCAGGTAAACAGTCTTTTATGAATTTTCCCTTGACATGGTGATACACTGCTTATTCTGTCACCAGTGGAGGCTGACACAGCAACCAAACTCTGTTTTGGGGATGTTTCCAATTCCACAGTTTTTAAAGACTGTACTCTGACTGATTGAGCAGGTTTGTGGGCACGTGTGGGTGTCAACTCGCTGACTAGACAGGCATGACCATCATTCTGCAACAAGGACACACTATTGAGAGGACATGGTGATAGAGTTAAGCATGTCAAATTAGATCTATCCAAAAAAAAAATGTAGCAGACAATTCACTGTTATTTGATAGTCCATCATTTAGTAGTTGTTGCACAGCTGCATCTTTCTTACCTGCAACATGGCACAGAGACGTCTGCAGATTTATTGCTGTGTCTTTATATAGTCCAGGTGAAGCAACAGAGGCGGGCCTGAGGAAGGTATGAAAGAATGAAGAACAATAGCCATCCCTGCCAAAAGAGTTAGGTTATCCAGTTTTTGTGACTGTAGCTGTGAACAGTAAATACAATAGAATACCCATAATGTAATGGGTACTCCAGTCCCCTGCACACCAATCAATACTGAAGTTAACCTATCCGGCAAAGTTTAGTGGGACTCATCCAGCTAGTGGGCCCATGTGTTCAAACTTGCATTGCAATTTCTTTAAAACCACGTTCTGTGTGCTTTAATTAAGCAAGGTTTATTAATCATTAGATAAAAGGTAAGAAAGAGAAACAAATTATTTTTCTTTCAAAATTACTCTGTTGCATATATCACCTTAAATTGGTTTACCTTGATTTTTACTTTACAATTTGTTCATCAATGAAATCAAAGTTTTTGCACATTCAAATAAACAGTGAAATAAATACGTTTCTCAATTGTGGGAGCTCTACGCATTTCGAGAGAACTCTCTTCTTCAGGAGCTTAAAACTATAAGAAACTTTGAATAGGTTGTGGCTATTCATCAATTCAACATTTTCACGTTTCTGGAAACAGTGCAGTCTTTGCTGCCAGATTGAAGTAATGGGTACTTGTCCTCTGTATATGTACTCTTGGGTCAATGAAGTTAGTTGAAGTATTCCTATAATGTAAAGTGTGATTCCATTAGGAATCCAAAATGGTGTAGTGTGTGTTAGGTTATCATTAGTTAACATGTGTTGGTTACCTTGTGATATTTTGCTGATGTACTAGCTGGATGGTGGATGTCACCCCTTGATGCAGTGATGCCTGAGTCTCGTCTGTTCCTTATCCATACAGTTCTCATTCGTGTGTCACCTTCCCTGTAATACATATTCAATGTCCAGGTGAAATCTACACCCTTTCTAGGAAATGAACTACTGGAATTCAAATAATCTGGTAAGAAATTTTACTCACAGAGAAGTCAAGAGTAGTTCTGACCATTCTTGTTCATGTTGCCACGTCTGTTCTTTTGCCTGTTTTGTTCGTAATGTCACAGCAAAACAAGTAGCAAGAAAAGTCCAATGGAGTCCACTGCACTTGCAGTTATAATTGAGAAGGGTAGCAGAGGCTGCGGGTGGCTGGAGGTTGTGGGTACATTGACCAAGTAACCCACAGATTTGGAAAGTAACAGCACAGTTTCCAGTCGCACCACGCCAAAGTAAAGATTGTAAACTGCTTAAGTTGCAGAATGTTGTAATTGAAACATATGCAGCCTGACACGTGTGTCAAGCATGACCGTGCTCTTCCTCTGAGGCTGATTACATACCATGTAATGTACATTATTTCAAACCAAACAAATTTATTGAACAAATTGTTACAATATTCAAGTTTCAAAAATTGGGGGGATGGGGAGAGGAGGGCGTGTGCAGGGGGTTTGGTAAAGCGGACAAACACAATAATTATACAATCATGTTTTGAGAGATCGAGATATATACATCAACCATTGTCAGAAGGTTACATCCAATCAATGAGGAAAAAACAACGCATTACTGATGGGTAAAAGGAGAAAACACAATAGATACCGTAAATGAAGTATTCACCCATCGAAGAAGTACACATAAAAAAGGAAACAGAAAAATTATCATTAGTGTGGATTCTATTTTGAGGTGCATGCGTGATATACAGTAGAGCACCTGCTCACTGCCGTCTGAGTACATGTGCACAACAATTCAAAAATAAAGTACCTTGTATCTGATAAGATCTGTGGTTGGATAATGCAAGAGAAGAATGCTGGTAGCCAATCTAATTGTTTGGAACTGTGGCAAACGGAGAATACCACAGAGATTAGTACATGACAGACAATTTAAGAATAGTTGAACAGTTCAAATGCAGGTGATTAGTGCCCACATTTGAAGCACACTAGCCAAGAGTTAACAAAAACGTACCTCTACTTCTTCGCAATTGCGGAAAATTCCTGCATTTACAGAGACTGTGTCGCATGTAAATATGCAGTCAACCATCAATGCAAGATTGAAGAAGAAATCAGATGCAATAACAATTGGAAAGAAGAAAAATGAGAGCAGCTGTTATCCGCTGTGAACGGCTCTTAATTATATGACATTTAAATAGCTGAGACGTGCGCTTGACCTGTGTCTGAGCAAGGTCTAAGGGGCCATGTTACAATAGTAGTTACCTTGGTGGTCGGCCCGTCTGCTGATAGTGATCCCCACGTGAGTATCGTGCCTTCATTGCACAATATGTAACATTGGATGACTGACCTGTTGGCAGCTTGTTGGAAACGCGGCATATAGCCGCCACCATCTTAGGTGTGTATACACTCTTTGCCATATAGGCTGAGTGGCATTGTATGGATTTTGCATGATAATTCAAAATGCCAAATATGAGAAGGACTAAAATAAACATTGTGCTTGTTATTTAACTGGCGTATCGCAAAAATTGTTAATACTATATTAAGAGTGATATCTGTTGAAGGTTGAAAGATTCAGCCTTAAAAGCCAATTGGCTTTGAATCTTACCAAATATGAAGACAGAAATTACATGATTATGGGAATGCGAAAGTGTACTTCAGGTGTGCCAATTTCCAAGGTGAATTACATTTCTGGGTTACGTCCGTTCAGGTAGTCTACAAAAGCTCCAAGTTCTCTAGCTGGTCCTCTCCAGATCCCAAAGATGTCTTCAATATATCTTTTCCACATGGCCAATTGTGGGGTTGTCAAGGATGTAGCGGGTTTCAAAATGAAACATAAAGATGTTTGCATAGGCTGGGGCCATTGCCGAGCCAATGGATGTTCCCGATATTTGAAGGTAGTATTGACCGTCAAATCTAAAAAAGTTGTTGTACAGAATTATTTTGGCCAGTTCAATCGTAAATACTTTCCCCCCCGCATATGTTACAATTGACCTTCACAATTCAGTCAATTGTGAAAAGGTCAATTGTAATTCGAGCAATTTGCAAACGAACAATTCGTATACATCCGGATGTAGAGATGCTGTGAAAGAGTGGTGGGCATTGTGCAGCACTCATCTGTATGTTTGAGAAAAGGGGATGCCTCACTGTAGGGACATTAGATGAACCCTCCTCCCAAAACATCAAATGGAGGGAAATGGAGAGAAACGCATATGATTTCCTTACCTGCCGATTGGAAAAGCACTAAAGCTTTGAAATCTTTATTCACGTATTTCTTCTCCACTTTCATCAAGACCCTCTACCAACCATTTACAAATCCCTTCACCAGGTATTGTCAATGGCTTAGATTCCACATCCTTTCTAATACGGAGAGAGTTGTGGCAATCAAAGAAAAGCACATTAAAGACTGCCATGATTTGAATTATTACCTAAGAGAATAAAAATAGAAATTGGATTTTGTATCAAAGTATTTTTGTGAAGCTAGTCTGTACCCAAGACCATTAATTTATAGTCTCCATACTATGGACATGTTACTGGCTGAAGTGTCCGCATTTATGATTAAAGCTAATATCCTATGTTGGTTTAGTAATAGTCCTAAATATGCTGCACCTGAATGACTCGGTGTCCTCATTGCAACACGACCGGCATTGGAACCACCACCACCATCATTATTAACTTTACAGATACGTTCATGCCATTTTTTACAGTATCCTGCATTTGTATTTGTATTTTTTGTTTTATAAAGCGCCTTAATCCAAGGCGCTTTACAATGAACAACAATATATACATTAAACATGGAACAGTAGAAGCAATAACGGTAAACATGAGTCAAATCAGAAAATCAGCATGTAGAACAATTTACATATGAGAAAGAAGAGAAGAGGAGGGGGGTGGAGAAAGAAGGGGGAGAGAGTAGTGAGTAAAGTGAATAGTAGGAAGGGATATTTCGAAGAGAAGGGGACGATGAAGAACAAAGAGAAGGGGAGAAGAAAGAGGGAAAGAAGGGTGAGAAGGGGAAGGGGGGATCAGGGAGGGGAATGAAAAAGGATACTTCAATGAGGAGCGGAAGGAAGAATAGGAAGGGGAGGAGCGGATAGTGAGAGGTGGGGAGTTACAGTGTAAGGGGGCAAGGAGCTGAAAGGAATGGAAACGAGAAGAGGCACATGGAGGGGTGGGGGCACTGACAGTAAGAAGAGATCAGCAGAATGAAGGGAGCGAGAGGGGGTGTAAAATGAGAAGAGAGGAGAGGTAAGGAGGAGCAAGGTCGTAAAGAGATTTAAAGCCTAGACAAAGGAAGTGAAATTTAAGTTGGGAATGGAAAGGAAGCCATCCTAGTTGAGAAAGTGAGTTGGAATTGGAGTCATGAGGAGAGTGAAGACAGAGGTGAGGATGGCAGAGTGATAACGGGATTTGAGGGGGGCAAGGTGGGAAGCGGGAAGACCAAAGAAGAGAGAAGAACAATAGAAAAGACGAGATTAGATGAGGGAGGAGATTAAAAGTTTGGTAGCATGGAAGGTGAGAGAGGAACGAACTTTGCAGATGTTAAAGAGATGATAACGACATGCCTGAGAGGTGAGGGAGATATGAGTAAAGGAGAGGGAAGAGTCAAAATAAATGCCAAGATTACGAGCATGGTTGGAGATAGGGAGAATAGAAGGAGGGGGTGAAGGAGGAAGTGTGTTAGATGGAAAGAATAAGACTTCAGTGTTAGTGAGCCAGATCCTGCATTTAGCCCATCTGTGCTAGTGAGCCAGATCCTGCATTTAGCCCATCTGTGCTAGTGAGCCAGATCCTGCATTTAGGCCATCTGTGCTAGTGAGCCGGATCCTGCATTTAGGCCATCTGTGCTAGTGAGCCGGATCCTGCATTTAGGCCATCTGTGCTAGTGAGCCGGATCCTGGGCTAGTGAGCCGGATCCTGCATTTAGCCCACCTGGGCTAGTGAGCCAGATCCTGCATTTAGCCCACCTGGGCTAGTGAGCCAGATCCTGCATTTAGCCCACCTGGGCTAGTGAGCCAGATCCTGCATTTAGCCCACCTGGGCTAGTGAGCCAGATCGTGCATTTAGCCCACCTGGGCTAGTGAGCCAGATCCTGCATTTAGCCCACCTGGGCTAGTGAGCCAGATCCTGCATTTAGCCCACCTGGGCTAGTGAGCCAGATCCTGCATTTAGCCCACCTGGGCTAGTGAGCCAGATCCTGCATTTAGCCCACCTGGGCTAGTGAGCCAGATCCTGCATTTAGCCCACCTGGGCTAGTGAGCCGCATTCTGCATTTAGCCCACCTGGGCTAGTGAGCCGCATTCTGCATTTAGCCCACCTGGGCTAGTGAGCCGCATTCTGCATTTAGCCCATCTGTGCTAGTGAGCCGCATCCTGCTTTTAGCCCATCTGGGCTAGTGAGCCATATCTTGCATTCGGCCCATTTGTGCTAGTGAGCCACATCTCGGGGCACAGGGAACACAACACCCCAGGAGGCACCCGTGGGGGTGGCAATTGCTGCACACCAGAATCTATGACAGGGGAAGGCATATGGGACGCATTTAGTCAGAACAGCGGGGGCGGAAAGGTCCTGCTAAAAACTCACCCTTTTGCATTCACCTTCTCAAACACTGAACTAAACACACCCATACATCTACAGCACAACAAACGCCACACACTTCAACTAAACAAAAACCCACATAGTCTTGCCCAACACCACATGGCACCTGCCAGCCAAATAACACACCTATGCTGGTGCGCGACTGGACGGGCAACAGAACAAGATTATGCAGTACACATACAACAACATCCAGGAGCACTGAGGCCGAACGGGGAACAAACCAAGCAATTGGCAATAAGAACGCTGGTTCGGCGACCAGCAGACATAGCAAACAGAACAGGGCAATCGTGCAACAGCATAAATAACGCAACACCCGGATCCACGGCAGCCAAACTGGGAAGAACCTTCCAACACTACACTATTTCAAACCCATCTCCCCCCATGGGCACAGCGGCCCATTGCAGGCCATTGAGGGCAGTATAAATACCCCCGTAAAACTGGCGATCCGATACTACACGATGTGAGAGCGATCACAAGGTGGGGAAGGCTGCTGCAAAAGAGACTGTCCTGCTGCAGCCCCCCACCTTATAAACGCACTCAAGTGCCTGCGACCGGATGTCAGGCCCGGGGGGGATGCCTATTCCACCTTGAGGGGGAGGATGAGTACAGTATGACCAGAAAAGATTGCGCTCACACCATATTCTTGATCTAAGTTTTACATTTTTACAAGTCCAACATCATTATTCATAAAGTCACTCCAAGTGTTCCTTCAATATGAATGTTTTTAATTCTTCTAGAGAAAAACACAGCCGACACGTGTTTCGACCACCGGTCGTTCTCAAGGCTGTACAAAATTACACATTCATTCAATATAAACATTTTTCAAAAACCATACCACATTGTGTCACATGCCAGGTCAGGATGATGGAAAATTCACGGCATAATCAAGAATTCCAATCGGTGTTTAAAGAAAAAAACATAAATTTAAGACCACAAATTAGTGTCTCAATCAAAATATCTCCTTTTAATCAACAAAATAGACAGTTATTATCTGTATTCCACAATTAGATCCACTAATGTATTCATTATCAAATTAAATTAAACTAAGTCAGCATGAAAACAATTAGACTGCAATATATAAACTTCATGCACGGTTAGGTCCTCCAAAATAAGAAACTTGTACCCAAACACCTTGTGAAGCCATTCCAACATGACCAAAATGTTAGTTGCCAAAATAAAGGTATAAGTGTGTCTTAAATCTTATTAGTGCTCTGTTACTGTGTATGTTTTACTAAAATCGCTGCTTACCCCATGTACACTCCCTATATCTCTTAAACTTGAGATCTCAATGTCAAATGATCACACTTGATCTTATGTTGAAAATTCAGAGTTCCAATCCTATATAGAGAAAACCTTGAATTATTATACTTTAGTATGTAGAACTGAAATGCCATAAAGTATATTCATAAATGATTGGAAATGCTCACCCACCTGTACGGATGAGTCTATTGAGTCAAATGAGTATTAGAATTTCGCGTAGTGTTATAATTGTGAGTTCTAGGCTCCAAAATTCAAAAATCACCTACAAAAAACACAATGGGCTGAACTTAGTACAAGTATCTGAGTCCCATCTCTTTTACTTCATTCACTTGCTCTGGTAATCTCAGTAATAGGCTCCAATCTGTACCATTATATCAAAAACATCACCTCCCTCAAACTATTTTTTTCCTTTATCAGTCAAAAAATATATATGTAATGAGTTCATCTTGATCCTAGTATCAAAAAACCATCACCTTCTTTAAACCACTTGTTGATATAATGGACATTATTTGATATTTTGGAGCCTAGAACTCACAATTATAAGACTACGGGAATTTCCAATACAAAATAAAAAAGACTGTACTGTTAGGAACACATACAGTCACTGATCCAATCTTTACACAGGTAATGCTGAAGCGAAGCCAATACCCAAACCCATAATCGTTAAAACACCTTAAGGTCCACTGTATCATAAGACAAGTCTTCCCTTGCCACAGACAGGCAGCTGTTCATTGCCTGCGCGCTGTGAAAACAATGTGGTCTGCAATCACTTTAACTTTTCCTCCAACTATGGACTCACTGAACGAGCCCTCGGCTCAAGGCAATAATGTAGAGGGGTGTCTGCAGGCAGAAGTCAACGAGAAAGGGACAGGGGGCGACACGATTATAATCAACCGGGGCTTTCAATTGGGTTCAGACACATCCTTAATCTCACTGGCCTTCACTATCTGCAAGGAGGCACGGCCGCCCTGCGCACCGTAGAGGGATGGCAGAGAAGGGGGCAGAAAGAATCTGTGGGCTGCCACTTCTACGGCTGGTGCCCCAATAAAAGACACCTCCTCTGGCGATAAAATGGTTGACGGTAGTGGGGAGAGTTGGAGAGGGTCTGGCAGCCCGAACTCGCTTGAGTTGCGCGATGGTTAGGTTGACGGTCCACAAGTCGGGTTCGGTAGCCGGTCCCAAAGAAAAAGCAAGTACAGAGGCCTTTCAGGTCTCGAGTAATTTCTCAGTGAAAAGTTGGCCCATTCAGTGCCCTGCAAAGCAAAGGGTTAGGAGACTTAGCCACCTATTTCACTCGCCAGCAGCCTCTGAAATTAGTTGGTAGCTTGCTATGGCTTGCCGTGCATAGTAATGAACTAATGTTCGTAATGGAAATATATGCACTGCATAATGATGCATAAAGGTGCAGTATTATGTCCTCAAGGTTTTTTACATACCGTTCAGCTACTTCAGTTGCTTTTTCGGGTAGTTTTGGATCGCTCCAATGCCATGGGCTCTGTGCTTGTTATGCCACGCTGTAATTTTTCAGTTGTGTCCTCTCTGATTAAAGTCTTGTTTGTCCCCGGGCCCGAGGCAAGGCCACAGCCAGGGAAAACACCACGCAAGGGGCTCTGCTCCGGTGTGTATTTGGGAAGAATATTTGGGAGAACAGTGTAGAAGGTGCAAGGTGGCCACACTTATGTGCGCGCCCATCACCCCACCACACAATAACGAATTTCATTGGCTGACAGACAATGAAGATTCATAAATCTATGTTGCTGTGAGGCCTACAGGCACTGCAGCCTCTAGGTTCACCCTCCTATTCCAAATATCCACCTTCTCTCCTTCCGGTATGTGCCAGCTAAAGTAATTATTCTCTGTGATGGTTGGGAATCTGTCCTCTATCCTGCCTGTCCCTGGCCCCCCTGATCCTTCAGAACCTCCCATGGCTGCACAATACTCAGGCTCTTGAATGGAACCTTGCCCAATCCAACCCATACCCTGCTGAGGCCAGCCGCCCCCTGATAGACGGGTGGGTATTTCGCCTGCAGCCGTGCCTCACTGCCTCACAATAAGTTCCTGATGTCCACTTTTTTGCTCCAGTCCAATTCACCCTCTGAACCACAGACTTTGTCTCCAGATTCCACCGCCCTGCCCTTGGCTCAAGGCTATGTCATCCAAAGTTACATAGTTCGTTGACCAGTACACCGCTCTGTTACACTGGGCACCTGTGTGTGATGTAGACAGCTCTCCGTCCTTACCCCTCCCATGAGGGTGGTAACGCGGCCAATTCTTCCTCCAGCTGCTCCTTTGTCCTCCTTCCCTGAGGACCACCACTCATTTTCATTTGCCTTTTGCAGGAGCTTATCGAATCACCCACTCCTGATAAAGACTGCGAGACGAGCTGGTGTTTGGAGAAGAGGAGATCACAGCTTTCGTGCTGACTGTCTGCCCTGCTGTCTGCCCCCCCGCCATCTTGGCCATTGCCGCTTCCCAGCCTATGCTCTGGGCCAAAACTGCAAATCTGGCCCACACCTACACGTCCATAGACCGTCCCTGCGGTGGTTATTCTCCGATTTACACCTCTCTGTTTGTCTTCTATCTGTGTTCCGCATAACCCCTTGCCCAAGCTCTAGCATCCCACCCATGCTCTCATTACCCCTATTACCTTCTCTTGCACGATGCAGGTAGTCGATGCTGTGAGAGTACCAAA
This sequence comes from Ambystoma mexicanum, assembly GCF_040938575.1. NCBI lineage: Eukaryota > Metazoa > Chordata > Amphibia > Caudata > Ambystomatidae > Ambystoma > Ambystoma mexicanum. The sequence goes on from NC_090925.1 coordinate 78,198,531, forward strand.
ACCTTTGGTGAAATAAACTTTGAATTCCTGCCCCTGCATGATATACTCTTGTCAACCTACATACCTGAGGAATGAAAGACACAAGAATGAGCAAGCCAAACACATGGAGTTCGCCTCATGCTGCTCTCGTTGCCCCCGAGCTGCCAGCTCAAGACTGCTGTAACGGTCCCTTTGCCCTGCCTCGTGTCTGCCGTATAGCCACCCCTTGCACCTGCTTGCAAGCTTGCTGCTCTCGTGCCCTGCTAATCGCCACCCGATTTCCTTCGGTCCCGGAGCCCCTTAAATTGAACCTGAACATCATTGCCCTTGACATGTATATAAAGCGCTTTCTAAATTATGGATATCATTCGAGTTGCAATTCCTGTAACATTGCCAGTTTCCTGCCAGCCTTTTGCACCCTGCATAGGCCCTAGAATAGGTAATAAAGCTTGTTGCGATTTGCGCCTGTAGATGCTGCACAACTGTTTTCTACATGCCACTGGGGAGGACTAACGGATTACGTATGCGCTAGATTGGACAGAACGGAGGAACCCACGCGGCAATGCCATCTAAAACACTAATCATAGTTTGGATTTCAAGGCCTACAGTAATCATTTCTTACAGAGTTTCTTATAAGAGCACAGAGTGCACAACAAAGCTACCGGACAACCCACAAATCCCTGTTGCAACATGCTAAGCCAAAAGAATCAACAGTGGCCTGAAATTTCACATCCCAATTGACTAAACTACAAGTCCCAGAATGCACGACAATTCATACCATAAAACTCTACTGAAGCCCCTGCACTTCTAGCAATCCAATACACGCACAATGAAGCTGTGCAATAAACTCAGATGCAGAATCTATGCATATGAACACTTCCGTAAATGCTGTTTAGTGTGTCAATCCCCACATCTGAGCTCAGATAGATTTATGGGGACATGGACATTGGTAGGAGTTTGAAACTTTAGACACGCGTTAATCAGCAACACTCAAAATCGTGTGAATACTACTGAAGCCTATAAAAAAGCCCAAGGAGGGCAAGGTGCCCCAGGCCAGCAAGCCCGACCGCCTTTTGGCCTGGGATCACACCAGACAGGAGAGCTGGGATTGCCGCACCCTAAGCTGCTGAAAGAGGAGGAAGCCATAAGCGCCATGAAGTGTGGGACCGGAGGCAGAGCCATAAACTGCGGGAAGTAGAGGGCGTCAAACCCAACCAACTCCTTGTATCACCCCGTTACAGTGAAACATATTCCCGCATTTCGCTGAACGCTCTGCTCTGGCCGACTCATGCATATGCCCCATGATGCTAGTGACTGTCTCTAGCGCTCTAAACCTCAGACACATACCCATCATCAGTTCTGTTCTGCCATTCACTCCCCTTCCCCCTGGAACGCAATACCCCTTCTTTTTTTATTATTATTACATTTCTTAGTTTATAACTAACTTCAAATTACTTTACACATTATTCACATTTCTCATCACTCATCACTTCCACATACGTCTGCCTGCCAATCCATCAGTGAGTACTACAGCTCACTTTGTGTCTTTAAGATGGAGTCATGGTAATCTACAACTGCACATGTTAAATGAACATTTCCCCAGACAAGATATCCCACCACCATGTCTCTAAGTCATCATCCCAGGTGGATAGCTCAACGGCAACGTGCGCGCCTTGGAAGCAAGACGACACTAAGCAACACTGGTTCCATCCCCGGATCCACGCTTAAATTATAAATAAGCAACTCAGACAAAAAAAAAATACGCAACTAAAAAACAAACCATTCTTGTAACAGCGCCTGGATGCCGCGGGCTGTCTGAGCGCTTTAAAAATGCAAAATAAATAAATAAATAAATATATTGTCGGCATATATTGCCCAAGTTATTCGTTTGCCATTTACTTTTAGTGGAAAAGCATTGCAATTTACAAAAGCCGATGGAAGGTCGGCCATATAAAGCTTGAATAAAAGATGCTAGCGGGCATCCTTGTTTGACCCCTCGTTGTGTTTGAATTTTCTCAGTGAGGTCTCCTTCTGCATTTAATCGAATTCTTATTGATGTTTCCGTGTGCTGCATCTTTATTGGCTGTAAGATTTCTGCAGGACATCTCCACTTCTCAAGCTTTGACCATAGCATTCCTCTAGTTACTCAGTCGAAGGCCTGGCGGAGGTCTATAAATGCCAGAAACAGATTTTTCTTTTTTTTATTGCTTCTAGCTTAAGTTATGTTAGTTATGTTGCTAACCTATGTAAATATACTTCACTGTAAATTTGACAAATCTCATACTTGTTCCTGTAACTCTATGGATTATTATGTATATGCAACTAAGATATGTCTGTAACAAGCGCCACGATGCCCCCGGGCTGATGTGCGCTCTACAAATCCAAATAAATAAATAAATAAATAAATAAGTTCACTTCCACGCAAACTCCTCGTGTGAAGCCAGTTTGTCGACAATCCAAAATGTCGATGTCCTCAGCCACTTTGACAGTCTTTGTTGCAGAAAGGAGACAAACATTTTCACGATAACATCAAGGAGGGCAATCGGGCGGTAGTTGTTTGGATCTGTTCGGACTCCTTTTTTGAAAATCTGCACAACTACCGCCGATTGGCAGGAAGATGGAATTTTTGTCTTTGTGGAAATCTGCACAAAGAGAAGACCTATAAACGAGGCCCAATGCTCTGATGTTTTTTTAGCATGATGTTAGTGAGAGCGTCTGGTCCAACAGCACTGGAATTCTTCAATTTGCAATTGCCGTCAGTATGTCTTCCCTGATCACTAGGAAGTTCCACGAAAGCAATCTTTTGTTATCGTCAACGTTTTCATTGGATGAGCTCGCCTTAAAGACTGATAAGTAGTGTTTCATCCATGCTCCTGCACTTACATTGATGGTCATTATTGCCTTTTGTGACAACGACCCCTCGTTTATTATCATCCAAGTATCTCTACTCTGGTGGGCAAGAATAGATTTGAGCATTACTTCTGCTCTTTCTTGATCTCAGAATTGCTTGAATGAAATAAGACAATTCTGATATTTTTGTCGGCGTCGTCTGATTGCCAACTTACTCCCAGCTGTCAAGTTCTTCTTAAAGGCTCTGATATCCTTTTCTATATATTTTTTTTTTTTTTCCAGAGATACTTTCAAGCTGAATGGATATTTGTTATGAAGGTACTAAAATTTAAAGCCACTTTGTCCTGTTTGAAATTGGGTCAACAGAGGAGCATAATCTGAATCATCAATATTGGCATCACATTGTGTTACGAATTTGCTTTGGAGCTCTTTAATTGTGTTTCCATTCAATCTTAGCAGATTTCGGCCTTAGTTCACTCTCAATTTACAGCTATGTCTGTTCGCAGGAGAGGAGGCATCCGAGTGCTATGTTACCACCACTGCATCATGATCACTTTGTTGAGTCTTCAGGACCTCTAGCTTTATGATCAATGATCAGAGGCCCAGATGTAGTCTGGAGTTTTTTTTGACAATCGAGACGGGACCAAGTTGGTTTGGCTGGAATATCTCCAGCAATATGTCCGTTTAGCATTTCGCAATTCCTTACAGACAATGCCTCTTCCAAATATTGGCACGTAAATAAGATGGATTGACTTGCATCGCATCTAGTTATATCTTTAGGCCTGACTGGTTGAACCATGATGCATTCAGGTCACCACATACTAAGATAAAGATATTAAACTCCAGGATACAATCATCCAGTATTAACTCAACCGAGTTGATAAACTCTGTGCTTGAGATCATAGCCGGGTTCCAAAACACATTAGTGATTAGCAGGTGCTCCATTGTTGAATGTTGGTGCAGATGTAAACGAAGCACTGTGGCTTGGACAAATAGATTTTGGTTGTAGGACCGTATTATTTCCCAGCTTCTATTGTTCTTGATCATTATCAACCCTGAAAATGGACGACCTGATTTATCTTTGCCAGCCACATTTAGTAAAATCGTATATCCATCACTTAGTGGAATATCGCGCAACCAGGTTTCTGGCAAACAAATTAATGAGTAATGGTCCTTGCTAATCCCGCTATCACAAAATAAATCTTTGAAGCCTCGGGTATTCCATGATAACGAGGCATTGTGATGAGGGATTGCATTTGTTTGCTAACGATCACACATTCTATGATTCCTTGCTGAATCTGCTTTGCACTGTGGAAAAGCAGCTCTAGTGTTTTGCTTATTACTGCTTATTACTGCTGCTGATGTTCCATTCCGTCGTCTTGGCGTCGATCTTCACGACATCTGGCAGCCTCGAATATTGCTCGACTTGAAGTTTATATGATGATTTCTCAGCGTGTAATGTTAGCTCATAGCCAAAGGACAGCAGGTCTGCACCAGCCGCCATCAAGGTATTCTCAATCAATGAAGTGTTAACATGTAAATATACACAGTCAGATCTGCTTTGGAGGCATATTCGACTATGGAGATGGCGTCCAAAATTATTGTTCTTAACATAGGCACAGAATGTAGCAATTTCATTACATTGGCCCTCATTACGACCCTGGCGGAAATCGAAAAACGATGGCGGAAATGTAATACCGCCATCGAATACCGCTCGGTGCGATTATGACCCGTCACCGTAAAGTACGATGCCATTAGCGACACCGTAGTGAACGCCAACGCTAACTGCACCAAGCACGCGCGCCATGCAAAACCGTAATTACCACCATGGCGCAACGGTACGCGAATTCTGACCCTAGCAGACATTTACTTAACGCCATCAAGCATGGCGGAAAGTACCATTCCGCCATGGTGAGAATTACGGCATCGTGAACCAACCGTAAATGGCCCTACTGAGTGCCTGTACACCACTCCCTGCCCACATTGTACAACTCCTCGTAGGTGCAATGAAGTTACACAATGCAACCAGCGAAATGTACAAGTCACCCATGCATGCCAACGAACAAATGAATGTAGGGGCTCCAAGTGCCTTGTGAGTGGCCATCCATATTTGGCATGTCACCATTGCCGTACTGATGCAGCACAGGCATGTGAAGGTTCAAGTACAGCAATATGAACTGAAATATGAGACAAAACAACAACAGGCCCCCATCGCTTGACACCAGTGTAAGGCAACATTCAAAGCAGTATCCTGAGGGAGACTGCACCAGCCCTGTACCCTTGCCAGTAAACAAACCAACCATCAGCATAAGCATGTACCACACAAGTTGGCAGAGTGACTGAGCAGCCAGGCTCATCTCAAGAGGGGCCAATGGGAGCTGCAGGGCACAGATGGCACGAATACAGAAGCTATTCCAATGGACATGACCTCAGTCTCCCTCCAAGAAACGCACGCAAACACAGGCACCTGTGACCAGCCATTTTCTGATAATCACATCATTCCACCAATCCACCTGGCTGACCGGCATCTGTTACACAAAAGCTAATCCCCCGCCCCTGAGCATGACATCATTAAAACAGTCATAATGGCAGCCCCTATCCCTGACCTTACTGGGCTTCGTAGGCAAACGCGGCCAGTACAGTACCACGCAACTATACTCAGAAGCCGGAACCCAATGCAGATCTTCTCACAATACATCGCTCCACAAATAGGAATATGCTACATTACCTGCAAAGAATAACGCTACACGGTTAATATCAGAATAAAATTTTAATGCACATCAAATTCACCAAGCCCATACAGCTATTAGGTCATAAACTCCAAAATATTTTTCATTACTGTGGGCTGCATCCGCAATAAATGACCAGCTTCTTCTTGTGTGACGCCCTGTTCCTTCATGGTACACAGGGGCTACATTCACGTTCAAAAAGGCAACATGGAAGCGCCTAGAACCACAGGGCCGTCCCATTATGTAGGCACTAGTCCAGCTGAAAGGTTGATATGTTGCTCCTAGCCACTAGTACTGCGTAAGGGCATGTGGCCCATTGGCGATCGTCCCATAAGATCGTAATGGTGCTCCACTGATTAACTCGAAGCAGCAGGTGTCGGGAGTAAAAGCCATCTGCAGGAGTGGCATACAGATGGCAGCGGCAAAAGGGGAGGAGATACCTGTCACCCAAATGAAATGAAAAAGAATAGTATGGGCATCAGAACTTCATTTGTATTACTCACTTCAATGATCACACTAAATCTACAGCCATATGCATGCTAGCCCACTCAAAAGGATTATTTCCACCCAAAAGTCACTTGCGAATCATAACTATATAAATAGAGGTGAAAACACTATTACAAACGAGTGTTTGTGTGCATGCGTCTGTTAAAACAGAATCCATTAGATGGGATTAGTAACGTGCATAGACACAAGTGTTTGAAGGCGCGTCGAGACAGGGAGGGTTCAACAAGGGCAGATAGACGATGGTCCCACTATGGCAGCTCTGCATCACATAGCGCAGGGGAAGGGGATAGATTCCAAAAAGCCATGTACATGGCAAACTCTCAATTAAATCATCTGTCCATGCATCCATACATCATTCCCTCATCCCGGTAAAAAAACGCCTGATTATTTACTCACATAACATTTGAAATTTCCATTGAGTCTGTGCGTAATGCAGTCTGCAAAATCCACTGTGCTCGAGCCCGGAATTCTAGTGTTGTGAAGTAACATGTATTTGGGAACGTCCTGCCTTATCGTCCACTACGCTATTGCGCATCCCATACTATTCATATCAATCATTGCATTCTCGCCATGGCCCCTGTCCCAAGGACATTAAACAATAGAACGTTATATTTGCAGTCAGACCTGTGGGCGTCTCCTCGCCGCTAGCTGAAAACCGAAAGCGCTGTCCTTCGAATTCCTCATTTGCAACATCACGTCGAAAAGGCATCTGTGACCGCTTGAAATCACAAATTCATCCATGTAGTGCGGCAGTGTGTGAAAATGGCAACTGGCTTCACTCACAAATGGGACGCCCCGCCCGTCGGTGAACCTCGGTACAGTGCTGCATGAGGGTCCACCGTTAATCGAGTACTACATTCCACTGACCCTTCACAAGTTTGTTCGCGACTGCAAAGATAGTATGTGAAACAATGGGACCATAGCAGAATGAACATATAAACCAATATTTCACTGCCATCGGGATTAAATACATGATTGTAATAGCAAGATGCCATGCGTCAAATTGCAGCGTTGTGTGCGGGACGTGCTCGCCCAAAGGGGATTGCAGCTGGCACAGGTGGAATGAATCACCACAGGTGGAGGCTATACAGCCTGAAAACACATACATTGCACACCCAACCCCCTCCCACAACCACACCCACTCCAAAATGCTACCGGCAGGACTAGCGATGTTGGCCCTGGGGGACCTGATAGCACTGCAAGTACTCCAACTTCAAGAAGAAGACGAACACCAACTACTACAACAACGGGCCGCACAGAGGAGACGCAGGAGGAGGAGGGGGCAAGGCAGGGCCAGCAAGGCCCACCAGCACAGCCACTACCACCACGCAGGCAGCCCGCAATCCCACGCCTCCGAGCTCATCCGTTCAACCTCACTGCTGAGCAGATCCACACCCTCTACCGTTTGGACCGGGACACCATAACCGCCATTGTGAACATGACACACGCTGACCTTGTCAGCATGATAGATAGCCCAACCGCCATCCCACCCCTACTGAAGGTGGTGTCTGTACTCCACTTCCTGGCCACAGGCACCTACCAGCACACAGTCGGACAGTTGCATGGCATTTCACAGCCACTGTTGTCACAGACACTATTGCAAGTGCTCAATGCCCTCCTGAAGCACGCAGACGACTACATCTCTTTACCACGCTCGGAGCAGGAGATTACAAACACAAAAGTGGGATTCCATGCACTTGCCGGCATACCGGGTTGCATTGGTGCCATCGACTGCACCCATGTGGAATTGGTTGTCCCACATGCCATGGAGGTCCAGTACCGCAACCGGAAACAATATCATTCTCTTAATGTACAAATGGTGTGTGACTCCAACAGGATCTTTACACATTGTTGTGCCCGATTTCCTGGATCAACCCATGATTCTATGGTCTTGAGGAACTCTACAATACCACGCTACATGGAGCGACACGCAGAGAACAGATCCTGGCTACTCGGTGAGTCTCATTTCATGCATGATAATGTGGGGTATGTGATGCGGCAATGACCTGGCAGGAAGGGGGGGGGATGCGTACGTAGCAATGTCATTCCACAAACATCCTTTATTGTCCACATACAGGTGATGCCGGGTATCCACTGAAGAGATGGCTCCTTACACCACTCTGGAACCCACAGAACCAGCATGAGGAAGACTACAACCATGCCCACTCACGTACCCGTGTAGTCATAGAACAGGCATTCGGCCTACTGAAGGCTCGTTTCCGCTGCCTCAGCAGGTCTGGCGGGGCACTCCTGTACCGCCATGAGAAGGTTGCAAAGATGGTCATGGCATGTGTCATGCTACACAACATGTGCGTACGTAGAAATGTGCCCATGCCCCCTGACGCAGAACTGCAAGCACCTGAAGATGGTCATGATGAGGGTGGGGATGTGGCAGCACCTCAAGGAGTCCGCGAGGCACAGGAGGCCCGTGAAATTCGTCAGAATATCATAGATTCATGCTTCTAGCACTCACGCCTGGTGGCTGATACATGGACACGGGACTTGTGGCACTGTGTGTGTCTGGAACATGCACAATGTGGACTGTACGCCTATAAAGGCCTCGTACACAAAGATCAATGTCCACACATCTCATTGGATGATTATGAAATGTTTATAGCATATGTGAAATTATATTACACACCCCATCGACCCGCCACCCAAGAAAGCCCAACACCCCCCCTCCACCCTCCTACCTCCCCCCCGAACACCAGTGTCCAAAGATGCTCATTGTCAGTGGGCAGACGCTATTGCAAGCCCCCTCTCCGGGTATCAGGGGCACCCCTGCCTGTGGAGCGCAGGTTCCTCCCAGATCTACGTTGGGGGCTGCCCTGGACGGAACTTGCAACGGATGATGTCTCTGCCTGCTCACGTCCATGCATGTCCCTAAGGGTTTGTGAGAGCTCAGTGAGCACACGGCGCACAGCGGCAAGTTCACCACATACGTCTTTGGACGTTGCATGCAGTTCCCCCCTCAGGCTCTCGGTGCTTCTCTCCATTTGTGCCCTAAGTGTCTCAGTAGATGTTTCTATGGCTGCCTTAGAACCCCCACATTCATCAGCATGCTCCTTGAGGAGCGTGGCCAGTTGCTGCTGTTGCACGATCACCTGGTCGAGGGACTGTTGCCTCTGCTGGGCCATGCCCATTTGCGGTGGTGTCACAGAGGGTCTGATCACCTCATGTTGCCTTGCCACAGGGCTTGTGAGGGATGGCCAGTCGTCTTGTGGGTGCCCCTGCGTGGTATCCTTATGGTATACGGGATGAAACAAACAGGGGGATTGAGACAGGTCATGGATGGGTCCTACATTGACAGCACCGTTTTCTGTGTCGGAGCATGCTGGCATTAATGCAGTGTCACCTATGGTGCTGCTGCCACCAGAAGCAGTGTCTTCTGTGGCATCCATTGGGGGGACCTGTGGTGCTGCTGTTGTGGGCATGCTGGCTGCTGGGGTGCCTGTTGAAGTCCCCTCCTGTGTGCTGCCACTTGATTTGTGCTGCTGCCGTGTCTTGATCCGTGCAGCTGAGGTGGAGGGTCTTTGGCCGTTGGTCTTGGCCCTCTTTGCAGGTGTGCTGGTAGGGGGGTCCTGAAGCTCGTCGTTTGAATCGGACCCTGTGGTGGAGTAAAGGAGGGCGAGCGTTATTTATGGGTCTGTGGAAATTGGAATGGCAATGTATCACATGCATTGGGGTGGTACCTGAGGGTGATTTGGGTCAGGGCCTTGGAGGTGGTTTCATTTTTGTGTGGATTGAGGATGCAGTTGTTTTGCAGCCTGCAGTTAGGGTGTGCATGCTGCACGTGTAGAGGGTGTTTTTAGGATTTTTTATTATTTATGTATTTAATGTGACTTTTAAAGTGCGCTATCAGGCCAATGTATGTGGACGTTCTCCTGGACATGTGTTTCTGTTGCACTATGTGGACACATGGTACTTCACATGATTGGACATTGTGGATTTAGCATTGTTTTATTTGGCCCACCTACCTGATTCTTCGGATGTCTGCACTCCTTTCTCCATCCCTCCGACTCCCTCTATACTCTCCATTCCAATGGTGGAGGCACAGATTTCTTCCCAGGGGGTCAACTTGATGGGTGATTCCGATCCTCCCCCGGTAGCTGTGGCAATGTTACGGTTGGCTGATAGTATGCTCCGTACGCGTATCCGCAAGTCGTCCCATCGCTTTCTGCATTGCTGTGGGTTGCGGGGTGCGGTCCCCACCGCACTTACCCGCTGTGCCACCAGGGCCCATATGGCCTTCTTGTTCGCAAGTGCCGTCCTGGTCATTTGCGTCGAGAAGACGACGGCAGCATTCTCCTGGAGGGTCTCTGTGAGCACGGTGAGTTCCTCATGGGAGAAGTGGACCTGCCGCTTGCGGTCGCACGCTTTTTTAGCAACTTTTCCCATTTTGATTGTTTTAACTAGGGTGGCTAACGGGTTGGGATGTGTCTCAGGGTCGGATTTTTAATGATTGTGTTGGGATTCTGATTTTATAGGTGTACGGCGTGCTGTTTCCCGTTCCGGCCCCATGTTTTTACTTCCGTTTCCGTATATTTACGGTCACCGTATTTTGCGATTACCGCTCATTACGGTGACCGCTATGATGGGTGGCGGAATTGCACCTAGGGCGCCGTACGATGGCGGTGAGGGGCGTTTTGGGGACATTTCCGCCATCGCGGACTTTGCACTTCCGCCATGGCGTAATGCTCGTGCCCGATGGGTCAGAATTAGCCGCACTTTACTCCATCGTGCAATGGCGGAAACGCTATTTACGCTATGGCGGTCAGGTCAGTTACTTTCCGCCAGGGTCGTAATGAGGGCCATTGTGTCTATTCAAGTTAGTTTCATTCTTACCCCAGGCGATGTTTTCCAACCAGAGCTTGCTTATTGGGCTCCTATGTCTCGTGCTTGGTCCCTGTGCCCTATTGATTCTGGTTCCATGCCTTTCTGCTTGTGCCGAAATGAGTTTTGAATTAAGCATTAAAAATGTCCCCTTTTCATCAGGTTCGGCGCTATTCCTTTTATCACACATTTTCATAGTTGAACGAGATGGTGCATTAATTTCTATTGTATCAGCTGTTCATTCCGTCTATCTTTTTGTACTAGATGAGGATTCTGCGTCTTGATCCTCGGCTTTCCTTCCTGTCACCAGAGGGTTTTGGCCGTTAATTAAAGCCCTCCCGGTTGGAACCTTTATTTGTGGAAGTCTGAAGGAAACTCACTGGGGCTTGTCCTTTTGACTCGGAGTTAGAACTTCTAGATTGTTTAGTGGCCCAGAGTCTAGCAGCCTTGAAGCTTCCAAACTTGGCCATTCTTTGTCTTCGATTGAGTACGTGGAGAGATTTAGTAACTCATATTCAATACTCGACAAATGAATACTAACAGATTCATTTTCCACAAGTCTCAGTCATTTTGTACGGGTTACCTCTGTCAGCAACTTGAGTCGATTTTGAAATTTCAATGTCAGTTTGTTTGCTTTTTTCCTTAGTCGACTTGCGCTTAAATAGGGATACCGGTGGAGGAGGAGTCAAATTTCTTATAAAACGCCTTGAACTGTTGAAATTGTTTTTATTGGTATCCCTTTTTGTTCCCTTTGCTAGCACCGTACTAGCATTATACGATCTGTCAATCCTATTTGGTGCATTTCCTGCCACCATTTTAGTCGACTTAGAAAAAATGTTGAACGTTAGGGGTCGATCAGTTCTATTAGTGTCATTTACTTTTAATGGTAGGTCATGTGCAAGATGATTTTGGCTTTGCACCGTTGTTTTAGTAGCATCCTCAGTATAACTAATCGTGACCTCGGGATTCTGAGGACCACTAGATTGTGTTGCACCATTGTCAATTGATCTGATCATGTTGGTCGACACACTGGTATGAGGCTTAGTCAGAGATAATTTCGAACTACTGGTACTAGGACTTGGCTTATCTCTACGATTTGAGATTTCACAGTGGCATTCTTTGTTCTTTTCCTTCGAGTCTCATTTCGTACAGCTACTGGCTTTGTCGTCGTTAGCCCTCTTGACTCGATGTTCACATCCAAGTTCTCAGCTTCATTAGGAGTCTTATTGCGAAAGTTAGGCCTCATCCATTTAGTACATTCTATCCCGGATTCCATCATATCCGATTTTTCCGTGATCTCCTGTCTTGCCAAGTCGCTAAGCCTATTGTTCCAATTTAGCGACTATTCAGCTTCATGATCAAGTCATTTTTGAATATGTTCAGTGAATTGTTCTAGTGCATTCAACTTTGTGTTTATCGTTGCTGATAATGACACTTGGTCTTTTAAGGAGTCATTTATTGATTCATACAATTTTACGAATTGCAGTTGCTGCAAGCACATTATTGTGGATTTGCAGACCAGCTGCTATAGAAAGCTGATCTCTGTTGTTAACGGCTTGTTCTTCCTCCAATTTAGATCCAGATAAATTAGTCTGAACATGTGTGCAGCTCGTATTTGCATATGTCGCCGACTCATCAGCCTTCCTGTTCCGATTATTTTTATGGTCTTTTTGCCTCTGGCCGTTCACAGCTGTCGGCATGCCCGTTATCGGGCGTCCTTTTGTTGTTTGTGGGGTGCTTGTCTGGGCTTTTGAGAGCCTATGTTGTTCTGGCTGCGGTTCATGCATTGCAAGAGACTCTTCATTGTACTTTTGAGAGTGCACTTGTTGATGGTTTGAGGTACAGGTGTCTGACAGGTGAACTACCACAGTGCCACTGCTGGCATTTAGTCTGCCATGCAGGTTAAGAAAATCGAACTTCAGACCTTCCGTCAGGCATGCCTCCCTTGCGGCAAGATCTTGATACTTGCATTGTGAGGGTACCGACGAGTTTGGTGTTGCCGGAACCGACAGCCCAGGACCCACCGTCCTGAAGCTCGATTTGATGCACTCGGCCAAAACCTTCCACACTGTAAACGAGAGAGAATCGGCTGCCATGTTCTTTACTCCTGGTATGTGTCGTGCTCTTACTTCAGAGTTTAGTTTGACCAGGCTTGTTGTCAGCTCCCCGAGCAACCTCAGCAGCCTCAAGTTGATGGAAGTCCCCTGATTTATGACTTTTACCAATGCTAGGTTTTCTGACCACAGAATCACCTTTCTATTGGCCAGTGATTCCTTCCATAGCCTGAACGCCACTACAATAGGGAACAATTCCAGCAATGTGATGTCTCTAGAATTGCCCCAGAATTGTGGGCGCCAGAGGCGTCTGTGAAAAGCCTCAAATTCTAATTAGTAGACCACTGCTCCCGCCACAGTAAGACCCCATTGAACTTATCTAGGAAACCATCCCACATTTTCAGGTCCTCCTTCAGCAACCATACAAGACGTGCTGGGATGCATGTTGCAGTCCCATTGTCTTTAGCTCAATGCTCCTGGCGAACACCCTGCCAGCTGGGATCACCCTACCAGCAACATTCAATTTCCCTGCCAATGATTGAAGCTCCCTCAATGTGGCCTTTGTCCTGCCCCTCGGCTCCCTGATTGTGAATTTTAGGTTCTCCACCTTGTCCCTTGGAAGCCTTGAGATGCCTGCTTCAGAATCCTTCTCGATTCCCAAGAATGTTAACCTTGCAAGTGGGCCCACTGTCTTTCCTTTCATTAGGTGAATCACCAGCTCCTGCATCAATGCCTTAAACCTGTCCATTAGCGAGCACTTTCTTCAGTTCCTTTCCTACCGACGAGCAATAAGTCCTCCAAGTAATGCATGACTTTCCCCTTCTCAGGGCTCTACTTTAGCACGTATTCCAAAAACGTACTACATGTTTCGATAGTACGCGCACAAAATGGAGCAACCCACGGGCAAGCATCTGTCATAATACAAACCATTGATCTTGAAGCCCAGCAAGTTATAGCTACCTTCATTGATTGAGTCAGCCTTCAGGTTGTTAACAATGTCTGATTTCCCATTTGTGCCCCTGTTATGTTATGGCAATTTGAAGAGCGCACGGTCGCCCGCAGGCATCATGTCGCTGGAGAGGACAGAGGTAAACCACAGAACCACACATCTAAGCCAAGGTTGCTAGCAGCTCAGAACAAATGAGTTTTTAATGCTTTCTAAAAAGCTAGATGATTTGGCAGCAATTTCATAAATAGTGGAAGAGTATTCCATAATTGTGCTGCTGTAATTGAAAAGGCACGCCCACCCACCCAAGTGAGGCGAAAAGATGTCACACACACAGCATGCCCCGTCGCCACAGACCGCATGGAGCGGGTAGGAACATAATGCTCAAACTTGGCCCGCAAATACTGTGTTCTCTGATCATTTAAAGCACGATCAACAATGCAAAGAGCTTTAAATTGAATGCGCTGTGCCACTGGGAGCCAATAAAGGGAGCGCAGAACAGGAGATATATGGGACTCATATGGGGTACCTGTTGACGCCTTGGCAGCCAGATTCTGCAGACATTGTAATCGGCCTACCAACCCTTTGGGCTGTGTCAGGTACAAAGAATTGCAGTAGTCCAGCATACTCAGAATCATAGGAGCCACCACAGGGGGGACGTAGCATTGTTGGAATCGGACTGAAAATGCCCCATCTGATATACCGCAGAAAGCTGATCATCCATGGTCAGATTGGCAGACGTAATTAGCCTAAGATGTTTTACCTTGATCGAAGGTACAGGAAGCACACCCAAAGAAGAGGGCCAAAAAGAGGAAACCCAAAGTGAAGGATCAGGAGGGGAACCCATCACCAGCTCCTCAGTTTTGTCCCCATTCAATTTGAGCCAGTTGTGTCCCATCCACTACCCCGTGGCCGTCAGGCACTTATGCAGGCACACCGACACCTCAGACTGATTAAGATCGAGACCGATCAGCAACTGGGTATTGTTGGCATACGAATAGCACCTGACGCCGAAGGAGCAGATAAGGCGCAGCAACAGAAAGATATAAATGTTGAAAGAATGAGGGGCAAAGCAGAACCCTGGGAACACCACAACTAAGGTGACAGGACCTAGACGTGAACGGGGGAAGAGAACGAGTTTGGGATCTATCGGCAAAAAAAAAGCCGAACCAGGCCAATACCCGACCTGAAATGCCAATCTGGCCCAGGCAGGCGAGCAGGGTGGCATGGGCCACGTTGTCGAACACCGCTGAGAGATCTAAAATAAAAGAATCAAGGGTCCCACACACCCCCTGTCAGCCAGCCTGGCCATATCGTCCTGCACCGAGACAAGGACACTCTCTGTGCCCCTGCCAGGACGAAAACCAGACTGGGCCATGTCAAGCATCCTGGAGGATTCCAAAAAAGACGGAATTGGGGAAACCAGTGATTCCAGAAGTTTCATCAGAAAAGGAAGAAGAGAAATAGGTCGAAAATTAGAGGGAAGAGAAGGGTCCAGAGAGGGTTTCTTCAAAAGGGGAATAACCAGGGCAGCTTTAAGCTCACAACACTTAATTTGTTGCATAGCATTAGAGACCATGTCCTCAGTAAATGGAGGGAAGAGGGACCAACTAGGATCAGTATTATTACATCGCCATTAAAGGGCAGATTGCTGGACAGCGGAATATGAGCCACAGGAGCCAAATTCCATATGATGTTTGCGCAAATAGTCGCAACCTTAGTGGTAAAAATCTCTAAGGAGTAGCGCATCTCTTGAAGAGGTCTGATTGTAGGAGTACATTTTGTGGAAGACCGGGACTTTATCATGGAAATAGAGTTTTAGGATGATTCAGTGCAGTTTCAATCCTAGAGGCAAAATAAAGTTTTCTTGCCACTAAGATGGCTGGGTATCAGGTGATATTTTCGCCACCAAAAATATCGCCGTACATATGGTCGTCGGGAACGGCCATAAGCGATATTTTTGGTGTCGAAAATATTAGGTGCAGGGGTTGTGGGAGTGTCCCCCGCACATAAAAAAATGATGCAGGGGTTGCAGGGGTGTCCCCCGCAGGGTCCATGTGTTATTTTCGCCGCAAAAATATGGCAAAATGTTTGTATGGCGATTATTTTTGCGGCGAAAATATCACATGGAACTGATGGCTGCAGAGTAGGCTGAGAGACGGGTCCTACACTGAAGCCTGTCACCAGGATCATAGCTAATGCACCATTTCCGCTCCAACTGTCTCACCGCCACCCGAGCAGATTTCATCCGAGGCGAGAACCAAGGCTCGGAGGGAAGTCTGCGAGGCTGGAAGTAACACAAAGGAGCAACTTTGTTGGTGGCAGCCAGAAATGTACTAGTTAGAAGGGATATAGAGGGTAAGGGAGCAGTTGCCTATTTTTCTTTAACAGAGCATACAAAATTTGTTTCTTTGCACTTGAATAGACTCAGGACGAGCCATGCCACCATCGTCATGGTGGGGTCGATGTTCAGCTATGCAACAAAAGCTGCAATCTTCACAATGATGGTGGTCCAGTTGATGGAGCTTGCAGTTGCCTCTTCCTGTGCTGGGGGGCAGCTTGTTGTGGGTTGGGTGGCGGATCTAGGACTTCAGCGTGGCTCAGCCCAGATGTGGTGGGTGTCCACTGGGTCTTTGCTGGGCCTTGGCCTGGTGGCTGGTGAGGTGGGTTGTTCCTCTGCGTGGCAGTTGTTTGTTTTGGGTCCTGGCAATGTGCAGTGCTTTGGTGTGGTTGGTGGTGTCCGCTGGTCATCTGTGAGTCATGTGCAGTGGATGCTGGGTTCCGTGGTGCTTGCAGTGGTCGTGGTGTCCTCCTTTGCTGCTTATCCTATTTTGCTCTGGTCAGGGATGGGCATCTGCAGTAGCTGGCAGGGTGAGGTCCCCTGCAGTTGACACAGATTGCTGGCTCTGTTCGATCTCAGGGGCAGTGTTGCTATGCGTTGTTCTCCCCACATCACACGCAGCTTGGCTCCTGGTGGGAGAAGGCAGATGTGTGGCTGATGCGCTGGCAGTTGAAGCACATGATCAGTCCTCGTCTGCCCTACGGTGCTTCTGTGGTAACTGCACAGCGTCATAGCCATGTGATCTTTGTCAGGTCAGCAGGTTTTCCATCGCGGGTTGGTGCCAGGGTCGCAACAAACATAGGGTATTTCCTACTCTTGTCCGCTGGCGAGGTCAGCTGTACGATGCTCTTCACTGGGAGGCAGTGGTCTGCAAGTTGGTCTGTGATGTTTCCAATGCTGGTGTATGCTGGGGGGCCACGGATCACAAACCTTTGGGACTTCACTCGCTCCAGTGGGACGGTGTAATACTCTAGGCCCCGTTTGGTGAAGGTGTCTTTCACGCTCCTGTAGTAATCCACTGTGGTGAGCGATATCTTCACGTGCTCACCATGAGGCTTGGTCGTGAAGGTTGGTTCAGTGCACAGGTCTCAGAACAAGTTGACCAGGTCCTTGTGAGCTTTAAGGCTTTTCACAAACAATGGTGGGATCCAGATCTTCTTGGGTGGGAGGGATGTCTGCTCAACCGCCGTGTCACCAGATTCTGTGCTCAGTTGTTCATGTTTTAGAGCATCATACCTGTTGCTGGTGCTCACGCCTGCAATGGATGGATCAGTCGTCTTCTTCAACTTTAGTGGCGATGCAAAAGTCGTCCTCTTGTGACAGACTAGTTCCATATCTGTATCTCTTCCTCAGTGTCCTGGAGGTGGGGAGTCTCAGACATCTGGGCCGCCATGTTTGATCTAGGTCAAAGATAGAAAAGTGGAGAGAAGGGATAGAAAAGTTTGAGAGGAGTGGAAACCAGGAGAAGAGAGGGGTAGAAGATAGGAGAAAGTGTTAAGAAAGGAAGAAGGCAATGAATATGGCAAGGGAAATGTGCACGGAATCACACAGTGAACTACTTTGAATCTAACAACGTGCATACAATACCCAATACTAGTGTATACTAAAACCCAGGAGTGCAAACAGAGTGAAACTATAATACCAATATATGAAAAGGGATGTGGGGTAAGCACTTAGAACCTCCTTATGACTGAAAGGAAAGTCTGCAAACTCCTTACCCACTATGCTATTACAGATACTGACAGCGCTAAGCCCACGTAGAGGGCAAGCAAGGACAGGATCTGTGAGCTGACACTCTGGATGATACTGAATAAGGAACTTAGAAACAGTACTCACGAGGACCGGAAAGACCACTTGAATGTCAGTAAACCCACGAACCCAGTTGATCAAATAGGGACCCTGAAGGCTATAACAGCAATGGGTGGAGGAAACTAAATACATAAGACCCTAGTCAAGGGGCAAGTAGGAATAGTGATTTATAGAATAGTGAGGAAAACAAAGGGCATTCACACTGGGACTAGTACAACAGCACCCCACACCTAATAATCAATGGGAAATAAATGCAGAAGTGCAATGGAAAACATGGAATGGATCCCAATAGAAAGTAAGGATCAGGAGCAGGGAAAATGATATCACAAAAGGAAACCTTTCCCACCCATCCAAGGAGAAAAGGCGTCAGGAAGCTAAATCTATAAAGGGAAAGACTAATGCATCAAGTTTTTCATTAGCTAAGGACAGCTTCAAAGAAACAGAGAACACAGGAAAATTGGGCAGCATCAAAGGGTAAAGCACAGAGAAAGGCTGCTTGCAGACAGAGGAAGACAGAGAGGGAAATCCAGAAAGCAGAAATCAATTAAGCACATACATTCAAAATCCAGGGCAGAGGAACAAGAAACAGGAACCAGGCACAAAAAGGAACCAGGCACAAAAACTAGGAACCAGGAACAAGGGACCAGTCACAACAGGAACACTGCAACAATGACCAGCGCTGGACTGAAGTAAACTGAGGCTTTTAAAGCTCCTTAATGAGCACACCCCTCAGGTTTGCCGCCTGCTGCACCTGCAGGTGTTGCCTATCCTCCACCCAAACTTGTCCTGCAAGGGAGGAGGTGAGGCAGTGAGCCAGGCATTCTGGGAAGTATAGTCATTAGATTAACGTAGCATGCTGGCTGCCAAAAACCTGGAATGGATCCGGAAGGGAAGTAACTTGGAAAATAAGGTTTTAGCGCTCCCAATTCGTCACAGCACTGTAGCATAAGGTTCGGAGGAAATGTCCAGTAGGGAAAAAACCCCAAAACATGCCCCCAAGTGACGGGAGCGAAGAGAGCGAGCCGAGACAGAATGAGGAAAAAGGTAGAGGGCTCTTTGCCGCCCTTTCTTTGTAGAGACTAGTGCTTGCTCTTATCAGAGCAGTTTGTTATAAGTTTAAGCAGCTCTTGATTACCCTAAAAAAGGGTAACTGCAAAAAGAATCAGCTCAGATGTGCTGTAAGGATATTTGGCGTGTTACAGCACAGAGTACAGCACTACTGCACAGGTAGCAATTTTTTTTGATGCAGCACCACCACATGGGTGTGGTGCATTGCTATATGTGTTGCCAGAGTAACATGGACATATAAGTAAAGACAGGCTATTCAGTCAAAAACGATTTTTACATATAAGATGCAAATCTATTTTTACAGTTAAAAGCACACATGTGCATATTCAAAAATGCACACTATTTTTCACATGAAATGCCTATGGTGCAAGAGACACATTTCAAAATTAATAATTAACCTTATTAAAAACTAACCTGACTAATAAAACTGCATTTAACATAACCCACTAATAAAAATGTCTCCACTGCAGAATTAGGCCTATTCTGAAAGTGAACTTTTAAACGCACATTCATTTTTTTTTCTCTGCTGCTCTGTCCACATAACTACAGGAAGCAAAGAGCTTGAAGGAACAGGAAATCAGTTGGTTACAAATTTTTACTGTAGAAATGAGCCATTGTGTAGTGAGGGAGGAGATGACATGATTGATTCTGATTGGAGCAGCGTCATAGCAAGTATTATGCTAGAGGCTGTGATTAGAATTTTGCTGGGGAAGCTTGAGGAGAGGGGGAGAAGAATCGAGATCTTGCAGAGCTGGGAGAAGGACCTGTTTCCTGACTGAAGCATTCCTGCTGCAAAAGCTGAGAATTCCAGGCAATAACCCCGGTTTGAGAACGACAGACGCTTGTTTTCACTGGGGTTAATCTTCAAGGGAGCCAAATTCAGAAAGAGAATAGCCGGAGAAAACTCATGCTGAACAGATAAGGTAATTACAGAAGTGTGGGAGCCGTGCGAAAGTGTGCGAAACTGTTCAGTCAGTGTATTCGAGGGAGTCCCAGTCCCTTATCAGCATATGTAATGTTACCAATTGAATATATTCTCGCAGTTCTCTGTTCATTTTATTACAAATAATGTTGTACCATTTCATTTATTTCTGTAAAAAAGGGTTAAACTGTGTTTAAAGGAAATTTCTATAATACAAAAATATCTGAAAACAGATAGCTAATGTGTATTATTTCTCTCTTTCATTTAGCATGGGGAAAGGTTTAAACGTGGGTAGATTTTTAAACAGTGCAATTGTCATTTTAAAACAGATGTGTGCATGATTCTATTCAGTATGGACAGTTGTGAGTGACTGTTTGTAGCATAGCTTGTTGGAGGTACATGAGCCAACGGGAAGAGAGACTCTCTGGACATAGTTCCATACCGTATATAAGGTAGTGGAAATTACCACAAAAATACCACAATAGCCCATGGTGGCACACAACACTAACACTGAAAATGTGGTATCCCTAAAATGTAGGCCTGAGGTCTCTCTAGTGATCAAGAACAATCTAGATGAAAAACAAGGGATGTTGGATATTGGGGCCACAAATAAACCAACCACGCAAATTATCGCGCACATTATCTAAATAGGTCTGAATTCTGAAATAATGCAATGTATTATTGTTATGTGTGATCCAATATGAATACAGAGAGTGATTATTGCTAAAGGTATTTTGGCGGTAAGAAAATACCGCAAAAGCCCCAAATATCCACAAAATACCCAACAGTGCCCTGAAAAGGACAGTTTGGAGGTGCACACGGTGTGCAAAAAGCTCTTTTGCAGGATGTAAGCAGGCACCTGAAGGTTGCAGCTCAATGAAGGAAGCAGGCTAAAAGAGCGCCTCTTGCTGCCTTTAGATCAGTGGTCTTCAAACTTTTTATGCCATGGCCCCCCTGAGCAGAAAATAAATTGTTCGGGACCCCCCTGCCCCGCCCCTCTGTGTTGGTGTTATTTTTTTTTTTTATAGAGAGGGCTGCAGAATGCGTGGTGCCATAATTATGAAGGGATATGCTGTTGGGGAGACATTCCAAGACACTAGGACAATCACATCCAATCCAAACATAGAAACCGTGCAAGTAAACACAAAATTCTCCAGTAGGGCTTTTATTTTCTCAAAATACATTCCTATTAGTATATTCAGCAGAAGGCAATTTGATTTTACAGAGCAAGCACTAATGGGAAGGGTGGGCCTGTCTCTCTGCAGAAAGTGAGTCAATGTGTGGCTTTATTTTTGAGACCGCCACTCTGAGGTTGTCCTCCACTTCCAGCCTTGTGCGGTATTTAGTTTTCAGTACAGCCAATGCTGAAAAGCCTATTTCGCACAAGTAGGAAGACCCAAAGGGTAAGAGAGACTGTATAGCAGACCTTGCCAATGTAGGATACTCCAGGATTACCTTCAGCCAAAAGTCACCCACTGCAATGTTCCTAAATTCAGATTGCAGAATAGTGTCCGACTGAACCTCAATCAGCTCCTCCAGGGCATCACATGGAAGATGCACCACCTCCTCTGCCAGAAAAGGCTGCATCACCCAGTCATTAATGCCAGCATTTTCTTCAGGGAAGTATTTATCAAAGCTGGACCTTAATGTTGTTAGGTGACTTGTGATTGGTTCTAGGACATGCAGCAGGTTGTACTCTGTTTCCTCAATTGCTTCTGCAAGCAATGGGAACTGAACTGCTACCCCAGCTCCAATTGTTCGTTTCCAGAGGTCTAGCTTCCTCTTGAAGGCAAATACTTTTTTATTCATTGTAAATGAGTTGGCATTGGCTCCTTGCAAAGACATATTGAGGGTATTTGTATTTGTATTTGTATTTATTTGTATTGCGCACCTTGCCCGGAGGCTTGCGGGCGCATGTTTAGTAGGCAGTTACAAGTTGCAGAGGAGAAGTTACAGGTTCCAGGAGAAGAGGTTAACAGTTACATAGGTAGTGATACAGTATAACATAACGGGTGAAAATGACATAGATAATAACAACAAAGTAGCAGTACCCAAGGTTACAGTAGAAGGGTACGCGCTGTGAGCAGTTACAAATTTACAGGATGTCTTGTTCCCGTAACCAAAGTTTAGCTTTGGTTTTGAATACGTGGCAAAGCGGAATGTTCCTTAGTGCATTGGGGAGTGAGTTCCAGAGCTTGGCAGCAAGGACCGGAAAACTTGACCCTCCTGCCGAGCGTAATTTGAAGCTGGGGATGTCCAAAGTGTGCGCCTGGGCAGCTCTCAAGGGTCTGGTGGCTGTGTGATGCGAGAAACGTGATATTAAGTAGGCTGGAGCTGCATTGTTCTGTGCCTTGTGTGTGAGCACAAGTGATTTGAGTGATATGCGGTGCAAGATAGGTGACCACTGGATGTTGCGTCTGATAGTGGCTATATGATTCCGTCTAGGTATGTTGAATGCTGCCCTAATGGCGTTGTTTTGTGTGACCTGTAGTTTGTCCAGATTTCTTTGGCTCGTCCCAAGGTATAGGGCATTGCAATAGTCTATTTTGGATAAGATGAGGGTTCTCGCGAGGGTCAGACAATTGTCTGGAGTCAGGAATGGCCTGCAGGCTGTAATCAATTTGCAGGTGTAGGACGATGCAGAGACAACTGCATTGGTTTGTCGTGTGAGGGACAGGGTAGAATCAAGGTAGATTCCTAGAGTTTTGGTGACATTGGCCACTTTGATGTCAATCCCGTCAATAGTGAAGGAATTGTAGTTGGCGTCAAGTTTCGCGAGTTTAGTTTGGGAGCCCAGGATGATTAACTCTGTTTTTTCGTCGTTAAGGCAGAGCCCATGATTGGCCATCCAGGCCTGGATGACGGAGTAGACCGTATTAAGAGATTTTGAATCGGTTACAAAATCACCAGTGATAGGGATGAGTATCTGGGTGTCATCCGCATAATTAGTGTAGGAGACACCCAGATAATCAAGGATATCAAAGAGTGGTTTAGTAAACACATTGTAAAGGGTGGGAGATACACAGGATCCTTGTGGGACTCCACAGGGGACGTGGGAGGGGTCAGCCGCTGCTAGTGGAGAGAAGACCCTCATGGTTCTGTTGGCAAGGAATGAACTGATCCAAGAAGTGGCTGCTTCCGAGAAGTGGGCGGCGATTTTGAGATGATGACAGAGAATTTGGTGGTCAACCAGGTCGAAGGCAGCTGAGAGATCAAGGAGGAGCAGGAGTGCCAATTTGCCCTTGTCTTTCAGGTCCTCGATTTGGGTTTTCAGGTCCAGTAAAGCTGTCTCAGTGCCATGCCTGGGACGGAAACCAGATTGTCTCAGCCCTAGTAGATTGTTGCGTTCGAGATACTCCTGGATTTGGAGATAGGCTGCGCGGTCAAGGATTTTAAGCAGGAAAGGCACAGTGGTGATGGGCCTGTAGTTTGAAGGGTTGCTGGGGTCAAGATTGGCTTTTTTAATTAATGGTATGACCCAGGCATCCTTAAGGTTGTCAGGTACGGTGCTTGATTCAAAGGAGGCATTTATGAAGGAGGTAATAAATGGGGCGAGCTTGGGTGCGGCTTCCTTAATGATGACAGCGGGGCATGCATCACCTTGGCAATTGGAAGGTTTTAGTTTAGATATAATGATTTCTACTTCCTTGATGGAGAGGGGAGAGAAGTTGAATGGTTTGAAGTTGTGATTGAGTGCTTGTATTTTATAATTCAGGGTGGTGCTCGTTGAACTTGAGAGGTAGTTTTTTTTTGCTTTGATTTTAGTTTGGAGAGTGGTGATTTTGTCTAGTAAAGCATTTTGGATGTTTGTACACCAATCAGTGTCAGGGGTACACTTATTGAGAGGAGCGATAGGGGACTCCAGTTCCTTAAGTATCTTAAACAGTTCCTTAGTGTTAGAGAGGGCTTGGGTGATTCTTTTGTTATAAGCTTCCTTTTTGGCAGCAAGGATGGCTTCTTTATAGGCCAGGGTGGCTAGCGTAAGATTATTTTTGTTGGCCAGGGAGGGGATACTTTAGCTTATCGAAAATATCAGCAAGGTATGCCAAGAGCACAAGCCAGCGGGGATCACACAGATGGTTTGCTTTGCCAGTGTCCACATCCGAAAGGAATTGCCGCACTTCATTTCGGAGTTCAAACACACGTTGCAGCACTCTTCCCCTGGACAGCCATCTGACTTCTGTGTGAAAGAGCAAACCATCATGTTCTGACCCCATTTCTGCACACAGAATTGCAAAGAGACGTGCTCTTGTTGGCTGTGCTTTGATGGCATTAACTATTTTTACAGCTGAACTGAGTACATCAGAAAGTTCATTGTCCATATTCCGAGCAGCAAGCGCTTCACGGTGAATTATGCAGTGTGTCCATACAACATGTGGAGCGACTGCCAACACTTTGGCCTTCAATCCCGATCTATCTCCACACATTGAAGGGGCACCATCTGTGCAGATTCCTACGCAGGCTTCCCATCTCAAACAGTGGCTGCTCATAAAATCATTTAAAATGTCAAACAGTTCTGATGCTGTTGCCCTGGTTTTAATGGCCTTACAAAACAAAAAGTCTTCCAATATTGTAGTTGCCCCACAGTACCTTACATAGGCTATTAAATGAGCCTCTCTGGATATATCTGTTGCCTCATCCAACTGTAATGCAAAGAGACTCGTTTGCAGCTGTGTGATTAACTGAGCAGTGATATTGTCTGCCATCTCAGACACACGTCGGCTGATGGTGGTGTCTGACAGAGGAATCATTTTTAGCTTGTCCGCTGCACTTTCAGCACCCATTCTCCTGCACATTGCGATGGCTGCTGGTAGAACGACTTTCTCGGCATCGGTGAACGGTTTTTTATTTTTGGCAAGGAGGTAGGCAACATCATAAGATGCCTTCAGTGCACTGGCTGGAGTAGAAGCAATATTTTGCACTGTACTTTTCTGCTGACTGATGACTTGTAACTTGCGAGCAAAGAAGTCTCTGCTCTTGCCAATGAGCTCCCCATGTTTGTTTCCAAGTGGCGTCTTAATTTGGCTGGTTTCATGCTCTCATTGGCTACAATTGCTCCACACACCACACACTGAGGCCTCGTTTCACCTCTGAGCACAAAGGAAGTAAATCCAAGGTCTAAATATGTGCCATCAAACTTTCTGGCTTTTGCAGGTTTTTTTCCTGTGTCAATGTCTGCGTCTGCCTTCCTTTTCACACTACCGTTTTTGGGCAAAAAGAAGTGCTCCATTTCAAAATGGGTTCCTCACCTATGAAAAAATGTAAACTCCCATATTAATGCCTTTTCATATGCTTTGTTGATAACCTCATTTACGTACCGAATGAGGTACAGTAGGATTTGAAAACGATAATTCAAAAACAAAAATGCAAAACATGTAGCTGTGACAAAATCACACATGCACTAGAAGGCTTTTGAGCAAAAATGAGGGGCTGAAAAAAACATGGTCCTCCAATAGTGCACCACATGTTTTGTGGTGTTCTACATGTACTATGGGTCCCGACTTGAAGATCTGGTTAGTTTGTAGAATCCAAAGAAAGGCAAGGGACATTGCTAACTGCTTGTGCTGGCCACAATCCATTGGGGCATTATGTGGTGGTCCTCCAAGAAAGAAATTGTACCTTTGAATCCAATAAGCCTTGAGACAACCATAGCCGCTTCACCCACCCCTTCACAATTCACTATTCACTTGTACAGAGACCTCATTTCTCACCCGCTTAGAGTGGAACCAGTCTGCGGCATACAGCTTGTAATGCAAAGCGCACATATTAAGCAGCATCACAAAAAAACAGGACTGAATACATCACTGAGCTAAATGAATTCTGACTGGCAACATGGGGGCAGTTGCTCCCCCTCCCCGAAGACTTAGTGAAGGCCCCTCTCATGTGAAAAGTTTGAAATGCCCTGGCGACTGTAATTTGAAACGGATGAAATGCCCTGGCGCCTGTAATTTGAAATGGATGAAATGCCCTGGCGCCTTCCCTGGCCACTGGTGCTGCAAGAGACATGAGGACCATGGGGTCTTTTTTCTATTCACTTGTACGGAGTCCCCACAGACCTCTTTTCTCCCCTGCTTAGAGTGGAACCAGTCAGCGGTATACAGCTTGTAATGCAAAGCGCACATTTTAAGCACCAGCACACAAAAAAAACAGAGCACTGAATATATCACTGAGCTAAATGAATTCTGACTGGAAACATGGGGGCAGTTGCTCCTCCTGCCCCCAAGACTCAGTGAAGGCCCCTCTCATGTGAAAAGTTTGAAATGCCCTGGCGCCTCCAATTCGAAAGGGATATAATGCCCTGGCGCTGTCCCTGGACACTGCTGCTGCAGGAGAAATAAGGACCGTGGGGACCTCTGTTCTATCAACTAGAACAGAGGCCCCCACGCCTCGATTTTCCTTGTGTTTCTGGTCACTTTATTTATTGGTCATGTATGTAAATGCCACTTACCTTTTTGAAAGTAAAAAGAATAGAAAAGCAGGAACCTCGTGACAGCATGTAACTCCGGAGTTGATGGACGCAATCTGAAGCAGGATCACTGAAGCTGCAGGTGAGTACTATTTATTGTTGGAAGACGTGGCGCCTTCCATCCTCATTGGCTGTCAGTCAGCCAGATTGAGCTAGCAGCACAGCTTGAGGCCCTTGCCAAATGCAAGTTTAGAGAAGCTGGCTGTCATGGATTGGCTCACTCTCCCTACCACCCCTCCCATCTGAAAGTGGGGCAGTTTGTCACTAATGTGCCATCATTAGTGGTTTCCTGCTCTGCATTCATATGGGAGGGGCTGGTCATCCCTGCAAAACAAGGTGTGCGCTTTACCTTGTTTCATGAATAGGCTCCTAATGGAGCCTGCAGGGCCTCACAAAAGCCAGGCCCCTGACCTCAGTGTGACAGGGGTCGGGCCTTTGTGGGGCCTCAGGCTCCATTAGGAGCCTATTCATGAAGACAAAAGAAAAAGCGCACACCTTCTTTTGCCGCGATGACTTGTCATCACGGCAAACAAAGTGTGTGTGTTTTTTTTTGTCTTCCTAAATAGGCTTCTAATGCGAGCCTGAGACCTGACAAAGCCCGGCCCCTGTCGCACTAAGCATGTGTGGCAGGGGCCGTGGATCGGGCTGTTGCTCTTTGATGAAGCAACAGCCTGATCCTTTGGTAATGGATGCTAATGTTTACTTTCAAGCTGTGGATGCGCGGACCCCTGGGCATGAGGCTGCGACCCACCAGAGGGCCGCGACCCACCGTTTGAATAACGCTGCTTTAGATGGAGGCAGAGACCTCTAAACGGTCCCCTCTGTTACAAGGAAAGGCCTGGCTCAGGCTGCCCTTATATGGGGGCTCCTTGGCTTTGGCTCGACCCAGCGTTGCCCCCTGATGTTACCGCCCCCCAACTTCCCTCCCTCTGGGCCCCCCTTTTCCCTGGGACGGGCTAAGTGGGCGTAAGCAGGACATTTCCGTATGGGCGCTAGCGATAGATGCAACTACCCGGACGGATGTAACCACAACCCTGCCTTGTCAACTGGGCCCCCTCATCATAATTAGTTCCCTCCAGATCCTGGCCCAGTGGACCGTTTTCTAGTAGACTGCCCTAAAAGGAGCCAAGGGAAATATGCATAGTTTGTTATGAACACTGGGACAGGACAGCTACTTTAGCGAAAACCGTATAAGGCACCATGCCCACCTTCTAAAACCCATCATCTGGTTTCTTCCAGGCATGATTTAAACAAGCTTTTTGTTAAAATGTGGCCTTTGAAGAGCATAAGGCAACACACAGGGATGTAACATGCCCATCCCTAGACTGGAGCGATGGATTGTCTGTCTCCTACCTGGTAGTGGCAATGAACTCGCCGCTTAAAGCCATAATTCCCCCGAGACATGCACTCCTCAGCCTCGCAGTAGGGTACCCAGAGATTGATCCTCCCATGGCAGCCCCCCAAACAAGACCGAAGAACGTTCACTAACAATAGCCACTGGGCCAAAGAAAAGGCCCTAGACAACACCACCCTCAACACCCACCCGGCCCGGATATTGCTAGGGATACTGTGCTATGTTTGGTAAAGTGAACCCCTCTGCTTGCCCAGAATTCTTCCATTCCTCTGTTCAATTTCATTCTGGCTATGTCCATGACTTTATAAGAATGTGCTCGTACCCATGTTTTCCTGGGGAGGATCGCTGAATAAAATATTTCTGTCTTTGCAGTTGTGGGCTATGCCCGCTACAGAAGAGCATGTGTCTTCCAATGAATGCCTTCTCCCTATTGTGACTAGGTCCCCGCCCCCCCCAGATATATAAACAGAAAATCATGGGGGTCCCTGTAAGCTAACAAGTCCGCCAGTTTGTCATGAATGTCTGTCCATGTTAGCCCCCTGCACCCCCACCATGAAATGATTGTGTTCAGAACAGGGAGATGGTCCGCTGTTCCCTCCTTTGTCTCTTCTGACCTTCTCCCTATTCCGAACACAAAGGAATGTCCTACTATCCAGGCATTTGTTTGTTTATTGAATGGGATTTATTGACATTGGAGGGGGGTGTCGTGATCTTTTTGTGAAGAAACTATTTAGATTAGTTCTGGTTTTATGGACCGTTTGTAACATTTGTATTTCCATCCCCCTATTGCTTTTACATGTTGTGCCCCCTGCCCATCTTGCCATGCAGTTGGTTGCTGTGCCGATTCTAAAAGAATGGGTCCCAAATTCTTTGGGGTCCCACCCGGCTTTTCCTATGACTTTGATCAGTACCGATTTGAATTGGAAATGGC
Source organism: Ambystoma mexicanum (assembly GCF_040938575.1). Classification (NCBI taxonomy): domain Eukaryota; kingdom Metazoa; phylum Chordata; class Amphibia; order Caudata; family Ambystomatidae; genus Ambystoma; species Ambystoma mexicanum. The sequence goes on from NC_090925.1 coordinate 78,227,320, forward strand.
TTAGGGCGGATGTGTGCATATGGATCAAAAACCTTCCCCCACCAATGGACCCTGTACATTCTATTTGTTGGTGGGTATACTGGGCAGTTATTGTAATCATCTATACAAATAGATATTTTTCTGCCTCTTGAAACCGGTCTTGGATTTCTGGACTTCAATGGTGATGCTGTCTGGCCTTACACTTATGTCTATCATCTCCATGCCATCGCAGGCTTTTGTGTGAGATGCTATGAGCTCGCTCACCCTGAAAGCCCCAAAGTATGCTAAGGAAAAAGCTCTTTAAATAAGTGGCACGAAATGGTGTGAGCATCTCTTTTACAACAGACCTGTCAGTATTGCTAGCTTCTGAAAATCCAACGGGCGTCTTGCGGCCCTTCCAATTCTAGCTTCTGAAAATCCAACGGGTGTCTTGCAGCCCTTCCAATTTTCCCCAGCCCTTGAGGGCATATGAAATTAAAGGACTTTGGGTCGACCCTCCCTGTATCTTGGCAAGATAAGCCACAGCTGTTGAGTGCCTTTTTACCCATTCCATTTTTACTCCCTGCTAGTAAGCCCAATCCAAGAATGCATTAATATCTTTTGTCGTTATCAACTCAACATGTGTTAATAAACCTGTAACATTTAGTACCGTTTTCAGACACTTACAATATTGTGCTGTGGTGTTGTTCGCAAGTGCCTTCTTGGCCTTGTTCAGCCTGCTGTATGCCATGCGTCTGGCCATTCTCCGGTGACCCAGGCTGTTTCCAGAATGGCCCCAAAACCTTTCCTCCCAGTTGCATCGGTAAAGAGCACTCTTCTGTCGCTTGTGTTCAATGGCGTGCGCCATAGTGTTGTGCCGTTGAAACTTTTGAGGAAATCCTCTCATATTAGTAAGTCTTTTTTAACTTCTTCTTGCAGTCTAATGTGCAAGTGTGGCTTTTGGCAGCCTTTTGCTCTTAGCTCCAAGCTCCTTGCAAATGTTTTGCCCTGTGGTAGGACTTTGGCTGCAAAGTTTAGGCTTCCCGACAAAGATTGTATTTCTCTCACTGTGCCTTTTCCTTTTTACCTAATCTCCTGATTTTCTCTTTTACAATCAATGAGGAGTTGGTATAGGATGGATAAGGCAGCGAAAATACTTTTATGGTTTCAAGGGAAAAGCAATGAGGAATAAAATGCAGTACGGAAAATAACTTGATATGGCTTCAACAAAAGACAATGTAATCACTTTCCCTTGACAATTCACTCCCCCCCCCTTTATGCAATATAAGGAGATGAAAAAGGAGAGCATACAGTCCTCAGGAATGCAATCAAATATAATTCAGTTCAGTTCCCCCCCAGCAAGCTTAGAGGAAAACAGGTAGAAGTTTGAAACACAGGCCCAAAATGCTTTGAATGTGATGACAATGAAGTGAGAAATGTGCTAAAAATGCTTTTAATTCCCTCTAGAGGTTCAGGGTGGGTGATATCTAGTTGATATTAGTTCAGGCTCCCTTTAGCAATTCTCTATGAATGACTAGCAGGTTAAAACGAATTTTAACAAAGGAAAGCAAGGAGCTGCTGATTTTTACACGTGGCTGAAATTGTGCAAAATGTCAAATCGCAGCAAATGTACTCGCACGCGTCGAGCGTAATTACGGAGGCCCTATAAGGAGTCGGTTCTAGGTTCTTTGGAAAGCCTAGAATCTTAGCTTTAAGATGAAAGTTAAATCTCGTTCCGGAGATACGGACGATTTTGTGAAAGTAGTTTTTCAGATTTTAAATTTTAAAGCTCAGAATGACAGATGACAGTTTTCAGTTTTAAAGATGACAGAATGACACGATTCTAGGAGGCAGTTCTAATAGGCTAAAATATTTTGGATTAGATTATTTTAAACTAAGAGATTGGTTTTGGCACAGTGAGTACTCGCACTATATTTTTGAAATAAGCCGTCAAGGTCTGGTCAGGTTGGACGGGACTTCTGGCGGTTCTGCTCACAGCGGTCTGGTCTCTGGTTCTGCTCTCAGCACTGCACAGTTCTGGTCTCTCTGGATCTCTGGTCTGTCTGGATCTCTGCTCTCTGGAGGTTGATGGATTTGAAGTCTGGAGTCTCCCGGCAAAGCGTCCCGCAAGAAAGTGGAAAGTGAATCTCCTGTCTGGCTTCCAGTGGCCAGTGTTGCCAACTCCTCAGTCCAGAAAGTAGCTAGAGGCTGTCCTAAAAAGTAGCTAAAAGTAGCTAAATGACATCATCGCCTAATTTGCATAATTGCCTTTGCAAGTTGTGCAATGGACGTAGGAGAGGGCATCATTGACATGGGAATGACAAAAAGTGAATAAACACACCCTATATATATGTTTAGAAGGCAAACATGACCCAAAAATACACACTGGCAGAGTTGCTTTCTTTGTTTTTTTTTTATTTTTGTGTTTGGTTTTCTCATGTTTGGTTTTTAATTGTATGGCCCAGTTCGGAGCCCTGAACAAGTCAATGTAAAACATGAGCATACCATTTTTTTTGTAATAAAATTTGCATTTAGTTAACTAAAATGGAAGAACAAGATAACAGAAAACACGGGCAATAGAAAAAACCTGTCAATGTGGGAAAATAGATGGGCCTTAATTCAAAGTTCATTTGTTTCCAGACCCTCCTCCACACACACACAAAAGCCACAAGCTGTTCTGAATCACAGAAAGAGTGGGACATTATCTGCATCATGGCTCTCTATGGCAGGTTCAGCAACTGAGGTAGCTGAATTGAATGAGTAAGCAGCTGATGTGTCAAATTGCTGCAAAACACTGTCGGGCAGCTGGTGCTCATAACAGGCTTCACCAGACAGCTTCAGTCCATATCGGATGTACAGGACAGAGTTAAGGGTCTGCAAGGACATCGATTGCGAAGTTTGGTTTTTACTACACCCATCTGGCTGAATACTCTCTCAACTTGAGCATTTGAGTGTGGCAATGACAACACCGACACAGCAGCCATGGCGAGTTCTTGAAATGGATTGATATCTGCTGCATCCCTGAACTTCCAAAGCTCACTCCAGAAGCCCAGTGTGCTTTTGGTCTCGTTCCATTTCCTAAGGTGGATGACAAGCCATTGCTGGACAATCTTGTCTATCTCTGCAGGGGAGTAACCAAGGAGCTTGGCTATATTTACTACCTCTCCAGGGCTCTTATTATGCTTCAGAGTTTCCTGCACATTGAAAACAGACATATACTGCAAAGCATCAATGTTGTCCGGTAGCCGCACCCTCAACTCATTTGTGAGGGAGATGGTGAAGGCTGTACACCGCATTCGGACATTGCTTTCATCCTCTGGCGCAAGGCGGAGCTCAGCTGCCTTGGACTCAAAAAGGTGCCCAAAATACGGTTTTGGACAGATGTAACCATCTATTGGCCTTTTCAGTGCATCCATTTTTGCCAGAGGATTGAGTACCCTGCTGCTCACAGACTTGATCAGGTTAGCCAAGCTGTCAAGTAGCTTAAGAGGATCCACCTGCTCTCCCTCAAAAGCCTTGATGGCCACCTGTAACTCACCCAGCACTGATTTTAAAAAGGTCAGATATAATATGTGTTGTGGATCACTCTACATGGAGTATAACATCTCAGCCATGTAGCAGTATTCGCTGGACCTGGTAACTGAGAAATGAAGCTTAAGCTCCTCCCACTGGTCCAAAATGTGTGAAACTGCAGGTTCTATGGAGAGCCAACGTGTGGAACACACCTTTCTTATCTGTAAGGCTTTCTTCCAACAGTTGATGGTCTCATATACAGCCTTGTAGGCCAACCTGCGCTTGGGAGACACTGAAAACCATTTATAAGTCTCCCGTACCAAAGTTTCCACGCTACGGGGGATGCCTTCATTGGAAGCATGAGTTACAGCAAGCTGCAGAGAGTGGCACAAATAGCGAATAAGGATCAGATCCTTCAGGCCATACTCCTCCTTCAGCACTTTATGCACTCCATTGTTAACCCCCGTCATAACAGAGGCATTGTCAGTCCCTATCCCCAGGAGTTTCTCTTTTTTGAGAGAACACTTCTCGAGGAAAGCCATAACAGCACGGGTTATAGAGCTGGCATCTCCTCCCTCCAACTCAACAAGCCCAAGAAATGTAAACACAATTGTCTGCTTTGTGACACTGAAGTACCTTATCACAATCCCCAGGTACTTTGCAACACTTATATCTGTGGACTCATCGAGCAGGAGGCTGAAACACAGGTCACCCACATCAGCAACCAGCTTTTTCAGAAAGCAGGGCGCTACAACACGATTAATCATTTCTGTGCACTTTGTCCTGTGCAGTTTGAAATGGTTAGCAGCAGCAGAGTCTGGGAAAGCAGCTCTACATGCTTCACCAAAGTGATCAATTACCAGCATAGGACAGTGTTCAGTGATTGCCATTGCCATGATGGCCTCAGCCTTTTTAGAAGAGTCAACTTGTTGAACCATAAATGGCAGCTTGATTTGGGTGGGACAGTAAGGCTTTGCCTTTATGGCATGCTTTTGTGTGGCCATGTGGTTTTTGACATCACTTAGTTTGGCGTAAAAATCAGCCTTACAATACAGGCATGATGCCCGTGTATCATCGCCAATAAGTGGTTTCAACCAGCCTTTGAATGCAGGGTTTGTTTCCCACTCCTTTCTGTACTTTTGTGTGTACAGTTTTGTCTGAGACATGATGAGGTAGGCAAATGCAACGATTTATTCTTGTGCAGTTAATATCTAGGACACAAATAACAGGCAACAAATACAGTGAATTTAAAAGGGCGGGATCAGCCAGCAGAGGGATCAGTCACTAAGGGTCACGACAGACCAGAGGGAACATCAAGAAACCACGGAACCCGATAGAAGCTACATGAAAAAGGAGGGGAAAAGGTTATGTTACAACTAGGCTGCAAAAGGTTATGTCACAACTAGGCTGCAAATCACACAAGGGCCGGGGTAGGGGTGGAGTTTGAATGAGGCAGAGCTGGCACTGGCAGTTGAACTCCGCTACAAAGAAATGTTGTGTCCATGTAGTGAAAATCAAAATTTAGCACCCATGAACCCACAGTTTAATTCACTAATAACTGCTGTCAGCACACACCTGTTCAAAGTGCAGACAGAACTGAGAAAATCTTTATACTCTGAATGGACACATTGCAGTGCCACACGCTTGCAGGGATTTACTGCATGCACCTGGAAAGTTTGGGCATCACCATTGTTGTCTTGCATGTGGCGCAATCTGGGTGTCAGGAGATGTGTCCCAGAGTGCACAGAAAAGAGCCACCAGCCTGATGCTGATGAGAAAAAGGCAGCACATATGGCACAACCGCAATGCAATGAGAGAGATGGGCAAAGAGCGAGACAGTGTGTGTGGGGTATGCTTATGTAACATACTTAGCAGGATTGTTTTCCATTCTTGTTTGGGAGGGGCTTTCAGACCTGTGCCTATAACAGCGGGGCTGTGCACCACTCACAGACATGCTAAGTTGCTGTTACATGTACAACTCCCTGACATGGCCGCAGAGTTGAGCCCATACATGCATCAACGTGCGCACACCATCCACACCATACAGTCCCCATCCACACACATACATTAAAGGAAAAGCCCCCCTACACAACACGCGCAAAGCATGCACAGGAATACATTAAAAACAATCCGTATGGCAGCACTTACCTTAACGTGGGAGACTTGCAGCTGTTCAGCAGTGGCAACTGCGAGTCGGAAGGAAGAAGGATTCCAGCCAGGCGACAGGATTCACACTGGAGACCACTCGGGCAAGGACAAGGTAACTGGCTGCAGCAGAGGCGCTCAAAGCGAAGGCAGGCAGGGCCGGCTGCAACACAGGAACGATGAAGATCATGGTGACAGCACGTCTCAGGATAGGAAATGAAATGGGGAAACTGCCCGCATTTCCTTTAATTTTTTAGGTGACAAATCTCGCCGCATTCTCGCGCCTCTCGCTGCAGGACGCGGCCTGAGCCAGACTCAGTGACATGACGTCACATGTTGTATGGGAGCCTGGCTGCAAGTACTGGGGCATTGATTGGCGGGGGTACTCCTATTGTTTTGGAGACGTACGCCCTTTTCTATTGGTTTGGAAACTTGCAAGTCTCCAAACCAATAGAAAAAAAAGTGTACGTCTTCAAACCAATGGGACTCGGGAGAAAGTTGCTAGATTAGTCGCTAGTCGCTTTCTATGAAGAAAGTCGCTAGGGACCCCGAACTTTGTCGCTAAATATAGCGACAAAGTCGCTAAGTTGGCAACACTGCCAGTGGCTCTTTTTATGTCTTTAGAAAGTGGGTGTGTGCGTTGGTCATAACTAAACCTGCCCCTCTCACTTATCATTGGCCAATTCCTCCTCTCTCCCTTGATTGGGGGAAGGAAATGTGAGTCAGAGTGATCCTGTAGGTTTTATGGTCCGAGGATCCTTCCCCTGGCAAATTGCACACAAATCTATTCCTGACCCAAATACATATTTCCCAGGTACAAAAGTGGTTGATATTACATGTACATATTACACATTGCTTCAGGTAGTCTCTGTTCCGACTCTGGCATTTCTAGGAGCTTGCATTCAAAAATGGCAACTTATTTTCAATTTTAGTGGGTTTTGCAACATTGGTTTTTATCAAAAATTATACAAAGGTACACCCCCCTTCTCCAAATATCCCAGTAAATTTCCAGGTCTCTAGCTTAAATACAGTATCTACAATATCCATAATTAGCGGGGTTTTGCCCCAGAACATGGTACAAATTGGAGTTTGGACTCAAATCGTGAGGGCATTTTTCATACTAAGAACCTCAAGGTTGTACATTCCTGTCATTTGGTTACAATAAGTTATCAATGTTTCTATAAAATATATATTTGTTGCAATTCAACTCCCCAAAGTGTTTGGCTCCGCCTCCAGAAGTCTGGGTGGGTCAGTGATCACATGTCTCTCCTTGCTGGCAGAGGGCTGTTGACAGGAAACACTCAAAATTAACATACCCCATTCAACTGAAAGGGGCTAATGTCTCTCTCCTCCAGGCAGAAGGGGAAACCCCCTCCCTCTCCCTCAGAAGGGCCATGTGATATCCTGCCTCCTGTTGTGAGTCTCTGGGGTGTTGAGTTCTCAGCCTCTTGGCCTCTGGGAACAGCAGGTGGCTAAGATTTTTTAATTAACCAACCGGCTTTGAAGTCCAGTTGACTCGGGTGCCTTTGTCAGTCAGTTCTCCTGTCAGAGTTTAGACCGCTAGCGCCGCCTTGTGGAATTTGTCGGTACTGCATCCATTTTTGGGATCTGTCTTGAATTACTGCGTTTCAATAGAGTGGTCTTTTGCTTGATAGAATAGGACACTTGCTTAACATTGTTTTGATGGCATCCGTACAGTAGAGTGATGATGTGGAACCCCCCACAAGAAGGTTGTATCTTTGGAGTGGTCTTTTGCCAACTGCGCAGTTCTCCTGGATTCTGGCGTGAATGTGGGCGGCGACAGCTCTTCCCCCACATCCACCCAGTCTATTGATTTAGTTCTGGGATAGAATAATGGGCGGCGACAGCTCATCCCCACATCTACCCAGTCTATTGATTCAACATGGGTCAAAACCCTTGACACCACTGTCGCCACTGAGGAGATATTAAGAACTGCATTACTCAATTTGTTCCAGACAACACTTGTATACGTTTTTCCTGCTTCCCCCAAGGAGTGCCGTCGTTCCTGCCCTTGATGACGCAATCAATGCTTACCCTCACATGCTTAAGCGTATTTCCCGATGGGTTCCTCTAGCTCGAGCAGTGCCATCTGCAGTACTTTTGCAAACTGATATTGGGCCAAGGGCGTTCCATCCCTGTGCAGCAGGAAATATCCAACGACCCTCGGCCTAACTTCCCCATAAGCCCTGGTCAGTGCTATCGGACAGTACCTGTCCATTCCCAACCTGTTTAACACCAATTCCTTTCCTTCCGCAGCCTGGCCCGTTTTGGACTTCCTTATCCTTACTCTGACTGTGTCCCCTTCCATCAAGATATTCCCCCACCCCCAGTAATGCCCTATTGCTACGATTGTTTTTGGATCCAGACTTCACCTCACTGATCCTTAATGCTGTGAAGAATGCCAGCTAGAAACCTGCTTTGAACAACACAGATTCTAAAATTGAACTGCAAACTCCCTCTAATTTGTCCAGCAGTAACTGCAATGTTCTGATGGTGATGGGTATCCTGTCATCCTTCCTCCTAGCATCCCCTATGTCCCAACCTCTTATTACTGCTTTGATGTGGAAGCTCTTAATTGGGTTATGCCAGCCCCACGAGTTGTGCGTGGAAGGCTATTGCTGCCAAATGGTTATTTACCCAGCTCTTGGACTTTCCGTTGTATTTGGCCCAAACAATGAAGACATTCACCCTGATCTCCCACCCTCGTCCTCCAGATTCAGGTGATGTTTCCTCAAACAATTTGATGCAATTTTTGTATTTCCTTCTTGTTCCCCCCGCCAGCGCTTCCTCGGCCATTTTCCTCATTCTTGTTTCCACTTCCCCAGTTCCCATAGTACCTCGTCGAACTTGGTAATTTCCCTATCTGCCTGAGGCCAAGCCTGTCTGAACCTTGCCATCTGTGAACGACAAAGGGCATCAGCTGTTGTGTAGTGGATGCCTGGCACATGTCTGGCCCTCAGATCTGTGTTTCACTGGAGCCCCGCCCGCACTGTGTTTCACCAAGCCTAACGTAATCAGCACTGTGCTGATTGATTATTGATTGCATGGACCATAGCCATGTTATCGGACCAAACCGTAAGCCTTTTACAAGTCAGTTTATCCGACCAGGTGCGTAATGCGACCAGTACTGGGAATAATTCCAAAACACATATATTCTTGCACCACCTCTTTTTCACCCACTTGTTCGGCCAAAATGTCCTACACCATGCCCGCCTTAAGATTGCTCAGAAACGTGACTGCCTGCTGCATCAGTAAATCATTTTTCTTGTTCGCAAGGAACCCAGGGCTCCTGCCACATTCGCACCCCATTGAAATTCTTCAGAATATCTCCCCACATCCTTAAGCCTTCTTTTACTCCTACATTGAGCAGAATCATGTGCCTCCCTTCCGTTACCCCACTTGTGGCTGCCGCTAGACAGTGTGCAAAGGCCCTTCCCACCAGTGTTACTCTGGCTGCAAAGTTCAACCTCCCCAGCAATGTCTGTATCTCCTTCAAGCTTGCTTTCTCCTTGCTTATCACAGCCATAACGCTCTCGTAGAATGTGGCGACTTTCTCCGGTGGTAGTCTGGTCACCCCTTTCACTGTATCTATTTCAAATGCAGGTATGTCAGTTGTGTGCAGGAGCCCTCTGTTTTTATCCCCTGCCAGTGGCTCTCCAGTTCCGCGCACAATTCGGAGAAGCCCACCAGGAGCCTATTGCATGCATTCAACCCAGCTTCGCCTACGAATAGGAAGTCGTTCAAGTAATGCATTCTTCCCCCCCCTCTTGTATCAACTGCGACAGTATCCATTCCAAGCAAGAGCTAAATGCCTCAAAGTAGGTGCATGAGATTGCGCAGCCCATGGGCATGCATCTATCAATAAAGATTTCCTCCCCATGCTGGAATCCCAATCAGTGAAAGCTTTCGGGATGAACCGGGAGGAGTCAGAATGCTGCTTCTGTCTACTTTTGCCAGCAGCACTCCCCCAGTCCTTTGTGCTAAATTGACTGCCTCTTTGAATAAGGCATAATGGACCAAGCAACCCTCTCCTTTCAACCAGTCATTCACTGAGTTCCCCTTTGGAAAAGATAGGTTATGTGTCAGGCAGAACTTCCCTAACTCTTTTTTAGGGACGACCCCAAGTGGTGAGATTGATTTTTTAGTGGAGGCTCTCTGAATGGGCCCGCCACCCTCCCCTTGACTAGTTGGTTCCTAGTGAGTTTTTCAAATGCAATATTTTCAAAATGCCATTTTGTCAACAAAAAAAAATTCAAATGTTATTTTTTTTAAATGGGGGGTTCCCCCACAAACCCCCTTATTTTTAATATACAAACTTTTATTATACTTGCAAACCCCCAAAAAAATAAAATAAAAAAACATTCCGATTTGTGTTTTTTTTTTTTTTTTTTTTTTTTTTAAGCAATTTGTTTTCGACAAAATGACATGTCGAAAATATTTTTGGGATAATTTAACTGGATACCGAACAGTTCTTTCTTGATCTTCTAAGTCACAAGTACTGTGTGTTCGTACTCTGACCTTAAGATTTTTGCCCTTAATTCTTGCAGCGGCCCACTGTTTGGTATCTTTAAACCTTTTAGGAATCCTAATGACAACACGTCCCACTCAGACACCTGGGGTTACTAAGCCAACCACCCTAGTAACTTTATCACCTGTATAGGGGATGGGGCTTTGACAAACAGGTCAGATTGTGACAGACAGGCCATATTGTTCTCAATTCGCTCCTATCTCGCCCCCTTGAATTTGATACAAGTCATTTTACCATGCCCCGTAGTTTGTCGTCCCACCACTGATCCAGTTGTGGATGACTCGATGCAGCTGTCCTACCAGCTAGCTATCCCCCCTAATGAAGGAAGAAAAATCTGTTCATCCACTGTTTATTTGTGGTGACATATTATGGATACAACAATTTTTATTTTTAATTTTTAATGCAACTTACAATTTTTTGTTACTTTAAAAAAAATAAAAAATTGTTTGGCTAATAAAATCAACCTTTCAAATTTACGTAGAAGTCATAAAATCAAATCAATTCATTTTAAAACAGCAATCTTAGTATTCAAATTTTTAAATAATGACCTTTTAAAATAGTAAATTCAGATTCAATGTGTGCATTAAATTTTCATCACTTTGTAGCTTCAAATATTGACCATGTTTGCAACTATTACTTTTCACATGATCTAGATATTTATACCCAGTTGTAATGGATAGTTCTATCTTTTGTAAAGTCCATTTGAATTTTCTGGAATGTGTTTTCTCTATGTTGATTTTTAAGTTGTTGTTTTATACATATCTCTCCAAGCTGTATAACAAATTCTGCAAACCAGAAGGTGTTTTGGAAAAAAGAATGAGATCGTCAGCGTATAGCAACCAGGCCACACACTGGCCATTCAATTTAGGAGCGTTGTTCAAAACAGACATAAATGATTCCCCCATGTCCAACATGAATAAACAGAATAGAATTGAGGCTAATATGCAGCCTTTTTTTTTTTAAGCCTGGCCTTGTGGAAAATGAGGGGGAAAGTAAACCCTTCATTGTGAGCCTCACTTGCATTGATGTATTTGTATGCAGATGTTTTATTAAGGATATTAATGAAGCTGGACAACCGTATCGTGAGAGCTTGTCATACAATAACCTTGGGTCAGTGGAGTCAAAGGCCATATATAGTGGCTGTTTCCGGGTGGCACTTTCTGACTTGAGCATATTCAAAATAATGATGTTGGGTATTGTACCTATACCTGCTACAAACCCAGATTGAGACGTGTCTCTTTTATGCATTGCCAAGGACCAATCATTCAATTGTTTCAAGATGATGTGGGTAAATATTTTGCCTGTAGCTTCCTGAAGTGTTATTGGTCTATAGCTTGATGGCTTACAGCGGTCACCTTTTTTTATAGAGAGGTGTTACTATGGATTTCTTACATGATTGAGGAATAATCTGCGTTTGATTAATGTTTTCAAACATATTCCATAGAATATCAGCCCAGACCTGGGGGTGTTTTCTAAGTATTAGGTTGGATAGTCCATCTGGGCCGGCTGCTCTTGACCTGCTGATTTTGTTGATATAATACAGTATGTCCTCTTTGTCAATTTTTAGATGGAAATGATCAATACTATCATTGATCTGGGGGTCATTATAATCCACACCTAAAGAATATATGTTTGAGCAGTATTCAATCCATTCCCTTTCTTTAATAGCATTTCATTGACCTGTTGTCCACTGTTAATTGATTACTTTCCATATTTGAGAGGTGTTCTTATTATGTAGTTCTCTCAACATATGGATACATTATTATGCTATAGTGTTGATTTTTGCTGTCTACGCCAGTTCCTGTACCTGGTCTTGAGCCTGACTAATGTAGATGCTCTTTGTACCAGGGGTAGTCTCATCGCCTGTCGCTTTGAGGCTCGTACCATTGTCTTCATGGAATGTACATCATGACTATAGCAATGCAGTTTTGGTATTTGCTTTTTCCAATAAGTGTTGGATGCTACTTGAAAGCGTTGCATCAGTTCGGGTATACCAAGGTTCCTCCCATACTGTCGACATTCTTTTCGCCTTATTTCTTTTACAAATTGTTCTTTAAATTTCAATAGTGTTGTATCAGACCAGTGTACCCTATCACCACAGGGGTTAACTGTGATTGTGCCTACTGTGTCAAATGTTTCTTGATTAGCCATTGATTTTTTCCATTTCCCATTGCATTATAAACATTGTGGTCGCTTAACGTGTTCTGTTTAACGTGAAAACCAGTTACTTGGGTCAATAGTACAATATCAACGTAGATGTAATCAATGATTGCAACACTATTTTGTCTATGCCAAGTAAACGCCGGTGGAGCATTTGTAGCAAAGGAGCCATTTAGTACATACAAGTTTCGAGTTGTAGCCATATGTAACCAACTAGCTAGTCGGCCGTGTTGCGGAGACTGTTTTTGGTCCAGACAATGTAAATTAAAGTCACCAGCTACAATTGTATATTGGATATTTGGATCTCCAGCAATTGCATCCAGTAAACAACCCATGCTGCTTATAAACCTTTTATTGGATAACCCTTCTGGGTTCCAGTACAGGTTAATTAGAACGTATGTTTTTTTGGTATCATATATTTTGATCAGTTGCATATATGGATTTGGGGAAGTCCGTTGTTTATTCTTATCCATATCTTATCCATATCCAGGATGAACATTCCTCGTTGCAATTGATGGAAAACAATGTAAGTAAAATGAGAGAATGCTAACAGCACGCCTTATTTTCAAGCTAACTATGTGAAAGAAAGGGGCAAGTACCAAAAAGCACCAGCCCGCTGCACGCTGCCGCGTCAAACGCGGCAAAGCGGTACTTGTTGGTACTTGCCTTGGTACGCGCACGCGCGCTCGCAATTTATAGTAATGCCTTCAAAGGGGGCGGTTGGCTCAACGCGAACTTTGTAATTTAGCCTCCTGGATGCAGTAGTCCACAAAAATGATGATCCTTCAGTACTGTTTAGAAAGACCAAAGAGTCCAGCGACAAAGCAGTACTTGCCTTTGTGTGCAATTCTTCGTTACTACCCTCCCTATATGTGATATATGATATGGCATTTATAACGCGACTATACACAAGTGTTTCAAGACACGACAATGCAAGTTTTGAGGGTGTTTGTGTGCTTCCTTACACTATTTGCGACATGCCCTGTTCCCTCACTTGTGCTGCCTCGGTCTATTATTGGGAGGCCGCCCTCAGTTCCTAGAACCGCCTGGCATCTGCTCCTTTTTATCATTACCAACACCTCTGCCACACAGTTTCCTATTGTGTCCTTCATCTCCACAATTGGCACATACGTGCATGAAGCGTCAAGAATACCAAAATGTTAATTGGCCATGATAAAAATGTCTACACCAATTAGTAGACCTCCAGTTTCCCTGTGCTCCTCTGCCCTCTGATCCCAACTTTACTACTCAGCCCCCCCCCAACTTGTGCACTCCCTGCCACTGGTATACCATATCCTGCCGTTCCTCCCATAACCCAACTGCCTTGCCCCGTGGAGCCTTGCCTCATGTGACCTCCCTGTGTTTGAGGAAGCAGAGGACTGTTACCCCAGAACTTGCCTGTTATGCCCTCTCCCTTCCATCATGCTTTTGCCCTTCTTGACCGTCCTCTCGCTTCCCCCTGGTGTTGTTCTTCAGCTCTATACCCACTGTTCCTACCCTTGGGTCGACCCTCTCCTCCACTAGCTTGTGTTCCCACTGGAGGCTAGTCTCACTGGCCATGCACATCCTGAATCACTGGTCCCTTAATAGCAACCTGAGCCCCCAAACACTCTGTACTCCTATAAGATATGGTTCCTGTACCCATAGAGAGCTGGCCCTTGTTTCGGAAATATTTCGATCATGATGTGCGCTAGTATCTTGAATGCCTCTAACCAGTTCCCTATGCTCTCTGTGGGTCTGACCCGTTTTCACGCTTTTACCACCTCGCTCCCTCTGCTTGTCTGTAAAGTGTTGCACCCTTTCGTCTCGTGTTCCAGTAGCGAAAATATGTCAATAAATTACCTGTTCCAGATCTGTTCTTTCGCCGCCAAGGGTATATGCCACCTCACGAAGTTGGTATCAGCCTGGGACGGCAGCAGTCCCACCTGATCCCCCTCATCCCCAGCTAATGGCCTGGTGGTCTCTTTTGTCCCATTGAACGGTCCCACAGTGCTAGTGCCCCCTCTTGCGTTGCTGTTCCTCCCATCCACTTTCTTCGGTACCTCAATGTGACCTCGGACAGCTCCCACCTTCAGGCCCTCCATTCCCACTGTGTTGCCACTTGCCGGTGGAGAAGCTTTTCTCTCCTGAATAGATTCTTTATTTCCTTTCTGGCCCCAAACTAGTACTAAATCTAGCCTTTCTTTCAAGCCCGGCACGCACTCACCCAATAACTCTTTGCTCGGTAACAACTTGTGGCCTTGGATGCAGTACTGGCTCCCCCGTGAGTAGCGTATGATTCGTTTCTGCTTGTCCCAGGAAGAACCTCACTTGAAGTAGATGTGTCGCGCTCAAATTCTGCACGATCAATGTCCGCTGTTGCTACAGTGCGTTCCTTCTCCAAGTCTTTCTTAGTTTTCCACCCTTTCTGGCCATTGTTAGTTTTGCACAGCTTTTTCTTGGAGCCCTGTGACTCCATGCTGCCCACCGATTCCTGCGATCCTGTGCTCAAACTTGATCTATCCCTTTTTAGATCGCTGAGCTGCCCCTCGCTTGGTGTAGCATTTTCCCCCGCCCCATCTGGGACATCGCCGCCTCCCATCCCTTAATTATGGCAAATGCTGAATATTTCTGCCAAAACATTTTATCCTGCCCCATGGGCGATGCACTCGTTGATGGTTGGACCTTAATTGATACGTCCTCTATTTGGGTCTCCTCGATAATTTCCATTTGTGGACTTCCTTCAACGTGCATTTCAGCCATAATTGCTCCCTTGCCCTTAATCCCGTCTCTGCTTTGGTATTCTGAAATAAAATGTGTACAGGTTAGTTATGCCCTCCTCAAGATATAACCTTCCCCTCCTCTCTGCATCCTAACTTCAGGTTCTCTGCCCCCATTTTTGTGAACCGTATCTTTCTGCGCCTTGAAACTCCTTTGTCCTGGTGCGTTATAAATGCCATATCATATCATCTTTAAAGATTGCCTGCCACCCTTATGCTGCTAACCCAACACTTTTCCACACGTTGCTCTTCATGTGCGATTCAAATCTGTAAAACACAACTCATATGTTAACACCCTAACAGTATTTCCCATTCCCCTCCCCCGGATAGTTGCCCCCCGGGTGAGCTACTGCATGCTAGTACCAGATTTATTTCCACTTGTTGCCATGCATGGACGGGGGCTCCGTGTTCCACCTGCAGCTCCATCTGTTTATTTCTGCCACCACCTAACGTGGTCTGTACCCATTATTTGTTTTTCCGTTACCCCTTACCCTTGTGGTGAAAAAGGGGCAGGGGTACCATGAAATATTTGCCAGCTGCTAACTGGCCCTCCTCCCGTTTTAACTCCTTGACCAGGTGTGTGATCCTGGGCAAAATATTTAACCTCAGTGACCTATTGCCTATCTTAAAACATTGTGTGACTGAGGCATATTATTCCTTACAGGTGTTTTCCTAGTGTCCCTGTCAGTTATCAGTTCCTGCCCGCCATTTTTAATCCCTTGTGTTAAGAGCTGCTGTAAATTAAACTGTGCCCGTTTGCTTACTGTATAGCTGCTATCCACAATAAAGCAATAGTGCCATCAGTGCATTTCGCTCCTCAAAGTTAATTTCCTCGCACTCATGGTAACTTGTAGGTCACTTCCCTTTGGTCTCAAATTAGCAACAATTGGCAGGCTGAAGCAAGCTCAAAACAAAAGAGGTGATGGCTGGAAGGTTGAGAATTAATCTTAACCTCTGGCATTGCTCTGGGCAACCCTCCAGACCATCGTTCTTCGCCTGCCAAGCCATTACAGAAGGGGAAAGACCATATGCAAATCAGACTTGGTCCCACCCCAAAAGGGGTAGTCCAGCCCAAACTGCTAAATCACATCCCTTCTGCACGAGACTACAAGCATCCCCAGACATGTTTCAGCCTTGTTGGGCGTCATCAGTGAGGAGTAGCTTGGGTCTGTAGGCCCAGCAGGCACGGGACCCACGTCTGGGCATACCCGTCCCACTCGGGGTGACAATAGCAAAACAAAAGAGGTCAAGCAAGCTACTGCCCATCTGATAATAGCCATTGCATTTCTGATTCCACTTGTTTTGCTAATTGCCCACGCATGTGTGTATTCTCAGGGTCTGGTGTTCCAAGAATATTCCATCAGATATCCAACGGACCACCACTCACCGGCTCAATGCCGACTGAGGCGAGACATTACGTGATCTATATAGCACGGTTGCATTTGGGGGTAACAACTAACTTGCTACCTCTATGATTGTGGGTTCTTCCTTTACTTAAGAAGCCCACCCTTGACCCTAATGTCCCCACCAACTACAGACCCATTACAACCGTACCCTTCCTACTAAAAATCCTCGACAGAGCTGCCTATCTTCAGATACAGAACCACCTTGAGAAAAATAACTTACTAGGACTCAGACAATCAGGATTCCGCCCCAAACACGGCACTGAGACCGCCCTGATTGACCTTAAGATACAGATGGACAACATTAAAGACAATGGTAAACTAGCCATCCTTCTCCTTCTTGACTTATCGGCCGCATTCGACCTGGTCAACCACGACATCCTCTGCAAACATCTATCCTCAGCAGCCAAATTTTCAGATAACGCCAACGCATGGATCCATTCCTTCCTTAACAACAGATCCATGAGAGTCTACGCACCCACAGCCTCTGCCATCCCAGCGCCAGTCACTTGCGGTGTCCCCCAGGGCTCCTGCGTCTCCCCCACTCTATATAATGTGTTCACGAAACTTTGACATATTTGACCGCTTGGGTGTCATCTACACCAACTACGCAGATGACACCCAAATACTGATCCCTTTAACAGGCGACTACTCCACCGACCTCACTGCTCTCAACAACATTTATTCCATTATCCAAGAATGGATGGCCAAGCATGGCCTATGCCTCAATGACGACAAGACCGAACTTCTCCTAGGTTCCCAACCCAGACTTAATAAACTCGACAAACTCTATCAAGCATTCACTATAGACGGCAATAACATCATCGTCTCTAACAGCGTCAAAACCCTAGGAATCTACCTCGACTCCTCCCTCACACTGACAAGACAGATCAATTCCATATCATCAGCCACTGCTTACACCTGTAAACTCATCAATGCCAGCAGACCTTACCTCTCACCATCCAACTGTATCACCTTAGCCAGAGCGCTAGTCCTTTCCAAAGTTGACTACTGCAATGCGTTATACTTGGGAACCAGTCAGAAAAACATCAACAAACTACAAGTCATACAAAACAACGCCTTGCGAGCAGCCCTGAACATACCCAAACATGAACACATTTCGGACGCCAGACGCACCTGCCATTGGCTATCCATACCACAAAGAATTGAATATAAAACCATCTCACTCACACACAAATGCCTACCTAACCAAGCACCCAGATACCTATCCGACAATTTCAATCACCACACCCCAGCGCGCCCTACCAGATCAGCTCAAACACATTGCTTAAATATCCCAAGATTTAAGCTCCAAAAAGCAGGTGGCTCCAGCTTCCCCGTGCTTGCCTCCAAACTTTGGAATTCACTTCCACTCGAGCTGAGATCAGAACCTTCCTTTCACAGATTTAGACACAACACCAAAATTTGGCTTCTATCCAAAGAAACGTAAACTGCCTAGCCCTACCTTACTAGCATGCACCAAGACTGTAAATTTGTAAATATGTAATCGGTTTGTACATTTCTGTTGTATTATTCTTGTTGTATTCATCGCAAGCGCCTGGATGCCCTAGGGCCAGGCGGCGCTATACAAATAATAAACTAAACTAAACTAAACTTGAAAGTGATCCGCTAATGTTACGATACTTTTTGACGGTATGCTTTCTTAATTGTAGTTCATGACCCTGTAACAGATACCCCCCCCAATTCACTTCCTACAGGGGGGGGGGGGTTGTAGTGCTACCCCGATTACGCAAGATGAAAATTGACACACAAGCAAAACCGAGCGAGGATATTTTCTTGTAATAGTGCCTTTGAAAGAGCGTTAAAGGTGTGCATGTTTAACTCCAGGACCAATACAGCTGATTCACTGTGACTTGTAGTACTGGACCGAGACAGTTCACCCTGAATTTGTTATCTTAAATCTGGTTATATCGAGCTTTGGTGAAGTGTCAGATTGTGTGGGCGACCGTGGCCAGGTTTTGCTATGGCACCCGGGGTAGGGATGTGGGGGGGGTAAGGTTCAAGGGGGCGTTTCAGGAGGCGGGGGCGTTCATGCTCAGTGAATGCATCGTTCGGTGTGAACTGCCATATCATAACCTCATTTTTCCTAATCCTGTGGAGCAACTCGTGATTCTACAACTCTGCCCACTTTCCTCATGCCTGCCATACCTCCTGCTGCCCCGACTGCCTACTGTCATATTTAGGCAGCACGTCCCCTGCCCCGGTGAAGTGTAAATACGATCAACATCCGCTAAGCCACCCTGCTGCAACCAGGGTTCACGGATGCACCGACCCCTTTAATAATGCAGAGGGAGGCACCTGCTGAGGATAAGGATCTCCCACCAAATCTCTGCTTGGAGAACTGTCTCACTCTCAGAAGGTTGGAGGTAGAGGAGCAGAGGGCTCGTGAGGGACAGTATTTAGGTAGGCAGAGTTCCAAGCAGGTAAGTCCCAAGGTAGTGTGTACGATAAACTGCGGGGAGTGCTTGGTGAGAAAGTGCAGGGAGTGTGTGTCAAAAGGGCCAAGTGTGTAGCAAGAGAGATTAGAGGAAAGCTGCAATGAGTTTTGACATATCCATCCCCTTGCATCGTAGCACACACCCACAGTTCTGCAATTGATGCGTGTATTTTAGTTTTCATGTTTTACTTGTTTATAGCTGAAACATACTTGCCAATTTAATGACATCTGGGAATCAAAAGAAACGTGGTCCATATGCAAATGACAACTGTTAGGCATATGATTTCTTTTCTGCTTGGTTTACTTACATCAGCTTAAGAAACGTAAATTATTTAAGAGTACCGTGCATAGTATTTATTTTTTGGGGGTATAGACAGTAGGCTATTCAGGCATGGTTTGCAGCCAATGATCCGAATGTCACAAGGCCTAGCCGGACTGTTGCCTTTCTCCCTTGTCCCCCCTGCCCACCTTTAATTTGTCTTGAGCTGCCTGAAACACCATTGGTTGTGTAGAGGACTTACAAAGTATCCAATAAATATAATCAAGAAATAAAATTGTAATTGCGGGTACATTTTTTGCAATTACATTTTTAATATTGCCGGAGGTGTGCAAGCATTGGACAGTTGTGGACTGAGGAAGAGGGTGATTTGGTTGATGCTGTGCCAATGAGTGCCATAACTAATGCCTGCAACCCGGAGCAAGTAGAGAGTGACACATATATCATTGCACCGCCAAATCGATGTGACCGAGATTAAGAAGCAGTGTCTTCTTTTAATTGGCTAAGGAAAGCCACACTGCTTGCAAAGACAAAGTGTGGTCTCCATTTCATTGTGCATTCTCCTACTGACAGCTTTTTAAATGAAAGTGGGGAGTCAAAAAACAGCTTTAAGAAGAACTATTCTATTAATGGATGATAAGTAAAAGAAATGTTAACTTCTGCCAAATATGGTTTATGAAAGGAAAATTCCAAATATTAAATAAAAAGAACTGTAACTGTTATGAGATTTGTATAGTCTTCTTTTTTAAAATAAAACATCCTCTCAAATTTAATGCATACCAATTTTGTTTGAAAAGAATGCAGTCCGACTACATCTTATTTGATTATTATTGAATTTATTAAGGGTGGACCGAGCATTGAGAAACAGCAGAGGGCTTTACAGACGTATACAGCAACACAGATGCATAAAGGAGCACTTTTCAGAGGTAACAGAACAGATAGGAAGCCGGGGGTGGTATACAGAAGGGCACATAGGAGGAGTACAGCTGTACCGGGTGGCGGGCAGGAGACAGGCGGGCACCGTCCAGCAAGACAGGTGGCGTGATGGGAGTTGGGGTGGACCAGGTGTTAGCCATTTCTTCTATCCGTTGCTGCAAATTGATATACCCTGAACGTTAGCGACTAGGCATCATTTACTGGAGAAATTTGTTAAGTTTAGTTGGACAATTTGCACCAATAAGTTGCAAAATAAATAAAACCAAAACTCTGCGAAATGTTTTACCACATTAAAATGCTAAATAACTTCAACGTCGAAACTAGTTTGACATTATTTTTCTAACATTTAAATGCAGTAGAAATGTGTGCCCAGTGTTACTGGATTGTTTTTACCGTGAGACAAGCTGGCAGACATCCAAAATAAATACAGTAAAAATGTGTAGTGTTGCTGGATTGGGTTTACTAATAAAGAAGTTGAAAGAAAATCCTCCACTTGCAGACCAAACAATCCAAAATAAATCCTGTAAACATGTGTGCCTGCCAATTTGTGCTAGTAGATTGTTTTTACTGAGAAACAAGTCGATAAAAATCCAAAATAAATCCTCCAACCCAAGACAAATAAATCCTTGCTTGGAAAAAATCCCCCAAAAATCCAAAATAAATGCAAAAAAAAAATCTGCAGCTTGAAAAGACAGAAGCAATCCCAAAACAATTCAAAAAGTTGATTTCTTTTTTGCTAAGGGATCATCAGTTCTGTTCCACCATTCAGCTCCTTTCCGCTGGAATATAATACCCCTTTTACTACTGAAGCCCTGATGCTTGCGTCTCTGTGCCACATATAGCGCTTGATGCTGGGTTCTGCTTTAAAATAGATCTTACCCAACAGATACAGCTGTGCATGGTTCCAATATGCCCTGTGTAGCTGCAACATTTGAAGATCTCGAAGTGACCACGGTCTGCGCTTGCTGAATTTGTGTGTTTAAATTCACATGCAGTAAAGTCACTATCACATAGCAAAGCCCAAATGTGCAGTAAGCAGAGGGAGCATGGTTGTTAAACAGAGGGGGCCTTAGGAGCCAATACTACAGCTTTTGCCTCACGGCTTTGGCTCACTGTGACAAACTACCGTCCCGTTACAACAACACCCCTACCGGTCAAATGCGGCAGGGAAGCCAGCAGCATTAGCTGAGGCACACCACAATAAACCTTACTTGCCTCACGGCTCAGACTATCACTCCAGAGAGACCAGGCCGCCCACACCAGGCAAAGGATGCTGCAACCGAACTACATTAAAGCATACAGGACGTATACCTTAGAACACGTCTGTGGACACAGCCCGCATGCACAGCCAAACATCCATGCACCGTAGTGTACAGCTAGGTCTATGCCAATCCGGTCTAGTAGTGCACATAACCATCCTCACTGAAACACCTAACGTACCTCAACACCTCTGCGACTAGCATACAGCGACTACCAACAAAAAGAAATTCGGTATAGCTGGGCACACATGATGCCAACAATAGCACTCTATCCCATCCCACCAACAGCACCCACCCACTTGCTGACCTTGGGCAGCTTAGCCAGCCACCTAAGTCTTATGCTGGCAAAAATGCACACATGCATCTCTTAAACTAAACTCTTAGAACCTCCACCACATTGACTGTTGTGACCGAGGGCATTCCAACCACAAATCTCATTGAGGCCGTACACATGGGGGAAAGTACACTATATAAATAACCAAATAAAATTTGATTGAGATGCCCCACCACCAGTTCTGAAAATGGCGTCCAAAATTAGGCATTAACCCCACAGGGGAGACTACGAGGTTGGCCAGAGGCAGGGCCAGATAAGCACCCGCCACCCTGCCCAGAGCCCTCTCAATTTTCTCCCTTACCACTTCAGGAAAGGCCTTGGCCGATTTCAGGTTCTCCGCTGTTCGCGGGGCAAGGGGATCTTTATATGGTATTACAAAACCCATGGTGAAGCCCTCCAATATCGTCCCTCGTGTGCTAGGGGGTCCTGTACCAAACATGGCAGCAGCTTCTGAATCTTGATGGGGATGGTCCCTTGGCGGTGATCCCCCCCCCCCACACCTCCAGATCTGATCCCTCATCCTGTGCCAAAACTACCTATGCTGTCCCCGGGGGGAGGGGCTTTCCCCCACCCCATGGGCCCAAACTCCCCCCCTCTCAGCCCCCTTGCCCCTCCCCGTTAAACCTTCTTTACCATTCTGCTGTGTGCCAATTGGCTTGTAGGTTAGGTACGCGTTCTGCCTTCTCGCGTTTACCCATGAACTGTGCCACCTTGAAGAAAGACAAAACTTAATTGGTACCAACAATGTCAAGTAATTACAATGGATATTACATCATCATTCTTCTCCATCAGATTTTCAAATGTTTGGTTTTTCTCCCTCCCTCAGTGGGTCATGTATTACCCCCCCTGCAAAACTTTGCTTGGTGCCCTGAGTTCCCACAGAGTGAACATGCATGACGATAGCGGCAATTGGGCCACCAATGGCAGTGCCCGTCATTAAAATGTCTGCATGAGAAGTGTTAGGCAGAATTACATGCAGTACCCTTTGGGAACACTACACAGAATTAGGACTAAAAGTGGCAGCACAAATTCACCTTTGGTACAAGCCCGTACTACACAGTAAAGTGGTAGCGATGGCTGAGCAGCCAGGCCTATCTCAAGAGCAAGTGGGCAGTATCAAATAGTTTAACAAAGGCAATATAGAAAAAGTAACTTCAGTGATATGATCGAATCAAATAGGCTTAGGGCCAAAGTTAATAGGACAAAGTCTTTTGCTCAAGATCACACAGGTGAGGGTAGTTCGCGGTTAAGACTTTTCCACGCTTTCCGGACGGAGTTGGTCAGCAGAAATGTTAGTTCAAAGAGAAGAGTAGGACAAGCCCTCGGATTGGCAAAAGGTTTCACAAACTTTCACCACGGCTGGACGAAACGAACAACCGGATGTTGAACAGTACCTTAAATGGAGAAGAATCTGTAGCTGAGGCGGATTTTCCTGGCAGATTCAGCAGGCTCACGATTCCTGAAGCAACTGTTGGAATGACACGAACTAGGAAGACTGGTCCTGCACTGCCCAGGGAAGAAAACAGCACTGCCCAGGGAAGAAAACAGCAGCAGAGCAAAGCGACGAATAATAGTTGCACTCCTTAAAACCCAAGCAGGGTCCGACCTTCCTGGCTATCCGGCCCACTGTAGCTCTGTACAGCGAATTCGACCAGAAGAGGGGGTCCTGGCTTGGAGTTTGGGTGAACTGGTTGGTCCCACCAGCTCAAGGGAAGAAGATTCTTGGAAGATCCCCTCTGTCGTTGGAGTCTGAAGATTCAGACCTGTACCAGGGCTTCACCGGGTGGTCCAGTCATTGTAGGGGTCCTCTTCTGTCAGCTCCTCTTCGGTTCTCTCGTTCCAGTGGTGACTCTGCTCTTCCAAACCTAGAGACCTGCTTTTTATGCAGTTTTCTCCCCATTCACACAGCCTGGCTGTCAATCACACAGCAGGCTGGCTGTCCTGGCGGGGACAGTCACCCAGGAAACCAAACAGGAGTGCAACTTGGGTTACCAAGGGAACCCATGGCAGGGGTCCTAAAAGCCCTCCCTCACATCCTGCCTACCCAGATTTTCAGGCGCCCAAAGGAGGGCTTCTGTGCATAAGCCCACGAAAAGATGGTGAACAAAGGAACCAAACCTGGTTTGGCGCGTAGAGATGAACACAGGAGACTTTTCCAAAAGGAAATGGAGACTAAACCCAGCCGGAACAATATTAAAACAAATATGGTCAAGCGGATTTAAGTTTAAGGCTACCAAGATAGCCTAAAACAATGTCATGGTTATTTAAGATAACCGCAGTAGTAAAAACAGCGTAGTTATCACTGCCGCCAGCCAAGTCTTAATGGAAAGGGAGCAAAAGAAGGCTCCAAGAAAAACAGACAAAAAGGGATAAGTATTAACCGTTTCGAGTACTCCAGGTAAAAGCGTCACTGTGGCTGAATTGCTGCCCATTTCAGAGAGTTGGATTTTGAATTGCTTTTAGAATAATAGTGATGACTTATTAGGTCTTAACAGTGCATTAGGTAAAATGGCCATGAAATTCAAGACCATGTACTGGTAAAAGAAGCGACACATTCCCCCCTCCCCCCACTGTATTTATTAAGAGGCACTCAGAGGTTCAATCGGACACTGTGTACATAACACAAAAACATGACTGTAGCAATCCCAGAAATGGGTGCTTTACAATTAGTCGAATTGGAAGTTAAAAACAAACAACAAGAACACAATAACGGAAGGTTGGAGAGAGTGTGGGGTAGACCTATAACGGCTGGAATGCAATGTGAATTCCACCCAGGAGTGGGAGGGTTGGGAAGAAAGTAAGCCCAGACCTTGCAGACTGATGGGAGGGTTATGGGAAAGAGAAGGCCAGGGCCAGTCCAGCGAGTGGGTGGGGGGGCAGAGCCAGCCCTGGGTGCAAGCATGGGTGTGGGGGGGTCTACCGCCATGAAGCAAGAAGGGGGGCAGGACCTAGAACACACTACAGGGGACAGGGGGGGGTTAGAGTCAGGTTGGGACCCAGAATCAGCAAGTAAGTGAGAGGATCCCCAGCCCAGAGAACAATTAATCAATTGGCGAGTGAGAATCAGCTAGGAAGACCTTTGGGTACTCACCCCAGAGAGCAAGCGAGTCGGGTGAGCTCCAGCCCAGGGAACAAGGATGAGAGCGGACACAACCAGTCCAGGGAGTCACACTAGTATCCAGGCCCCAGCCCAGGGACCAAGTGCATCAGGTGGGGTCAAGCCCAGGCACCAAGTGCATCAGGTGGGGTCCAGCCCAGGCACCAAGTGCGTCAGGTGGGGTCTAGCCCAGGGAGCAAGGATGAGAGGGGACACAGAACCAGTCCAGGGAGTCACACCAGTATCCAGGTCCAGCCCAGGGAGCAAGCTAGTCAGTTGGGGTATAGCCCAGGGAGCATGGGTGAGAGGGAACCTGGAATCGGTCCAGGGAGTCACACGAGTATCCAGGTCCAGCCCAGGGAGCAAGACAGTCAGATGGGGTCCAGCCCAGGGAGCAAGGGTGAGAAGGAACCCAGAACTGGTCTAGGGAGTCACACTAGTAGCCCAGCCCAGGGAGCAAGGGTGAGAGGGGAGAAACGGAACCAATTCAGGGAGTCACAGAAGTATCCAGGCCAAGGCCAAAAAGCAAGGGAGTCCCATGTAATCCCTTAATGCACAACTACACTTGAGTAGAAAATACCAGGTTTGGCTCCTTCTTCATCTGGTAGTTGCCCCTTTTATTTTGGGGAGCTTTTCTTTACTTAGATGCATAGTCCTGGAAAGCCCATTTCCTTGGCTTTAACATGCATACATTCTGAAATGCAAAAAAGATTGTGTAAAAAGTTTGAAAAGAGCAAGCAAAGTACTTGTAATGAACAGACAGATGTAAGGAGGTGTTCGGGATTATGGATTATTTGTAGAACATGTGCCTGCCACAGGTTAGAATTTAATATATATTAGCCCCACCTCCCCAGGAAAACTGTTCTTTGGCTCTCGTTTATCTTGTTTCCCATTTATTTGCATAATTGGTAAACTGCAGAAATGGGCAATCTCATGTTTCCCATGTACAGTGCATTGGTACAGGAGCCATACAAGCAAAACAAAATATAGTACTGTAGGCAGTCGAGACTATTGGAAATAGTGCCCAACAGTATTTGTTTTGTTGTGACCACAGGGTTTGAAATTGAGGGGAGCTGGGGGCTATTTAGCCCTGCTTGTAGCCTTGAAGTGCCTGGTTAGCTTCACACCATGCCTACCAGGAGCTACATTTGGCTCCCGGGCCAACTGATGCTGATCACCTATACCTATGGGAAGATCACGTATACCTATGGGAATTTAACTATGTGCTTTTGTAACAATCTATAAATCAACCTTGGGACACCACTCTGACATTTGAAGCATAACTGGTCATAAGTAATGGACAAAGCGATATGTTTGCATCTTGTGGAACGCTGCACTAGCTCCTGCTTATCAAATCCTGGACCGCCTTATGGGCCTAGGTGTGGGCATATAATGAGTGATGGACACTAACTGGTGAATACATGAGCCACAGTATTTGAGCTACCTTTTCCCACCCTCTGACAAAGTCGTGTAGAAGCCCTATGGCTTCATAGGAATGTTGGGGAGGAGGGTTTGAGATTGGGGTGGAGAAACACAGAAGCCTACAACCGAAAGCATTTGGATTGAGAAAACACATTTATGTCCTAGGCGCACCAACTTAAAAGGCACTTACCTCTGATGCAGTTGATGGGCCAGGGTTGGGATTTGTATCGGGATGAGATAAAACTGTTTCTGTGTCTCCCGTCCACCTCCACTTTATCCACTGAAGGGGCAGTTGCAAGCAGTGCTCAACTGCTACCTGTTGATGGGAATCCATTGTGTCCCAGTATGCTGAAATAATAGCACAAATATTAATATTACACATTTTAATACAGTGCACATTCTGATGACCATTACCAAGACTGCAATGCAGTTACTCAAATAACATAGCGGTTAAGCTTTCCATCATATTGTTTCCATTGTTGCTTGTCCATGAGATGATTCCATGCTCCCCCTCCAGACACTGCTCATGTCTTCATGTTCAGCGTCTTGTTCACAATGGCTGTTCCTGCCCCATTTAAGTCCTGGTGTATTTCTAGTATGCGTGGCCTAAGATG
Source organism: Ambystoma mexicanum (assembly GCF_040938575.1). NCBI lineage: Eukaryota > Metazoa > Chordata > Amphibia > Caudata > Ambystomatidae > Ambystoma > Ambystoma mexicanum. The sequence goes on from NC_090925.1 coordinate 78,254,204, forward strand.
TGACCCTATGCAATTTGACTGGTGGGCCAATAGTGGCCATGGAGCTTGAAGACTATATGGCGGCGGCGGTGGCGGCATGGGCTTACTAGGTTCATCTGGCTGTAGACCCTTGGTCAGTGGCGTAGAGTGGATAAGGCTCTTGTGTGACTGGATAGTGTGGTATAAGTATGGTTCACACCCCTGGGTAGGTGTAGCCCATTGCCCTTTAGAAGCCGACATAGCCTGGAGTGGTAGAGGCAGTGGCCTTGTTGAGATGATGTACTTGGGAAAATCCTGAATTGTGGCGGTGTAAATAACTCAGCAATTTCAAGCCTCCCTATGAGTCCACTTTCATTTGGCAACTGTTCCACATTTTGCCTCCTTGGAACATCAAGTCTAATTTGCACCTCTGGTAACACTGGAGGATGAGAAAGTGCCAGGATCATAGACGCCTCTGCAAGCTTGGAAGGATGCAAAAAAGGTCTTTTGGATATTGCCTGCATCTTCACTACTGTCACTCTTGTCTCTGTGAAGTACCTTCTTTACCAAATCCCTTTTTTTTTTTTTTTTTTTTTTTTTTTTTTTTTACTTGTTTCATTATTTTCATCCCTCATTTCTTGCAGTAGAGTGTTCAAAACTACACTAGCTCCTCTCTTTCCTCAAGATTGTTTTTTTTTCCATGTGCCTTTTCGTCCAGGTAGCACTGAACAGTCCTGGCACTGAACCTCCCCCCTATGGAACGACAATCCAGTGCCCACTTCCAAGCCAGTGAACAGTTTGTCCTTGTTCCACAAGCATCAAGAGAAACGCAGAAACTAAATAATGATCCGCCTTCCCTTTCTCTATGTAATGCCACATGAGCCCCTGTGGACTGTAATAATGGTGGCGGGCGCCACACAAATCAACTTATCATAAACATTCTTATATGATTCTTAACAAATACCCCTTGCATTATTGAAATACACCTTGAGAAGCTACGAGAGATTCAGATGGCCGGCATAGTATCAACTAGTGACTCACAGCAACTCACCACTGGACAATACGATTGTTCCAGATTAATCCTTTTTCATAACATCTTTTCCATCGTGGTCTGGTTCAACAGTATTAAAAAAAAGGCATGAATTCGCCCTTTGTCATCGCAGTGCAAGTCGTCAGTAAAAAAACTCCAACTCTTCTTTTCCCAAGCACTGAATGGTATCGTCACATGATGGAGTTCGGGAAATATTTACCCAGAATGGATATTGATATTTTATTTATATTGCGCTGGTACACAAGTGTTTCAGAGCGCGACAAGACAAGTGTGGGGAACGGAGGGGGAACAAACAGTGATCTTACTAGGCCCAGTGATATTGAGAACTGGCAAGAGCATGGGAGCGGGGAAGGGGGGAAGGGGGAAAAGTGCATGGAAGGGGGGAGTAGGAAGTCAGAGCAGAAGCGAAACAGATAAATAATAGAAAAAAGGCAACACACAGGGGTAGACAGTGGTAGTCCAGCCAGCAAGTTGCAAGTGCTGGGTTAAGGCAGCAAACAGGGTATGTCTGATAAGTGCATGAAGGGGTGGAGGGGCTGTATGGGTACAGATACAGACCCCAGTGCAAGGGGTGGCCCGGAGGCAGTGCGGGTGGGTGGCAGGGTGAGCAGGTACCAGGGCCCATAAGATGGAGGGTGGGCCAGGTGCACGGTGCCGAGAGAGAATAGATCAGTAGGGGAGAGAGGGTGGGGGTGGCAAAGGCAGAAGCAAAGAGGAAGTTCTTGAGGTGTTTCCAGAACCGTAGGTGGTTCTCAAGTTGAGTGGCATAGAGGCTGTTCCAGTGGGAGGCCCCAGCCGAAGACAGAGATCTACCGCCAGCTTGTTTCTTTGAAAAACGACTGACCCTGAGGGAGTTGGCGGTAGAGGAGCGAAGAGCTCGAGAGGGGAGGTATTTACGGAAGGATACCTGAAGGTATTTTGGACACAGGCCTCAGAAAGCCTTGTGGACAATGCAGAGGGTTTTGAATTTAATCCTTGCATCCGCTGGGAGCCAATGGAGAGATTTCAGAGCTGAAGAGATATGATCCCAGGGTTTGAGGCCAAGGACAAGTCTCGCAGTCCTGTTCTGGATTATTTGCAGAGGGCGGAGAGTAGATGCAGGTAGATTTAGAAAAAGGCTGTTACCATGAGCTTCTGGGGGAGGAAGAGGAAAGGCAGAGTACCTCTGAGGAGGTGCAGTAGGAAATTTGACTTTTTAGAGACCTCAGATGTGGGCAGAGAAGGAAAGGGTGGAGTCAAAGATGACCCCAAGGTTCTTAGTCTCGCAGGTGGGGGTAGGAGGAGGGCCAAGGGAGGCCGGCCAGAGAGTAAGGGGAAAGGATGGTGAAGGTGTGCCGATGAGGAGGATCTCTGTCTTCCTGGCATTCAGCCTCAAAGTAGGCACATGAGATTGTGCAGCACATGTGCATGCATCTGTCAATAAAGATTTCCTCCCCATGCTGGAAACCCAATAAGTGAAAGCTTTCGGGATTCACCGGGAGGAGTCGGAATGCCACCTCTGTCTACTTTTGCCAGCAGCACCCCCCTCCCAGTCCTTTGTGCTAAATTGACTGCCTCATGAAATGAAGCATAGTGGACCGAACAACCCTCTCCTTTCAACCAGTCATTCACTGAGTTCCAACTTTGGAAGAGATATAGGTTATGTATGAGGCGGAAATTCCCCAACTCTTTTTTTTTTTTTTTTTTTTTTTTTTAGCGACGACCCTAAGTGGTGAGATGGTTTTTTAGTGGAGGCTCTCTGAATGGGCCCGCCAACCTCCCCATGACCAGTTCTTTCTTGATCTTCTCAGTCACAACTGCTGGGTGTTCATACTCTGACTTTAAGTTTCTTGACCGTAATTCTTGCAGCGACCCCCTGTATGGTATCTTAATACCTGTTAGGAATCCTAATGACAACACATCCCTCTCAGACACCCGGGGGCTCTTAGCCAGCCACCATAGTAACTGTGTCACCTGTATAAAGGACAGGGCTTTGACGGGCAGGCCATATTGCTCTCAATTCTCTCCTCTCCCACCCCATTGAATTTGCTACAAGTCATTTTACTAATTGACTCGGTGCAGCTGTCCTTCCAGCTAGCTATCCCCCCTAATGAAGGAAGACAAATCTGTTAATCCACTGTACATTCGTGGTGACATATGGATACCAACATTTTTATTTTTAATGCAACTCATTAGTACCCTCCCTATATGTGTGTCTGTAAAGACCGTAGGGGGTGTCTGTACTTCTGCTCTCTATGTGGTAGAGGAGAGGCACAGGGGACCCCAGCCAAGATTCTCTATAAGGTAGCAATGGACGAGCAATCAGGGCCTAGCTTCTCAGGAGGTGATGCAGGCTGGTTCTTAAGTACAGTGTAGTCCCCAAGCACCCACAAAGAAATGTCCGCACGCTGTATTAGTTAAAACACAGTCTGTATTATTAACAGTCATTAATATTCAAGGTTATGTACAATATCACGATAAAGCTCTTTGTACTCGGTTATCTATAATGGCAGATATACAGTTCTACGTGGTACAACAATTTCTATTAGATCTCTTTAAAGTGAATCAACTGTATGGTTAAATGTCACACAAATCAGTTTGTAAAGGAAACCAACAATAGATATAAGAGGAAAGCAATTGGTTAGAACAATTGGCAGAATACTGGCCCTGATTCCTAGACACAGTTCTGTGTGGAGATCCCCCCTACCTGGGCAACGTGTGCAATAAAGATATATCACAAGCCCAGTACATATATTGTTCACAAGAGACTTTCCAATAATTCTGCAACCCCAAGGTACCTGGCGTTGTAAGCCCTTCTTGAGTGCCCTTCCTTTAAGCAGAAGTCACAGGTCGTCAAACGTCTGACGGAGAACATGGTGAACTACGACGGTGAAGTGGCAGCTTCGTTCCTAGCGGTGCAGCATAAATGTCCTGCAAGTAAGAGGCGTGCGGGGCACCTCGATGTCGATAGATCAGGACCGCAAAGAGTTTGAAGAACTGTGGCCCAGCAAGGGCATCAAGTCATCAGCGTCTCTGTGGTCTTTGGGTGGCGGGAAACAACTGGCAGATGCTCCTCGGCGCATCGACGGCCTGGCCTCCTTCGTCGGGATAAGGTGGGCGGCGGTGCAGGTGAGTCTCCTTGGATCAAATGAAGTTCTTAGGCAACAGGAGCACGGCGGCTCCAGTCGGCGATGGCAGTCATCGACGGTGGCGGACAACAGTCCGGGAGCTTCTCTTTGGAATTCCACGGCAGTCCCCGTCTCCGGTTGGCAGCCTGTCGTAGGTCTGTCTACCAGGGAGTTTTGGCAAAGATCAGCTGATGCACGACGGTCCCTCGTAGCTCGGGAACAGGGTGCCTTACCAGGTCCTCTCTTGGTCAGTCCTTGGAGACACAGCAGATTTCAGATTGACAAAGTAGAGCAACAGCAATTCTTCTCTTCCAGCAGGGCTTCAAGGTCAAGCTTCAGTTTTACTCCAGTTACTCTTCGTAGTGGACGTCAGCTTCTGAACACGAATTGTAGCAGTGAGAGGCCCCCAGATATACTAGATCTCCCATTCATTCTGCTGGGTCACACTCAGGAAACTAATCGGTCAGAAGGGCATTCAGGCAGGCAGCCAGTCAGGTGCATAGTGCATTCAGGCCATTCTTCTCCATCCAGACACTCAAAACACAGAATATAGATTTGGACAAGCTCTCTGCTATTCAGCACTACACAGTGCATTCATACCGGTTTTGGGCAGGGCTGTCTCAGTCATTGTGTGAAACACCAGATAATAGACATCCACAACACAGAATGCGTATTCGTCGCACACCCCATTCACCCAGGTCCCACTCACAGGGTGTGCCCACGACATACAGTTGTTGGGAAGGCTCCAGCCAGTCTGGTCGGCACTTTCCCACAATACCATATGTGGAACTTCCACCCAACAGCCAGTCAGGGGAAAGGGACAGAGTCAGGGCTTCCCGGGACTTCGGGAAGATCAAGGTAACAGGCGATGGAAGACAAGAGGCCAAGGGGGCCATCTTGTCCCCATCAGGAATCTACCGATTCCCATGACAGGGCCTGGGCATCCCAAAATGGATGACGCTCAGGGCACCCGTCAAGTCAGCACAGAGCTGCCACCAGCCCGTACCCTGCTCTGTAGGCCACCCACAGGTGCCCAAAAACATACACTAGGGGCACAGGGTTGTACCCTACCCATGGGTGCCCTAAGGGTATCCAATGGGTCTGTTAACCAAAACCAAAGGAGAGAGCTGTACCGCCAGGAGACCCACATGAACTCCATCGCGGAAAACATGACAGAACACACGATAAAAGGCAGTAAAGGACAAGGATACGGAGTCCCTGTCTCTCCGATGCATTTCCAGCATCACAGTGTCCTTACACTATTTGCTACATGCCCTGTTCCCTCACTTGTGCTGCCTCGGCCTATTATTGGGAGGACACCCTCAGTTTCTAGAACCACCTGGCATCTGCTCCTTTTTATCGCTACCAACACCTGTGCTACACATTTTCTTATTGTGTTCATCTCCACAATTGGCACATAAGTGCATGAAGCAACATGAATGCCCGAATGTGCATTGGCCATCATTGAAATGTCTACACCAATTCGTAGACCTCCAATTTCCTTGCGCGCCTCTGCCCTCTGATCCCAACTTTCCTACTCTGCCCTCACACCCCCCTGTGCGCTCCCTGCCCGTGGTATACCGTATCCTGTCAATCCTCCTGTAACCCAACTACCTTGCCCCATGGAGCCTTGCCTCATGTGACCTCCCATGTTTGAGGAGGGGGGCTGTTCCCCTAGAACTTGCCTGTCATGCCCTCCTCTCCCATCATGCTTCCACCCTTCTCGGCCGTCTTCTCCCTTCCCCCTGGTGTTATTACCCACTGTTCCTACCCTTGGGTCGACCCACTCCTCCACTAGCTTGTGTTCCCACTGGAGGCTAGCCTCATTGGCCATGTGCATCCTGCATCTCTGGTCCCTTAATAACCAACTTGAGCCCCAAGCACTCTGTAATATACGGAAATATTACAATCATGACGTGCACTAGTATCTTGAATGCCTCTAACCAGTTCCCTATGCTCTCTGTCGGTCTGACCCGTTTTCTCACTTTTACCACCTCGCTCCCTGTGCATGTCTGTAAAGTGTTGCACCCTTTCGTCTCGTGTTCCAGTAGCGACAATGTCAATAAATGACCTGTTCCAGATCTGTTCTTTCACCGCCAAGGGTATATGTCAACGCATGAAGTTGGTACCAGCTCGGGACGGTGGCAGTCCCACCTGAACCTCCTGCCCCCAGCCCATTTAACGGTCCCAAAGTGCTAGTGCCCCCTCTCTTGCGTTGCTGTTCCTCCCATCCACTTTCTTCGGTACCTCAATGTGACCCCAGACTGCTCCCGCCTTCAGGCCCTCTGTTCCCACTGTGTTGACACCTGCCGGTGAAGAAGCTTTGCTCTCCTGAATAGAGTCTGTGTTTGTCTTTATTTCCTGCCCGGCCCCTATCAGCCGGTCAAGTGGCACAGCGAGTAGAGCGCTCGCTTTGACATCCGTGCAGAGCCTGTTAACGCAGGTTCGAATCCTGGCAAGGCCAAACTCGGCCTTTCATCCTTCCGAGGTCGATAAATGAGCACCACACACCGTGGGTAATAATAAGCAGCGCAGGGTTCGTAGCACTATATAAATGCCTAATTATTATTAGTACTAAATCTAGCCTTTCTTTCAAGCCCTGAATGCACTTGCCCAATAACTCTTTGCTCGGTAACAACTTGTGGCCCGTGGCCTTGGATGCAATACTGGCTCCCCTGTGAGTAGCGTACGATTCATTTCTGCTTGTTCCAGGAAACAATTCACTTGAAGTAGGTGTCGCTTGAAAATTCTGCGTGACCAATGTCCGCTGTTGCAGCAATTTCCTTCTCCAAGTCTTTCTTAGTTTTCCGCCCTTTCTGGCCATTGTTAGTTTTGCACAGCTTTTTCTTGGAGCCCTGTGACTCCATGCTGCTCACTGATTCCTGCGATCCTGTGCTCAGACTTGATCTATCCCTTTTTTGATCGTTGAACTGCCCCTCGCTTGGTATAGCAGGCTGGGGGCACCCCATCTGGGCCATTGCCACCTCCCTACCCTCAAATTTGGCCAATGCTGAACATTTCTGCTAAAATGTTTTGTCCTGTCCCATGGGCGATGCACTCATTGATGGTTGGACCTCAATTGATATGTCCTCTATTTGCGTTTCCTCGATAATTTCCATACGTGGGCTTCCTTCATCCTACATATCGGCCATAATTGCTCCCTTGCCCTTAATCCTGTCTCCGCTTTGTTATTCTGAAATAAAATATGTACAGGTTAGTTATGCCCTTCTCAAGATGTAGCCCCTCCTCCTCCCTGTGCTTCCCAACTTCAGGATCTCTGCCCCCATTTATGTGAACTGTATCTTTCTGCGCCTTGAAACTCCTATGTCTTGGTGCGTTATTAATGCCATATCATCTTTATGCATTGCCTGCCACCCTTATGCTGCTAACCCTTCCCCTGACTGGGCAGCACTCTTTCATCGTACTAACCCTGTACCAATCTTCTTTCTTCGGACACTTTGCCACTCATTGCGCTTCTTGTGCGATCCAAATCTGTAATAAACAACTCATATGTTAACACCCTAACAGTATTTCCCATTCGTCCACCACCCCCTGGATAATAGCCCCCCAGGTGAGCTACTGTATTCTGGTCCTGGACCTTTTCCACTGTTGGTGTGCGTGGACTAGGGCTACAGGTTCCACCTGCAGCGCCATCTGTTTATACCTGCCGCTACCTAGCGTGGTTTGTACCTATTTTTTTTTTCCTTTACCCCTGACCCCTTGGGGGGGAAAAAGGGGGCCATGGCATTGTGTCCAACCTCCCATACCCCCCCCCACCATGAGCCATCCCATGAAATATTTGCCAGCTGCTTAACTGGCTCACCTCCCGTTTTTACTCCTTGACCAAGTGTGTGATCCTGGGCAAAATATTTAACCTCAGTCACCTATTGCATATCTTAAAACATTTCGTGACTGAGGGGGGGGGCTGAAGGGGGCGTTTCAGGGGAGTAGGGGCGTGCATGCACAGTGAATGCATCATTGGGAGTGAACTGCCATATCATAACCTCATTTTTCCTAATATTGTGGAGCAACTCGTTCTTCTACATCTGTGCCCCCTTTTGTGACACCCACTGTACATCCTACTGCCCCTGCTGCCTACTGTCGTATTTAGGTAGCATGCCCCCTTGCCCCGGTGCAGTGTAACTACGATCAACATCGGCTAAGCCCCCGGCTGCAAACAGGGTTCACGGACGCACCAACCCCTTTAATATCTTTATTGCCCCAAAAAAATGGCCCATTAAGGGACAGCAAGATATGATTGTTAAGATCTATGAGTCAATTTCTGCCCAATGCTCGCTTTAATTATTTACCTCCTTGCACATCTGCCCGCCTATGGCCCTCGTGCCAATCACTAATCGGTCTGCGTTAGGCTCAACTAAATGTTGCGAGCAAGCTAGCCCTCGCACCTACGTGTCGTCCCCCCCCTTTCCTCCTCCCCGGGTACCCATTTGCCAAACCGCTCCTGACTCCCCCCTCACCTCCAGTGGAGTGATGTGCGAAGTATTGAGCTGCAGCCTGCTTCGCCATTGTACCCTGATACCACTCCTTAATCCTAATGTTGCACCCCCCAATCTCATATTCTACTGCATAACTGGCCAAAGGAAGCAGGCGTTTCGGACAGTGTGCTGCCCTTCCCACCGCAGCGACACCAACTTCGCCTTACTTATTGTTCTGCCTACTTACGTCCTACTCTAAGAACAGGACCCCAATCAAGCCCTGCCGCCATGCCGACCTCCTACCTTTTATCCCTGCTCTTTAACAATATTGTTTAGCGTGCTTTTCACAAGAACGTAGCGCAAAATGGTCAATCAGTGCAAATGCAGAACTCATCGATAGGTGACTATACCATGCAAAGGTTTGCACCCCCTAGGTAGCTCAATTTTTCTCTACGCCGAGCAGTGCGAACCTGTCCCATTGCACCATCATCGCCCTTAACCCTGCGGCTGCACACCCTCCTCTCACCCGTGAATCGTTTCATGTTAGCCTGATTGATGGACAGCAAACAAAACAGACCGCAAACACCTTAAGGGGGAAGTTTGGTTCCCGGGTCAAGTTTTTGAGAGATCGTGGCACTGCCCACACTCACCGCAGACTAAACGTCTGGCTCACGTTTGACGTTCACCAGAACCCTCACAGAATTGCATTACTTGCAATTTAACATGACCATTGGAGACGAACCACGCTTCGTGTGAATTGCTGTTCGAATCTATAGTCCATGCGGTTTTGTTTATCAATTTCATTAGTCACTATTTATCGTTCTTATTTATTCATGCTTATGAAAGGAAAAACCCTGGCACTGCACAATATGTTTATGCTGAAAAGAGCCCATTCCAACCTTCCTGTAGCTATACATCCCTGTGTCTGTGGCCCACCCCTAGTCTGCGGGCCACTGCATGCCACCCTCCACCCCACCCCACCTCCATCCCACGACCGCCCTAGGCCCCCACCAGCGCCAAAGCCGAGCTGTGTCCCCATTCCATGCTCAGCATGCAGACAAAACAAGGCACCCCGGCACTACAATCCACACCATGTTGCCCCACCCCACTGCAATTGCCTGTTTACCTTTAGACGTGCCACGCTTCGACCCTAGACCCCCTACTCACTATTTGGCCTACTCCACTGCTTGTCGCTCAACACTGCGTGGTACCTTAAATTAAGTTTTCATCTAACTTCCTGCACCCTATCATTACCAGCAACCCATCCTGAGATCGTTGTGCGCCCTTCTCATTCCCATGCACATTATCGCTATTCATTAATTATTCCGCCATAGGGGCACCATTCCCATCGTACCTGACTCTTTCTCCGTATCCCGGCCCCCATTGGCCATGCGGCTTGTCGCTGATCCACCCACTACCTATCTTGGTCCCCAGTATACCTTACACGTTTGCGATAATTCGGCATCACACGGCAATCGCACTAGTGCCATTGCTACAGGCCTTCCCACAATGTACCCGCTCCGCACAAACCATCTACACTGGCACACTCCATCTACTACGGCACACCCTTTCAAACCCGTACAGGTTAAGTTTGTTTCCCACCATAATGTGCTGTGATAAACCAACCCCCGAAATCCCAGAGGCCCTCACCTCGCTCCCAGGCCCAAACTCCTTGGCGCGTGCACTAGCTCACAAGCACCTCTGCATGTGTTGTGCCTGTTGCCAATGGCTGACCACTGCATGCTCCCTAGAGACCTAATGTTCCTGCCATAAACACACACGCACAGATTAACGATGGCCCTTCTTATAACTCAGTCTGTGCACTCCCCCCCGTTCATTATGTTATGGTTCCTAGTGAACTGCCATGCACCCACCTTTCCCACCACCACCTTTGCCTTCTAGTCGTCCCGCCCGCCATTAGCCCTGAGCTTTGCGCCCCCACACCCCTGGGTTGTTGATGCTTTGCCCATCGCTGTACCACTACCACATTACTCATACCCCATTAAATCATGCACGAAACCTGAACTGTGGATCACCCAACAAATGCGCTACCCCCCAATACTGCAACCTTACCTGTAACTCGCCCGCAGCGCACCGTCCTCCAACACCAACCTCAAAACACATACAATTATACAACATACTGTTATGCCTCATACACTTCGTCTCGTCATGCTTTTCATTAAGTACACAGGAGCCCCATTTCCTCCAACCTTCACTTTATTACTCTCTCTTGAACTGTCCCCCTTCCTCCCTTGGCCCTCCCCTTCCTCCTCCCTGGCCTTCCTCTTCCTCTTTCTCCCAGTTTCTTTCTTTCTTTCTTTCTTTCTTTCTTTCTTTCTTTCTTTCTTTCTTTCTTTCTTTCTTTCTTTCTTTCTTTCTTTCTTTCTTTCTTTCTTTCTTTCTTTCTTTCTTTCTTTCTTTCTTTCTTTCTTTCTTTCTTTCTTTCTTTCTTTCTTTCTTTCTTTCTTTCTTTCTTTCTTTCTTTCTTTCTTTCTTTCTTTCATCGGAGGTGTGGGTGGACCCACGCAGGCGCTTCCCCATCCTAAAGGATGATGTGCACCAGACCCACCAATCATTAATTAGCTTACATAAACTCACAACTCCTCCCACCGCCCCGTCTGCCTCACAAAATCCAACATCACACTGCTCCTCCTGCCTCTCACCCTGTCACCTCCCAGCAAAGTCATCCCACTCAGCTCAGCCACACCTAGCGCAGTCAACCGAACCCTCATCAATTCTCTCTCTTCAACATGTCTCTCACACCTAAGCAAAAAATGTCCCACATTCTCAGGCACCCCACACACCTCACAGTCCCTCGACTCACGCTTCCCCACTCGAAAGTCATTCAGCCCCACATGCCCTAACCTCAACCGATTCAGCATCACCTCCTCCTCCCTCCTCCCTCCTCCAATACAGACTCCCCGCATCCACCTTCACCGACACTTTTCCACAAACACCAAACATCCACCTGCCCTTCACCCCACTCAACCACCTCTCCTGCCACTCATCCATGACCCGTCTCACCATCACAGCCTTCACCTCATCCACACTCAAAGGCAAACTCACATCAACCGCTCCCATCCTCATACCCTCACCCGCCACCAGATCCACCAACTCATTACCCAAAATGCCACTGTGACTGGGGACCCACGCCAACTCCAAATCCATTCTTCCATGCACACACTGATCAATCTTCCTCCTGATATCCAAAATCACATCCTTCCTATCACCATCCCCTGCCACAATCGCCTGCAACCCACTCAATGAATCCGAGAACACCACCACCTTCTCATACCCCAACTCGCACACCCTATCAATCGCCAATGCAATCGCCACCAACTCAGCCGTACAAATAGACACATCATTCATCAGTCGCTCCACTTTATACTCCCCAGTGTTTTCCAAATAATACGCCATAGCCACTCTTCCAGACACAGGATCTTTCGAACCGTCCGTGAACACCTTGCATCCTTCCTTCCCTGCCACATATGCCTGACCCAAAGCCTTGATCTCACCCCGCAAACCTTGCTTCTTCGACACCGCACTCGCCAACTCTAAACACACCTTTGGAGACCCCATCATCCACATCAGCCGTCTCACCAAATCCATACCTGTCACAGCCAACAACTCGCCTACACCCCACTTCACCTCTTTCTCCCACATATGAATCCCAAAGTGCCCCCCTTCCTCCTCCACCGGTCCCTATAGTAGTCAAACCTCCAATTATACTTCAAAGATTCACGCACCGGATGAGCCACACTCTTCGCACTGCACTTCACCCACCACCTCATATTCATCGCATCCCTCCTCAACCCCAAGCACCTGCATCGCATTCACTGGCGAGGACCTCATCACACCCAAACACACCCTCAATGCTCTCGCCTGCACCCTATCCAACCGCAACTTCTGACTCACTGTGAAACCCACTACCACCTGACATCCAAAATCCATCACACTCAAAATCAACCCCTTATACAACATTCGTAAACACGTCTGCTGCGCACCCCACTCTTTCCCAGACACCGCCCGCAACAAATTCAACCTATGTTTACACTTAACCACCACACCATCCACCTGCAAATTCCAGTTCAACTTCCTATCCAGAATCACCCCCAAGTACCGAAACTCTTCTACGCTCTTCACCCTCACACCTTTAAAAAACAATTATAACTCCTGCTGCACCCTTTTCCTCGAGAAAACCATACTTACACTTTTATCCACAGACACCGAAAAGCCCCATTTCCCACACCACTCCTCCATGCGCACTATCGCAGCTTGCAGCCGACTCTGCACCAACAACAAACTCCGCCCTCTTACCCATACCACGCCATCATCTGCAAAGAAATCCACCTGACATCCGATTCCCGCCAAAGCCCGAATCAACCCATCCACCATCACATTAAACAGCATTGCACTAATCACACTCCCCTGCGGCGTCTCATTCTCCATCTTCCAAACCTCAGACATCACCCCCCTCACTCTCACCTGAAAGGTCCTATCAGCCAAAAACGCCCTAATCCACCGAAACATCCTCCCTTTCACCCCCATCTCCAACAGTCTTATCAACAACCCGCTCTTCCATACCATATCATACGCTTTCTCCAAATCCAAAAAGAACGCCCCCACCATCTCCCCATCACACAACGCCTCCTCCACACCAGTCACCAACCTTACTAACGGATCAGCCACCGACTGATTCCTCCTAAACCCACTCTGGAAATCACTCAATCGCCCATTCAACTCCAAATTAAACCCCAATCGCTCAACCACCATCCGTTCCATAACCTTACACATCACAACAATCAGCGCAATCGGCATATACGACTTACATTCCGTCTGAACCTTGCCACCCTTCAGAATCACCACCACAATCGCTCTCTTCCACATCTTCGGCAAAACTCCACTCTTCCAGATCTCATTGAACAACGCCAATACCTCCAACTTACATTCCACTGGCAACTTCTCCAAAAATACATACATGACCCCATCCACCCCTGGGCTAGACCACTTCCCCTTCCGAATCGCCCCATCCAACTCCACCATAGAAAACGGAACCTCGTACTGTTCCTCCCAAGGCCCAACATCCTCCAACAACTCCCGCATCTCCTCCTCAAACACACCCATACCGCTACTGGAAAATTCCCTGAACTGTGCACCTCTGCAAAATACTCCCCCAACAAATTCGCCTTCTCCCCTTCCCCACTGACCACCTCTTCCCCTTTTAACAACACAGACATACCACCATGTGGCCTCATCAATCTGGACATCCGTTTGAACTGTTTCCAAACCTCACCCACACCAGAATCACTCCCCAGGGACCCACAATAGCCCCTCCAATGTCCTCGTTTCTTTCCCTAATCACCCTCTGCAACACCGCCTTAGCCTTCTTATATGCCACCAGATCCACCAACATTCCCGTTCTCACCGCCCTAGCCTTCTTCCGTGCCGCCACTGCTCTTGAACATTCCACCGACCACCAAGGAACCTCGATCTTTCCACCCTTCCCCTTCTCAATCTCCGGAATTGCTGCCACAGACGCTGCACTCATTCCCTGCACCAGATGCTCATTCCAATCATCCACCCCCATCCCTTCCCCATGGAACAATCAAATCCCGACACACTCCCTTATACACCTCCCAATCAGCCTTCCTAAAATTCAACCGACTCCCAGACATACGTGGCCTGATCCCTACCTCACCCCTCACAGTCACCAAAATAGCAGAATGATCGCGCCCCATGTCCCCATCCTCAAGCACCTCCGAATCACATTCACCCGCAATTGCAGCAGTCACCCAGGTCAAATCCAAGCACAACTTCTTCCCAGTCCTCACATCCAACTGCGTACCCGAACCACCATTCAGCATTACCAGACTCAATTCATCCACTATGTCCTCCAACAGTTCCCCATTCGTATCTGTCCGATCACTACCCCACAACGTGTTGGCACTGTTAAAATCGCCACACAAAACACAAGGTCCAACATGTCCCCTTATCACTCCAGACAGCACACCCACTTCCACCACCTCACGCGGATTATAATAATTCAGCACCAATACTTCCGATCCTCATACCCTAATCCCCACCCCAATCGCCTCTACTGCTCCATCCACCACAATCTCCCTTGCAACCAACCCCTTTCGAACTGCTAGAGCCACAACCCCTCCTCTCCCCTCCATCCTATCTTTAAGAAACAACTCAAAACCCGGAATCACAAACCTCAGATCACCCCTTAACCATGTCTCCTGAATACAAACCACGTCAACATTCAATTCCCCACACACCACTTTCAACTCCTGACCTTTCCTCAACCAACTCTGCGCGTTACACTGCAAAATCCTCATGCCGGCACCCCACTCTGCTTCTGCACTTTAGCAACCATCCTAAACACATCCTATTCTGCCACATCCACAACACTCAAAAACCTCCTCCCCGCTTCCACCAATCCTTTCGTAAGATCTGACACAATGATAGACACATTCCCCTGGACCAGCTCCAGCACACTCGCTATGAAGCACATAAACTCAGTTTTCGGGACAATCACCATTTCTACGCCTTTCACCTCACCCACCACTTTCTTCCTTCCCACAGCCTCATCCACCACCGGCTCTTTCGCACTCACCTCACTCACTATCCGTGCCGGTTTCACCCTTGCTACAGCCTCCGCATAAGACAAACCTTCCACCACCCTCACCTGCACTACCTCTCTCGCCACCCTGTGACTCTCACACCCCATATATGCGGTAGAATGCCCCCCCATAATTCACACACTTCTCCGGGGTCTCCACCTTGCATTCCTTAATATCATGATCTCCACCACACTTCCCACAGCGTCTCTCATTCCGGCATACTCTCGCCACATGTCCAAACTGTTGACATTTATAACATCTCAAGGGCAACGCTACATAAACTTTCACACGGAACCTCTGATATCCCAACTCCACCACTTCCGGACACTCCGTCCTCGCAAACCTCACTGCCACAGTCGTAGATACCACATCCCCATGTGCATCTCTCCTCCCCAACCTCCATGCTTCCACCACCCCCACATCCGCCAATTCCTTTTCCACCTCAGACATATTCAGACACTGGCACTCCATACAGCACCCCCTTACACGACACACCATTTTGATCAATCACTTGCACTGCATGCCTACCCAGACAACGCACCTCCAGAATCTTAGCCTTGCTACCAGCATCCGTCCCCTCCGCCAACAACCGGCCCCCAGCCACCACTAACACCCGAGTAACATCCCCCACAGCCGCCTCCACCCATCTAGCAATTTCCAATGGATTCACCCGCAGAAACGTCTTCTCACGACCCTCAGGCTTCAACACCACCTTCCACACACTGTCACCCTGCGTCTTCTCCTCCCCAGACCCACCGCTCTCTGAGGCTTCCAGCCCTTTCAAAACTCGCTTTTCCTGGATTACCGACCCAGTGTTGTTCCGGGCCAGCCCCCCTTCATCATCCCTCGGGGATCTGCTACGATCCTGTCCCCCACTCTCCTCCATACCTCTTTCCACAGATGTAGATTTTATAGTCATCGTCCTCCCCCTCTCTTCATCCCCTCCTCCACCTCCTTTTTCTTTCCTTTCTCCTTACCCATCCTTACCTCCTCCTTAGAGCTCATTCACCCCCAGCCCCAGTCTTGACAGTCCGCTCCACCTCCTCGAGCCCAGCACCCTCCAACCAGTCACCGCTACGCCCTGCCTGAGTCAGCCCACTGTTCTCATCTGCAGCCTGACTCTGTTCGCATGATGATGACGCTTCTCCCAGTTCCCTCCCATTGTTCTGTATCCTCTCTCTTAAAGGGGCTCTGCCCTTTATTCACTCGTAACACCTCCACCCTTCTTAACATGAGACTTCCCGGGCTACATTTGCTCAACGAGCCGCTGGGGTCTTTTTGTGGTTCGATGGGGTCTGTTTGGTTGATCGCGGGTCTCTTCTGCAGTTTCAGCTTGCAGCATTTCATATGTCTTTGTTCTGTTTCTTCCTTCTTGATCACTACCTCTTTCGTTGGTTCATATTCTTTGAAGTATAACTTGTGGAAGAGGGAGGCGTGTGGTGACATTTCACTGTGGTCCTTTTTTGCTAGGATGAGATCCGTACGGTATGTCCCTTCTTTGGGTTTCCTTGTTTCTCTCGTCTCGTGTTTGGGCCCGTGGTCCTTCATCTGGGTTACCCCGAACGATCTATAGTGGGCGTTGGTGAGGGTGCCCTGGCTGAGGTGGCTGTGCCCTATGGCGGGGGCTCGGTATCATGTGGATGGTGGCGGGCACTCTGCGGTCTATCTGGGTTGGGTTGCATCATGGCTGACCTTTTGGTTGTGCTGTCCCCCACTGGACAACGTGGGCTTGGTCCAGGGGTTGAGCTGCTGCTCTTGTCTGGTGCCGCTGCCCTGTACCGCCCTTTATTGTGGTCTCCATACCTCCCTCCGGTGTGACATCTCAAAGGGTCCTGGGCGGTTTCGTGGCTCATGATCCACCCGCATGACTGGTGGTGGTATGGGTCGGTATGCAGCGTTCACAGGTGGTTCCGTCCTACATACCGTCCGAAGGTCGCCTTCTTGGCCACAGCGCAGGCACCTTTGTCCGATGGCCCGGCATGGTCGTCTGTGTGGGACCTCAAGTCCAAATTTGCGGCATCGTGCGTTGCTCGGGATTGGGTGCCAGTGGCGTCTGAGTCGTCTTCTCCTCCAGGGTCCTGTGGGCTTGGAGTATTTCATATGTCCTGCTGTGAGGGCCGCAATGGAGTTACATTTGTTTTTGTTTTCAATGGTGGCTGCCTGTGCTTCTATTCGCTCGTACATTCTCGCCATATTGAGTACTTTAGTTAGGGGCATTGGCTGTTTAAGAAGTTGCTTCCTGAGTGTTGACGAGGTGCACCCTTCTATGATCCTCAGTCGTATTGCCTCTTCATCATTGAAGTTGTCAGTCGCAGCTGCTTATTTTCTGCTGGAGATGGATGACAAACTCATCAATGGATTCATGTGGAAGCTGCACGTGTTTATTGAATGCATAGCGTTCATAGTCCTTGTTGGAGCTTACTATCAGCCTTGCGTTGACTGCAGTGAGAAGCCATTGGTACGTGGTCCTTTCTTGTGCGGGAATAGTCTTGGTAATCCCCTTTATCTCTCTTCTGGCCAGGTTGTTGAAGATACACACTTTGTTGGGTACGTTTTGTCCACCAATTGCTCCTAGGAAGTCTTCGAACTCCTCGACCCATTCTACCCATCTTCGTCCATGGTTGTGACGCGGGTTTAATGCGAATGGTGCGGGCCGATGCATCAGCGTGGCGTATGGTGCAGGTTCTACACTGGCCAGGGTAGGTGCTCCCACGACTGTGGTCACCTGTGCTGGGTCGCCCATGATGGTGTGGTTTTGCGGCAGGGGTTGGCTCTATTTGCCATGGCTCCTGCTGTGTTGCCACTCTTGCTGACTTCCGTGGTGTGACCCCTGTCGTGAGTTAGCCGTTGGGTTCTCGGTGAGCTGCTGGGTCGCAGCGCATGGCATGGTGGCACATGGTTGCTCTAGTGCTGGCTGGCGGTTTTATATCGTTCACCTGTTTGGCCTCACTGTCTGGTCCTTGGGGGGGGTTGCTGTGTCCACCCACCTATTGGGTATCTCAGTTGTTGTCGTGTTTCATCGGGGCTATCATAAAGTGAGCTTGTGGGGTGGCTCAGGTGCTGGCAGGATGTGGTTGTCTCCCTTCTTGTTTAATTGTTTGATTTGCTTTCTGGTCCTTTCTATAGTCCTTTTGGCACACTTTGTGAGCTGCCCTCTGCTGCTGTCTACTACTGTGTATGCTGTGGTGGGGGAGGGGCGTGGACTCCTTACCGGTGTCTGGCGCCTCTCATTTCAGGCTGCTGCGGTCGTCTTCTGGCAGGCAGGGCTCCTTCGTTACACCTCCTCCTGTTGGGTTCTCGCGGCGGGGTCCTCCCTCACCCCTGTTTTTCCTTGCACTGCTGGTTGAGTTCCTCTTCTCTGTGGGCGTCTGTCTCACCGTGCTGTGACTCCCTCCACTGTCGGGTGTGCTGTCACCTGTTGCGCACCCACGCGGTCTCGTGCTGGGTTCGTTCCTCGGCTGGGCACGTACTGTGTGCACTAGCGTGGTTCTGATGGAGGCCGTTTTTGCGTTCCTCAGCCAGGCGCTGGGCACCACCTCAGTGACGCTCATCCTTTTCCCTGCGCTGCTGGGCACTTGCCCTCCGTTCAATTGGTGCAACGTGCACCAGATGACACCGTACCTTTGCGGCGGGTGTCGGGTCCCTGCTGGGCGCGCGGCTCACTGTCTTGCTGCAGGGCACGTCCTGTCCTGCACCATTACTGCTGGGCTTTTTCCCGCTCACCCTTGCCTTGTTGCTGGGGCGTCCTTGCTCTCCCCCCGCCCCCTTCCTGCGTAGGCTGCACGGTCGGTTTAGCTGGAGTGATCCTGTCTGTTGGGTGCCATACTTCTCCTGTCGTCATTCTGCTGGGTATACTTTACCCGGCGCACTGCTGGGCTTTCCAGTCCCATCTCCTGCACACCGTGGGTTCATATCGGCTTTGTCGCCAGTTGTTATGCCTCATACACTTCGTCTCGCCATGCTTTCCATTAAGTACACAGGAGCCCCATGTCCTCCAACCTTCACTTTATTACTCTCTCTTGAACTGTCCCCCTTCCTCCCTTGGCCCTTCCCTTCCTCCTCCCTGGCCTTCCTCTTCCTCCCAGTTCCCTCCCATTGTTCTGTGTCCTCTCTCTTAAAGGGGCTCTGCCCTTTATTCACTCGTAACACATACTGCATTCCTTCCAGCCGTTACTCACAACAGGTTTCTGCCTCTGCTCTGTCCTCTTGCTTCTTAGCCCTTCACCCGACTGTCATTCACTGGAACCTGGAAACTGGATACATGGACACCTATTTCTTCCTGTTCTCGCTGATGTGGGAATGAGGCTGCTTTGCTCACCTGGGAGCGGGATTATAAGAACACAATAAGGGTTGGGCTCCCTCTATCCCCTCACATACCCCCCCTTTCACACCTTGGGGTTCCTTCCCTTCCACCCACTTCCTGAGGCTGACATCTCCCAGTCTGGGGAGGGGTACCCCCAGCTGGTCCCTGCTGTAGGAGGGAAATGGGGGACCTGGGGCCAGGGAGGCCTGCTGGGCGATGCGGCTATGTCAACATCCGCCACAGACCTCCCTCCACTCTGTGCATCCCCTGGCTGTTTAGCAAGTGTATTTTTGTGGAAAATTGGCCATATATGTCCCCAAGACTTGAACCCCCCCTAAGTACATGTTCGGCAGAGAGGAAAGACTGGGTTGGGGAAGGAAAGCAGGTACAAGATAGGCAGATAGGAAAGACTGGGTTGGAAGGAAACCCATGTAAAAATGAAAAAAATGTTTGTTGAAATATATTGTGCAAAACTAAGAAAGAAATAGCCTGGCAAAGACAAAACTAAGCTGCAAGCATTAGAAAAGCACTGTCTTAAACTAGCATTAACAAACCCGATAACTGTAACACTAACCTTTAGGCTGAACAAAGACAAGGCATATATATTATGTTTAATGGAGTCCATTTTTGGATATTGGTATAGCATATGTATGTATGTTTGTTTTTTTTATTTGATAGAGCGCACCGAACCCTCAGGTAGCTGTGCTCAAAATGACAAGTATACTTGAAGCTTAGTTACAACATAAATAGGGTATATATATATATACAGGCAAAATACAAAATTACTGTCACGTTAGGTTACCTAGCGACTAGTGGACGCATATAAGTATAACATGATTAGAGTCAGGTGATGCAGTGGTAACAGATACATTGAGAACGGTAAGGCCGGTCCAGCATTCGGTAACAGGTGCAGTCATGGTACAAGTTAGGAGTCATTAGTTTGATCCACATGAGGATTATCCTTCTAAATCTAGAATAGGGTTGATCAGTTCTCAGATCTAGGGGGATTGCATTCCAGGATTGCGCATCTATGACCGGGAAGCTAGAGGCGGCGGCTGTGGTGCATTTAAATCTAGGAATCTGGAAGGTGTTGGCATTGGCAGATCTCATGGGGCGGGATGTAAGTCATTTGTTTATACTTTCTACAAGATATGGTGGCGCTATATTGTTCAGGCATTTAGAAGTTAGTGAGAGTGTTTTGAGGAGGAGCCTATCGGTAATCTTGGGCCAGTGCACATCTCTTCAAAATGACGAAATGTGATTTCTAATGGGGATATTCATGGCTGCTCTGAGGGCATTGTTTTGAAGTCTTTGTAGTTTGGCGGTAAAGTACTTATTAGCTCCCATGTACAAGGCATTACAATAGTCCAATCTGGATATTACAAGTGCGATGGCCAGGGTGATGCACCTAGTTTTGGAGAGAAAAGGCCTGCAGGCCCGGATCAGTTTGCAGGTGTAGGCTGTTGTGGATGCAAGTGAGTTGACTTGCTTTTTGAGGGTAAGTGCGGAATCAAGGTAGAATCCCAGTGTTTTAACTGCAGGCATCACCTTGATGATGTTGTCAATGTTAAGTGAGGCGTAGCTGGGGTTGAGTTTTTTGAGGGCCATCTCCAAGCCTAGGATTAGTAACTCCATTTTGTCGTGGTTTAGACAGAGGCCATGTGATGCCATCCATGCCTGAACGAGGAGGTATATCTTATTTACTAATGCCGAGTCTTCCAGAAAGTTGCCCGAAAGAGGAATGAGGATCTGGGTGTCATCTGCGTAATTAGTGTAGATGATGCCCAGTCTCTCCAACTTGTCAAACAGGGACTTAGTAAAGATGTTGTACACGGTGGGTGAGACACATGATCCCTGAGGTACGCCACAGGAGATTTGTATGGGCTCAGCTGAGGCTGAAGGGGAGAAGACTCTCATTGTACGGTTAGCTAGGAAGGACCGAACCCAGGTTATGGCATCAGTTGAGAAATGGGTTGCATAACACTGCGTGATCCACCAGGTCAAAGGCTGCAGATAGATCAAGGAGGAGTAGCATAGCTGATTTCCCGTTGTCCTTCAACTCATCAATTTGGGTCTTGAGGTCTATTAAGGCTGTTTCTGTGCCATGGAGAGGTCGGAAGCTAAATTAGCGAGATCCTAATAGGTGGTTAACTTCCAGGTAGTCCTGTATTTGAAGGTAAGCTACTCTATGATAATTTTAAGTAAAAAGAGGACTGTGGTGATGGGTCTCGAGTTGGTCGGGATGGCGGGATCTAATGTTTGTTTTTTGAGCAGTGGGAGCACCCATGATTCTTTGAGATTATTTTGCACTGAGTTAGTCTTGAAGGAGGCATTAATAAGCTTTGAGATAAAAGGGGCTAACTCGCTAGCTGCATCCTTTATAATTTGGGCCGGACAATTGTCTCCTTTGCAGTTTGAAGGTTTTAGAGAGAATATGACTTTTTCTGTCTCAGAGATAGAAATGTTCTTAAAGCTGAAAGGTCGGATGGTACTGTATGAGGTGGCTGGTGGGTGTTGCTGCTCAGGAAGGAGCAAGGAGGCTTTCTTATTGGCTATTTTGAGTTGGAGAGAGGCCATTTTATTAGACAGGGCATTTTGTATGTCAGTACACAATGGCTTATCCTTAAGAGTATTGTCAACCTGAGGTATAGGTGATTCCATTTCCCGGAGGATGGAGAATAGTTCCTTAGTGTCGGATTTCGCATTTGAAATTCTGTCGTTAAATATATTATTTTACTACTGATTATTTCCTTCTAGTAGAGTTTGGAGACGTTCACTAGCTTGGCTTTATTCTCGTCAGTGGGAGAGTGACGCCAGATTGATTGGAGCTTTCTTTTTTGGATTCTTAATTATTTGAGTTGTGACGTGAACCCACAGTTCTGCAATTGCTGTATATATTTTAGTTTACAGTTTTACTACAAAAATCCAAAATAAATGAAGAAAAATCTGCAGCTTGAAAAGACAGAAGCAATCCCAAAACAATACACAAAGTGTATTTCTTTTTTGCTATCAGTTCTGTTCCACCATTCAGCTCCTTCCCGCTGGAATGCAATACCCCTTTTACCAGTGAAGCCCTAATGCTTGCGTCCCTGTGCCACATTCCCCTGCACTACCGTACCCACCCAACACATCCCCACACTCATGCCACCAAGCCAACCCCTGTGTCTTTCAACATGCGCCCATTGAGTGGAGCACCGCTCCCTCCCTCGCTCGCCCCCCAGCGCTACGCCTCAGCAATAATCCCTTGCATCAGGAATTTGATGCTCTGATCAGTATTTTCATTCTAAAGTATGTAACTGAATGTACACATATTAGCTGGGTAGTGTAGGTGAGGTGGGGGACTATGAGAGGGGAGGATGGGGTGAATGCTGCCCATGGGAGAAGGAGGGAAGCTGGTCATATGGGACCCACCCTGCTGGGCGTGCAGGCCAATGCATGTGCATGTGGAGAGGTGCCCCCCTGCTCAAAGGCTGGGAAACATTAACCTTACTGTAGGAATTTAAAAATCCTAAAATTAATGCATGTCTAATTGCCCTCGTGTTATGCTGCATGAAATGCCAGCACGCCCTTATTTGTTAGTGCAAATACGACATGTCCTATCACTGCTAACCTCTCTCCCCACAACCCGAGCAATGCGGCCCATTCCATAGCCCTCAGAAGGTTGATCTGGCAGGGATACGGTGCCATGGCCTGGGTTGCATGCAGACCTAGGTAGCAGGCGCACAACCCACTGAAATATCCTCACGGCTATTTTTGTTTTTTTCTTTTTTTTAATTAAGCGCAATTGGGACACAGACTCCCCCTGTGAAACTTCCCTGAAGAGCGAGAGACTCAGAGAGTCTAATCTGCAGCAGTCTAGGGGGTGCCCGGAAACAATGGGTTCTGATTGGGAGGCAGCTGCAGTGACTGACCCAGCTGGAAGCGAGGTACGTTGGAGATGGCTACTGGCCTTTCACTACAGTGACTAAAGCTCTATCGTGCATACATTTAACCAAAAGATAAGATCAAGATTTTTATATAGCGCTTTTGCTGGGCTCTGCATATATCCAAGCGCTTTAAAATAGATGTTACCCAAAAGATACAGCTGTGCACAGTTGGAATATGCCCTGTGTAAGTGCTACATTTAAAGATCTGGAAGTGATCACAGCCTGTTTTTGCCGAATTTTGGTGTTTAAATTTACACGCAGTAATGTCACTATCACATAACAAAGCCCAAATGTGCGGTAAGCGGAGGGGGGTGGTTGTTAAACGGGGGGGGGCTTAATAGCCAACACTGCAGCCTTTGCCTCAATGTTTTGGCTCACCCTGACAAACTACCACCCCACTTTAACAACACCCCTACCAGTCAAATGCGACAGGGAAGCCAGTAGCATTCGCTGAGGCACACCACAATAAACCTCACTTGTGCTCGTGGCTCAAACTATCACTCCAGAGACCACGAATAAAGAGACCAGGCCACCCACATCGGACAAAGGACGCTGCACCCGAACTACATTAAAGCAAACGGTACGTATACCTTAGACAACGTCTGTGGACACACGCCGCCGGCACGGCCAAACATCCGTGCACCGTTGTATACAGCTATGGCTATGCCAAACTGGTCTAGTAGCGCACATAAACGTCCTCACTGAAACACCTGACATACCTCAACACCTCTGCCACTAGCATACAGCGACTACCAACAAAAATAAATTTGTTATAGCTGGGCACACATCAAAGCATCAACAATATCACTCCATCCCAACCCACCAACAGCACCCACCCATGTGCCTGACCTGTGCTGCTTAGTACAGCCTAGCCAGCCACCTAAGTCTTATGCCAGCAAAAATGCACACAAGCGTCTCTTAAACTAAACTCTTAGAAGCTCCACCACATTGACTGCGGTCACCGAGAGCATTCAACCATAAATCCCATTGAGGCCATACAAATGGATAAGACAAAACAATACAAGACAATTTGAGTGGGACCCCCCACCAGTTCTGCAAATGGCAGCCAAATGCTGTGAATAACCTGCTGTACACCTGCATAAGGCCGGAACATGCTAATTCACCATACAAAAATTGTTATTCGCGATGACCCCCGGGCTCAAATTCTTTACCCCTCTTCCTAGAACCCATAACCCCTTAGTTTCCCCTTTGTAAGCGTTCTAATACAGTTGAGCCTACTGTGCAAATCGAGGTAGTGACATTACTTTTCTGAGGAACGACAGGAAAACCCTGGTGGTACACACGTCTGGCAACCAGGGCTGGGAGAGTGGGTTTCTCTGTAGCCTCATTCACAATTTACAACATGAACAGCCCTGACTGCAGCCTTTAACTGCTGATGCCCAGGCCGTCTTTGCTTCTTAATGATCCGCCAATGGTTAAATGCAGAACCATGCGGCCTGAGTCCTATTCACAGGCTCACCACATGGCCAATATTGCCTTACCCTGGTGAAATCACATTGTATTCTAATGGCTAAGTGAGCTTGTGTGCTGACGTCGAGGGCATGTAGAAATAGGGTAGATTTAATTGCTAAGTGAGTGCTATGCACAACGCCCACCTACCTGAAGTAAGCCTGTCTGGTGGGATGCTCCACAATAGAATGCACCAGGGCCTCGGCTGCCCCACCTTTTCATTTCTTCTAGAGTGGGAGCTGTGCTTCCCTGTGATAAATATGTGCCTCCCATTATTAAAAAGTTGCACTACTTTGTGCCCTGCAGTCTGAATGTGCAACATTCGCCACACCGCCTTAGTACTTAATGAGGTGGGACCCCCCCACCAGCTCTGGAGATGGAGGCTCAAATGCCGCAAATATCATGCTACACGCCCGCATAAGGCCGGACAATGCTTTTTGACCATGCTGTTTAGCTAACCCCTGACAAGCAACTGCCTCGGCCACGTGACCTGGGTAGCAACAAGCCAACTATCAAAGAGGAGTGTGGGGGACCATTGATTCACTCGCCCCACCCCAATATATGAACCTGCAAATCCAACAACCAGCCAATCACCCGCTATCCCCCTGGACCACTGGTACTGACACTACATGGAAGGATGCTCTGCTCAGTCTGACGCTGCTTATACGATTGTTAATGGTATACAATGAGGCTCACCCAAGCCTGCTGCACCCAAACCGTGGAATGCGGGTACAGGTTTGAGTAGCGAGTTTATACTCTCCACTGTCCCTGTGTTCCCTTAAAAATTCACAAATCGGCTTAACGCCACCGATATGGGCTACTACCTTCGTATGCTGGTCCGAGGCTCCCGCCCTATCCGTTCAATTCTGATGCCCGTACTAGTGCCAATTCTGAGTTGTGATGCTGCCTGATTGCGCCCACAAGGGGGCGGGGGCATAGGCGTCAGTCCTGTGGATCCATTGACAAGGGAGAAGTCCGGCTTACCAGGCCCGACCTGCTGTTGGCGCTGTGGGCAAAGGCAGTGCTGCACAAGGAGCCCCTGCTCCTCACCTCCCTTCACACTTAACAACGTGCACCACAAACCTCCCCGTCTCAAATACAACTAACAGGATGCGTCACAATCGAGGAACAGGACCCAAAGAGGCTGCCCCTAAGCACCGGCTGCCCTTCTATGGGGGCTCCTTGCCCGTGGCTCTGCCCAGCGTCGCCCCCTGATAACGCTAGCCTCCTCCCCGGGCAGTGAGTTTGGAGGTCCCTGCACCCAACCCACCCGTCTGCAACGGCGCTGGAGCCTGACATTTCCGTATGGGCTCTAGCAATAGATGCAACTACCCGGAAGGATGCAACTGCAACCCTGCCTTGTCAACGGGGCCCCTCATCATAATTACTTCCCTCCAGATACTTTTTACTTTAATCAATTTGTAATGCACATCCATGAAGCCTGAGGCATGAGGGCGCATACAAGACAAAGCAGACATAGTAAACATAAAGTAATCAGATCATCAAGAAGTAAAGAACCATGGTAAAAATGAGAGTAAGAGTTCAGTAAAAGAGCCCGGTCTTATGGGCCTTCTTGAACAAGGTGATAGGATACTGTCTGAGAATGTGTGGAAGAGAGTTCCAGAGTTTGGGTGCCGCAATGTAGAAGGCCCCATTCTCGACCCTCTTGAGTTTACAGCGTGGGAGTACTAGCAGATTCTGGTTGATTGACCTTAGAGCCCTATAGTTGACCTTATCAAGGATGTGATCTTGCAGGTATTTGGGCATTATGCCAAGTCTATATTTATAGACTATCGTCCATAGTCTAAATTTAAAGTGTGCCTTGATAGGCAACCAATGTAGGGTGTATCGTGTAGCTGAGACATGGTCACGACGGGCTAAACTTATAGTTAAATGGACTGCACCCTTCTGGACTTTTGGCCTCAATTTTTCCCAGACCGACAAGGAGGCTAATGCAATAGTCAAACTTTGCACCACCTATGGCTCTGGCAATTGTTTCAGCAATTGCTTATGAGATAAAAGGTCTCGGGTGGGCTAGCAGTTTCACGTAATAAAAGGAAGCAGCGATAACGCTGCTCAGGTGAGTTGAGTGAGTTGAGTGAGTGGGTTGAGGGAACATTTCCACTGAGCCTAGCCTGAATGATTTATAAATGGGGTTCAGTTTGGAGAGATGATTGGGGTTACCCACTATCATCAACTCTGTTTTGCTTTTGTTCAGAGCAAGGTTGTTCCCCATCATCCAATTTTGAATCAATGAAAAGATTCTATTTTACTCATGTTCGTCCTTGGAGTGCACTCCAGAGAATTGGACTAGATCCTGTGTATCATCAGCGTAAGGTGATCCCTTCCTCCTCGCATCTTGAAAAAGGGAGCTGTATAAATATTATAAAGACGGGGAGAGGTACTGGCTCCCTGGGGTACCCCGAAGAGCACCGGAATTGGAGCAGCTTTGGAGTCCCCGAGGCAGACTCGACTGTGTCTATTCGCCAGAAAGGATTTAAACCACAATGCTGCAGAGGATGAGAAATTGGCAACCTCTATTCTGGATGTCATAATGGAGTGATCAACCAAGTCGAATGCCGTGGACAGATCCGACGAAACAAGAAGGGAGGCAAGACCTTTATCCATGCTTGTTCAGGATTTTAAGAAGAAATTGAGTGTTAGTGATTAGTTGATAGATTAAGTGGGTTTTCAAGGGCCACCCCGGGCTTCTTAATGCTGTTTTGAGGTTGTCGGGAATGCAGCCCTCTTATAAGGATGCATTTACAAAATTACAAATTGCCTTTAGCAATAGGGGGGACACTATTTTATAATCAAGTAAGAGCAGGGAACACCCTTAAATTTAGTAGCCTTAAGTTGTTCAATGATAATCTTCAACTCAGCCTCAGAGATTGGGTGTAAATTAAATTCAGTGACTACTGGGTTTCTAGAAAAAGGTTTATGCACAGAGTCCGGGTTGGCGGCCTTTTTCAGGACAATATCAGCTCTGATGCCCAAGAGTTTGCTATGCATTCCATTTTTGACTTGTTGGCACCAGTTATTGTCTGAGGTTGGCAAATGTCCCTGAGGTTCAGGGGTAGATTCTGAATCTTTCAAGATCTTAAAGTTCTTTTGTGTCTGATTTGGCATTATCAATCTGAAGATTGTGGTAAGTCTTCTTTGCTGCCATTAGCTCCTTTCTTTAGGATTTTGCGGCTGATTTATACCCTTCGTGAGAGGGTATGTTAGGATTAAATTTCCAAAGGTGGAATAACTTGGAGGTAAGGGATTTGGACTTTTGCAATTCCTTTGTAAACCATAAATTCCTTCTATTGGGACCTAGAGATTTTTTGGATTTGGCAGGAGCCAAATAAGACAAATACTAACAAGGTTATCAATGAGGATGGATGACATATCTGTTAAAGAATGGTGGCTGGTGAAATTGATTGCAGGGTCTAGTAGAGGTTCAATTTTATCCTGGGTGATGTGTTTGCACGTGGTGATAACATTAGACTTATGTTTTTACATTTTCTCGGGGAATGGTACCATGATGGAGAAGTGGACAAACGAATGGTCTGACCAGGGACATGGCATGACCTGGGTATTGTGACAAGGGACATTGAACGAGGAGACCCAGTCCAAGGTATGGCCCGATTGGTGGGTGGAAGTGTGGATTTGTTGCTCGAAGACTAAATCTGAGAGGGTTGCCTCTAATTCAGCGGCTAGTGGATCGTCACTGTGGCCTAGCCAGTAGTTAAAGTCTCCAAGGAGAATGAACCGGGTTTCAGGCTTTAAAAGTGATGACAGGTAATTAGAGAGGGTAGCGATAAAGTTGAATGAGAGTCAAGGCGGACGATAAATGGACCGTTTCCTAGTAGACCGCCCTAAAAGGACCCCAGGGAAATGTGCATAGTTTGTTATAAACACTCGGACAGGACAGCTACCTTAGCGAAAACCGTATAAGGCCCCATGCCCACCCTCTAAACGACATCTGGTTTCAGCCAGGCATGATTTAAATGAAACCATCTTTGAAAATGTGGCCTCAGAAGAGCATAAGGCAATGTACAGAGATGTTACATGCCCATCCCCAGACTGGAGCGATGTATTGTCTGTCTCCTACCTGGTAGTGGCAACGAACTTGCCGCTTAAAGGCATGAAGTCCCACGAGACATGCACTCCTCAGCCTCGCAGTAGGGTAGCCAGAGATTGATCCAGCCATGGCAGCCGCCCCAAGCAAGACCGAAGAACAGATTCACTAACAATAGCCACTAGGCCAAAGAAAAGGCCCTAGACAACACACCCTCAACCCCGGCACGAACTCTAGAATTGACCATGGGTGGCCATATGCCGCAGGCATCTGCACCCTGCAAGTTCCCTGAAAAAACAGCTTTGAAACAAAAAGGAAACCAAACCACTGTGCCTCCATGTTCTCGAGCAAATGCTCATTTGACATTGAGAAATACTGAGGCATATTAAAATGCATTGTTTATACAACAGTAACGTTCCTGCCCGTTAGTGTGTTGTAAAGAGATAAAAATGTTAGCATAAAGTCTACTTTGACTGATGACCCGTACTACAACGTGATTGTAGGCCTAAGCACTTTAAACCCCTGAATGACATCCATTGGTCCCGAAATCATTCACCATTTCGCACCATACCTCTTCCCTCTTAAATGCTGTGCGCCCTTCAGTATACTTGGCGCCGTGCATCAGAAAAACACACAAGCCCTACATAGTGCATCTCTGTGCAAAACCCCCACTGCACTAATCCTATAACCCTACCACAGTCAATCATTAATCTTAGAAAAGCACAGAAAGCATCGGCCCAACTGCCGCCGCCATAACCATCCACCTGTCAACATTTTTGTGCAGTTCTCCAAAAAAGATCCTGTGAACTGGTGTTTCAAGGGGGTTTTGCCACATAATTGACCAATCTGACCGACAAAACAGCCCACATATGAAGCTGCAGTCCAGTGATCACTGCCCCTTACATTTGGCTTGTTGGCCTTTCATGTTGCTATATCCGCGATGTGAATCCTTTCTGCCGTGATTATCTTAACTGTGTGCGCTAATTGCAGCTATTGCCCCGGCAAGGGTTCTAATCTCAATGAATCCCTGATTCAAGTGCCCCAACCCACCGGCAACATAGCACAAAGCCACATACCTTAATACAAATCACCACCATTAACAGCAGTGAAATCTGGGTACAGCAGGGAAAAACCTGGCACCACGGAAGGTCTGAGGGGCGAAAGACCCGGGAAAGATGTGACATAGCAGGGTGATCCCACATTTAACACCCCCCACCCCCTCTTGTGGACACAGCATGTCAAATATCACTTTACATAATAACCACAGACGACATTGTAAAGTGTTTGGAAACACAAGGTCACAGTTTTATTTGGAGCAACATAAAATGACTCTCCCAGCCACATAGTAAAAGTAATACACATTTCCAGGATGACCCGTGTCAATGCCTGTCTGCCCTGTGGCATAAGCGGACATACCCTTCTGGTTCTGACTGCCAGTAAACTTTGTGGTTTCCTTGTGAATTCATCCAATTAAAGAACACATCAAGTTGAACCTCAGTGCCCTTCCAACTCATGAGGACATCATTGATAGAACAATGCCAACTAATGATGCTATGTCATAAATGGGTTATTGTCTGAGTAAACAGTAAGAGACTCAAAGTTGTCCACGTGGAGGTTTGCCATGTCCGGGCCAAACGTGGCCCCCATGGATGGCCAGAAATTCCACAAAGTGAACAGACACGCCGATAGCAGCAATTGGGTCACTGTTAAAGTACCTGCATTGGAAAGAGGAACGCCCTATGACCTTGTTGCCAGGCACCCACTGCCCCTAAAATCACCCTGTGGTCCTGCTTGAGGAACGCTTGTTCTGCTCGCTGTTAGGTTGGGCTCCCAGTTCCCAGCAGAAGGTGGAAGGCCATTGATGGGGCCCCCCTGCCCCAATTTGCCAATGACAACCTGGCCTTACCTGCAAAAACGTCCTGATATTGTTTGGTGATCAGTGAGGGTGCTGCAAACATGGGTGTACCTAGGGACCGAACCCACATCTGTTGTGACTTAACTGAGGTGCTTTTCTGTTGTGCCCATTCTAGGATCTACTCTCCGACACCTGCTTGTGGTCCCACTTCATGAGTGGATCATTCTCTTACCTCTTCTAAAACCACTGGTCCCTCAGAAGCCACACTAAACCCCTAACCTTCTCTGTTCCTCTATTGTGCACTTGCTGTATTTGTATAGTGCAGGCCCCTGGTCGGTTTGCGTCTGAACTGTGCTTTCTACCATTATTTTGAAATTCTCCATCCAATTCTCTAAGTTTTCTGTGTGCCTTACCCTCTTTTTGGCCTTCACCATTTCCCTACCTCCATTGCACTGCAACGTGTCATGACCATGAAAATATCAAACCTCCTGTTCCAAATGTCGGCCTTTAGCTGCTCTGGAACATAACAACTCAGGTAGTTATCAGTGATGGTTTGGAGTCTATTGTTGGCTCTTTTGCCGTAAACTTTCACCAGACAGGGATGTTCACCTTTGGAGGACTCTGCTGGCAGTTCAGAGCAAACCTTCCACACCCCTGTGCTTGCGCCGTTGGTTGTGTCCCTGCCCTTGTCTGACCATAACCTGCAAGCACTAACTACAAGGCAAGAGGCAGGCCATTCCCTCCTTGCAGTAAACTGATAATAATGTCAACTTGCTTAATTAGATCCAACTCTCCCTCCAAGCTCAGGGCCTTGTCCGCGGATATTGCCCCCCCACCTGCTCAGGATTGTGTCATCCGAAATGGCACAGTTCAGGGATGAGTAAGCAGTTGTGGCCGCCAGCACCCCCTTAGACATCAGTGAAGGCCTGGCAATACGTGCGATTACAGCAGCAAATGCATCCTCCAATTCCTACTTTGTCCTCCGTTGCCAGGGACCACCACTCATCTTTGTTTGTCTCTTGCTATTCCACACTGGTGTTGGGGCTAGGGGATATCATGACTTTTGTGCTGTTCGCCTCCCCCTCCATGAAGGGGCCCTCCCATTTTTGCCATTGCTGCTTCCCAACCTATCGTTCTCTCCAAAGAGACAAATCTTGCCCATTGACAGGCCTGTTGCTGATGCTCCTCCCCCCCGACCTCCTCCTCGATTAGCCCTTCTAGTTTGGTGTCATCCACTATCTTGTGGCCCGGGATTCCTGGCTCAAAGATAATGACTCCTGTTGGGAATGCATAGAGGTCGAGGCCTGCTATCCAAACATTATCACTACCCCAGCAGTCCCTCCCTACCCTTATGGCTGCCAGAGGAGGGGCTTAGATGGAGGGCAGTCATTGGCTCGGGGCAGTATGACCAAAAGATCAGTGATTGGTTGTTAGGAGAAAGACAGTTCAGACATGAAACTGAAACTGATTTTTTCTTTACTGAGGATTCCCAGCCTGATGACGGGGAATATTCATGAGCATGTGAATCCATGCCAGACCCCATGCTGGAGAATAGTTGTTTAGAGGTGAAGTCTTCTACCTTCTTATCCTATAACAAAAGTAGTGGCTATGTTTTATTCTCTATTGTTGGTTGTGATTTATTCAATTCATCTCACCATTCAGAAATGTTTACCTTGTGCTAATTACATAATCTCTTGGGATTCGTTTTGTTTAATTGAGGCTCCTCCAGGTCTATAAGCAGTGATGTTCCTATTGGGATAAAAACAGACCGAAGTAAACTCCATATAATAGTTAAACGGCTTATTTTTGACCAATAGCCGGCACAGTTGTCATGTTCTAAAAATGGCTATACAGTCTTATATTCTATGTCTTTTGTACATATTCACTATTTATTAATGGTTTATATTGTCATTAGCGTATTTAAAAGAAGAGAAAAATCTTACTTGTCAGTTGTTAGTGTTTACTTTGGCAGGAGGTCTGTTGAGCACCCTCATACCCAGCTTGCATAAGAATCAAATATTGTTACGTCCTCTGGGCTTGTTTTTATCCAGCTCAAAAAGATTTTGCAAAATGTGCTGTTGCGCGTGGTTGTTGATTACGCGTTACATTAGAGAATTTCAAGTTAGTTTTACAATTTGTAATGGATTATCAACAATTATTGCGGACGGGACGTTTTCTTTTTGAAAACTTTTTTCTTTTTCTTTCGCATTGGTTGAAACCTTGCTTGTGAGGTCGGGTTTCCTTTGAATTCACGTTTACATAGCGGGGAGATCCCCATTGGACACCCCACCTCCTTTGGCCAGTAGCCCACATAAGAAAGAATGACACAGACAACGTTGTAAATCTAGGTGAGGGTTTGATTTTTAAGCTGTAAATTAAAAAATAACCCTGCCCTGGACCTATGCAGAATATTGCCTCTTAATAAAGATTTTGTTAAAACAGTGTGTAAGAGACCAATACATTAAAGAGTAGACACATGTTATAAAGGAGTAGAAAATAAAGTATCACCTTTTGTTGTGTGGATGATCTAGTGTCCATTTCCAAGGACTTCTCTTCTAATTCCGGGAATGAATTGGTCCTGGTCAGAGCCACCAGCGATGCCTGCAAATGATGTATTGCCAACTGATTGTGTCTCTGCGTGCCTTGCAACTGTTCTACAATTCAATAAAACAGGAGTTCAAGGCACCTACTCTCTAGCCATCACATCTAAGATACATATAGAAACTGATCAGTGGGTGGGCCAACTTCAGCATTATTACTCAAAGTTATGCAGATGAATGAAATCTGGAATGGAAAGTGGAAGGTAGAGCTGCAATTTATCCCTATCCACTTTCCCTCCAACCTCATCGCTGCTCCAACTTCTCCGATCTACTTTCACAGGCGCCAGCCTTATAGATTGTTCACTAAATATTGGTCAATGACTGCACTGAAACGGTCTTTTAAACAGTGATTCTCTGCTCGTAAAGATGTTATTGCAATTGTGCTTTATCTATTTGTATGACAATCCTCTTCATACACTAAGCACAACGAATAATACATCCATTTATTTGGGGATAAAAAACACAATTAGGCATACAAAATTGTAGCACTGACAACTGATCTATTAAAATTAAAAAAGAATGTAGGTGTTAACCCCAATGTGAAAAGGTTACATTTCTCCATTTCTAAAGTCCAATTCATCAGATTCATTGTGATGTTGCAGGTCCGCCAAATGTGAAGCCTGAAAAATAAAGCAGTAATGAACAGCTTCTAACAAACATTAGCTTTGATTCATGTATTCATGGTATGACTTACTAATATAAATAGTATTTAAAAGTATTATTGTTTGAAGTAAGTCTTAATCATCCCAGCTTTTCGTGTATGTACTAGATAGAGATAAAGTGCCCCAGACCCTACAATGAGGATCAGAATTAAAACAGGAATGCGTTTTAAGACATATGTAAAGTCGGTGCAGGGGCTGAGACACTCAAAAGTCACATTGCTAAGGTGTGGGGAGTTTTATAGGAGTTAACTATTGCATACTGTGAGGGTCTAGGAGTAAGGGACGGACACAAAGGTGGCATGTTAATTGACAAATACTTTTATTTACAAAATTAAAGTAAAAATTGGAGGAAATCCTAGAAAACCCCATCTCTAAGAGGGGTTTCCCTGCCTCACCAAAACTAGCTTATGCAACTGTTGATGTCAGAATGTTCCAAAGTAAAGTTTGGCGTCCTGTGTCCAAATCCTACGCTATCCCTCGCCAACTAAACTTAACAAAAGGTGATAAGGGAAATGTCTTTTGGCTATCCGCCTGCAGCCCTGTGTTGCAGTTCAAACATAAACAATCCAAAAAGGTGCAGAAGAAAAAACACAAAGTTCCCAAACTAAAGACCAAGAGATGCTTCTTTCCTGTTCTGGTGCTGTTCACAACTCGTAGGGGTAATGACTCCCTTGCCCTGGTGTTCGGCAGAATCCTGTGCAGTTCCCTTGGGGAGCACTACAGAAGATTAAGACTACAGGTATGAGCAATAAAATCCCCTTTGGTATCAGTCTGTACCACAAAGATTTAGTTGGTAGCTGTGGTTAAGCAGTCAGACTTATCTCAAGAGGGAGATGAGCAGTATTCAGGGTTACACAATAGGACTACAATACTATGGCACAAGGAAACACTGACCAAAGCTTTGTATTAAAAAGAATACATATTTATTTTACACACTTCTAGTTCAACACATTAATCACAGTTTTCAAAGCAAGTTAAAAAACAGTCAAGAAAAGTATACACAACTCCCAGGTTAAATTATAGACAAGTTTGAGTCAGAGTGAAAACTGAGCAAAACGGCACAGTGAAAACCAAACACAATGGCACTATATTAATTTCTCACAAGGGAGGGAAAGAGTAAGTTATACAGGAATATATTCTTAGGCACCCTAGCAACACTTCCCCCTAAGTTTGTGAACAAGTTTCGACACAGCAATACTTTAGCATGTAGAGTACTTAAATGAAAACCGAGCAAAAGGGCACTTCACAAGTTTTACAAGTGGGAAGAAAAGGGTGGTTATAAGAATAGGTGCACCAACACAGTTCTTGTTGAGAAACAATCTAGAGAAGGCAGTTCTAACAGATTCAGCCAGAGTCAATAGGCCTGTGCCGGAGTCAGTGGTACAGAGCAAAGAGCCCAGGAGTAAAATGTTCTTGTAGCTGCTGTCAAGTCTTTGTTAAACGATTCGTAACAGTGATGCAGAAGGTGAAAGACAATGTTAGAGGATAGGGGCGGCCAACCCAACAGGTAGGTAAAGGATTTAAAACAACTTTAGTGCTACCAAACGAAAAGGGAGGCCTGGTGGAACAAAGTACCTTAATATGAAGAAGAGGCTCCTGCGGTGGCGGTTGTTCCTGGCAGTTCCTGCAGTTCGGGAGATCCAGCAGAGGAAGAGAGACTCATCATGGAGGAAGGTTTGAGTTACTGCACTGCCAAGGGATGAAACCAGCCGCGGTGCTGCCAAACGGAAAAAAAGGTACGCTCCTTTAAGTCGCGGTCCGGGTGGACGGGTGCCTGGCTATCCGGTCTCCAAGTGCTGAGCACTGTCGATTTGACCAAGGCAAGTCGAGGAAGGCGATTGGCAAACTGGTTGGCCCCACCAGCTCAAGGGAAGAAGGCTTTCAGGTGAAGATCTTCTCTCGTCGTGTGGAGAAAAGTGGTGAGATGCTGTAGCAGGGCTTTACCGGTGGTTCAGTTGATGCAGATGTCTTTGGCTTCTCTCCTCTTCGGCTTCTTAGTTCTAGTGGCGACGTCTTGCTCTTCCAGTCCTCAGGACCCTGCTTTTATGCAAAAAGATCCCCATTCATACAGCCTAGCTGTCACTCACACAGTGGAGTGGTAATCCTGGCGGGAGACCCTCCAGCCTATCAGGGCAGATTGCGACATGGGTTGCTGAGGCAACCCTGTCCAGGGGTCCTACTCCCCTCCCACACAGTGGACCTACCCCAGACTCAGTGGCGCCGAAATGAGGGCTTCCTGGCAGAAGCCTGCCAAAAGGACGAAGAAAGGATCCCCGACCTGGGTTAGGATCGTTGAGAAAGACACGAGATTTATATCAAAGTTCTGGCAAACAAAACCTACCGGAGTAAAGTTAATAAAAAATAACCCAGCGGTATGTTAGTGGCTGTCAGTAAATGTGGTAGCTTCGAACAATGGGAAAATCCCAAAGGCAAATATTTGCGGTTGAATATTTTCGGTAGAAACCACTGCCACAAGCCAGAAACTTTTGAGAGAGGGACTGTACGGTACCCTCTCGAAAATGAACATAAGGGAAAAACTATTAACCCTTGCCAGCACCTCCATAGTAAGATAGGTTGTACTGGTTTTGTTCATAAAGAGTGACTAGTAAAGTCAATGGGGACTTTACATGTCCTGGAAGACAGTAGTCAGTCCCAGGGTATGGAGTCTGTTTGGGGGTCGCTACGACACCCTGTGTCACTTCACGGAAGGTGCTGTGTAACACATGTGAATACAGATGGTTCCTATGAGGGTGAAACCCCATAGACATTAAACACAAAAAAATAGTCCAGAAAACACATAGCAAATATGCCTAAGAGTGGGAACAAAGGGTCACACTCTTAGCAGGAGAAAAAAACAAACCCTTCAAATCCAGCAAAGCTGCTGGGGGACTCTTATAGGTAAGGGAAATTAGCCATAGAATGAGAATTCTCCCTAACACTTGGCTCTTTAGAATGTTCAACAAATCACAACACCTGGGCCAATGGCTCACTTTCGCAAAGAAATCTCTGGGCAAGAACTGCTCAGAACACAAATGCACTCACCCCAGTGGTGGATCAGAAGGGTTTCAGAAAGCTAAATAGAGTAGTTAATATTACCAACGTTGATAAAACACAACTTCTAAATTGCCAAAACAAGACGAACAATTGTTTGGTATTGCAACTGTAAGGTATTTCTCCCAATGTGTTTTTTGGAAAAGGGGGGGAAGCAGAAACCTGTCAGAGACCTGATTATGGGGTTACTTACACTTTACTGCACACATGTGCAAATGAAAACCCAGGGGGATGATTGATGCACCCTACCATGAAGGCCTATAGCACACCTACATATTTGCGGGCTGCACTGAGGGTGAATTGGCCCTCCCCTATGGCAGGTCAGTCCTGATGACTGACAGAGGTACTGGTGCACCTGGTTAAATAAATAGTCTTCTTTCATTTGATGAGCTTGAAAAGCCTTTTTATATAAATTAATTTGTAAAACAGATCCTCAGTGTACACAAGTAATATTACACCACGGGGCCGTTTGCTGAGGCACTCTCGGTAAGTACATTAAATAAACAGATACTGAAACGTCCTACATAATTCAGTAGCATCAATTGGGCCACCTGGGATACAAGACACCCCCCATATCAGACCACAACCAACAGACAGCCTAAAGTGGTGTACTTAAACCGACCACTAACTAACCAAACTCCCCATGAAATGTGAAGAATGGGAAAGGGATATCCCCTCAATAAAAAATAAAACCCAGACCCCGGGCCAGGCTGGGCCTCTGAAGAAAACGTGGGTACAGCCAGCAGCAAAGGCCTGTGGCCACCCCCCCTCTCTCTCTCTCTTCCCCTGATGGGATCCCCATAGCCCTTCACCAAGCAAGTACCCCTGCAGGAGCACCTTAAGCTGTGCTGAGGTAAAACCCCCTCAGCAACACTTCACGAGGGGCACATGCAGAATCAGGCCACTCTGCGCACCACCCTGACAGGACTTGTTAAGAATAGACAAGCCTGCCTATAAACACCCATGCACATAGGTACAGCAAATCACACCGTATATATATTCCGTTCCTCCCTCCCCCACACTTTCCAACTCCTACCTTGTGGCAACGACCCACACAGGGAGGAAAGCAGCAGGGCTCTGTCCCTCACAGAGCAGCAGTGGTACTTCTAACAATCTCCAGGCAGGGCTGGACTGGGAACCAAAAGAGGCCCTGGATTTTTTTTTCAAAGTGGCCCCATATTTCGTCGAAGGAGCGTGCATAGCACGCGTGCCCAACACTTCTATGAGGGGATTGCGAGTATCCCCCCAAGAAGATTTTAAATAAAATTAGTCCAAATTAGTACATTTAAACCATGTTATAATCATATATGGATTTTAAAAATTCATGTTTTAAGTAAGTTCATGATCTCATAAAGTAGATCTTCAATGATAGATGGACAAACCACGAGTGCAATATCAGTCTCAATAAACATAAGAAACATATCAAATAACAAATGGATTGTAACACATGTTTTTATTAAGTAACAGAAAGCTGTGAAAACTCTAGAACTGTAAACTGCTAATAATAAATAATAAACATTCTATAGAAATCTGTGAAAACTCTAGCACTATAAAACAGCTAAAAATAAATAATAAATATACATTTTCAACAGAAATCTGCGAAAACTCTAGAACCGTAAAACAGCTAATAATAAATAATAAATATTCAATATATCTTGTAACATTCTAACTTCAAAGCAAACAGATTAATGGTGACATCACTGCCAAGTGACTAAAAGCATCACTTCTCCCTTACCTTCAGCATAAAGGCTTCCAACTGAGATTTTGAAAGATAATTAAATTGAACATATATTTTTTTTATTATTAAATACCACACATCCATGAAAACTGTAGGACTGTGGAGTCGCTAATATTAAATTATAAATATAAAATAATTAACATCTGTTGTAACAAGCTGCCTTTTGTAAGGCAAAACATTGAGCATCAATTTAAGGAATGTGCATAAAGGCTTCCAACTGAGGTATAGTAAGATATTGCATTCAGCATGTTATGCATACAGTATTAAATAATGTAAACCATGCAAAGCTGTAGAACTGTATAGAAGCCTATATTAAATAATTAACAATCTTTGTAACAAGCTACTTTTGGAGGCCAGATGATTAATGATTTCATCATTGTTAAGTGTCATCAAAGCATCTTTTTCAACTGACATAAGCATGAAGGCTTCCAAATGAGGCTGAGTAAGGGAACTGCAAAGTCTGTTCAAGATGTACTTGAGCTTTGAAAATGACCTTTCACATGCCACCTGAGAGCAGGACAATGTCAGTGTAAGCTTGTAGGCATTAGAAAGTGATCTATAGGCTCTACTGTACATTTTGAATATTCGTAGCACATTATAGCAACATGCTATACAATTCTTGCACATCTTGCATGTTGTACTTTTGTCTCTGCCCTCAGGATCGTCACCTTCTTCAGTTTGAAAAATGAGATGAAAATGGGCCTCATCTTCTTGTGCATACAATTCATATTCTTTATCAAGAGACATTTTGAGTCGGTTCCACTTTGATGCAAAATCAAGCAGTTCAGTCTGCAATGTTTCAGTAGATGCTTCTGAATCAAATCGTGTCAGCAAGCTGCTTAGTCGAGCCAGGGCATTACTCGGAAGGTTCTGCAGGATCTCCTGAAAGTTTATGGGGTCCAAACATGCCTAATCTGCAAAGAGCTGACCATGGGTAGTGAACCAGCTCTGCAGACTTGTAATGATCTTGTCCATTGCAATATTGTACACTTCAACTCGGAATTTATCACTGGGTAACACGATAGGTTCATCCGCTGCAGTTTCACCAGGCATCACCTTCTTTCGATGTACTCGAGGCACTGGGAAGTCTTCTTCGACTACAACTTCACATTCCCTTTCCTCCAGCTTGTCATTTGCCCAAATTATGAAGTTCCTTGTTGCATCAATTATATCACTAAAATTACGACCCTGTGTCTGTAGTCTTTCTATAGTTTCATTTACCATTCGATATGCCTGTAGCACATCCAAACCTTGTGTTTGTAAGTACAGAGATAAAGGAGTGGTATTTTTAAAAATAGATACATCTGAGCAGTCAAAACAGTACGGAATGAAATGAGTGACTTTGCATATGCTTCAGCCTTGTACCTAGTATCGTCATTGAAGCGATCAGATCTGGCTAACTCCAGCATCGTTTCCACAACATCAACAAACATTGCGCGACTTGGGTCATTATATGAACCAAACATTTTAGTAAGTGCTGCATCTTTTGCCCACCATCTTGTTTCCCCAATTACAGATATTGAACGAAATCTATCCTGTTGGCATTTGTCACGCCACACGTTCATGCAGAGGTATGATTCACGAATAAATACACCACATTAATTCAACAGGCCAAACAGCGATATTGCAGGTATAGCCACTTTTGTGACATCCAACATTACTAGATTAAGTACATGTGCATAGCACCACACATGAATTTGGCCTGGGGCTTTGCTGCTCAGCCATTTTGTAAAGCCATTGTACTGCCCTTGCATGTTGGAGGCTCCATCTGTTGAATTACCAACACAGTTTGATAAATCAATATCCATTGACTGCAGAACATCACAGACCAGATCACACATAGCTTTACCAGTGGTTTATGTACAGTTTACTAGAGATATAAGACGCTCATGAACAACATCCGTAATGTATATAATTACAATAGAGCACTGATCTAAAGCATTTATGTCCTGAGTTGTATCCAGCTGTATTGAGAACATTCTAGCTTCTCTGATTTCTTCAGCAATTCCTTTTTTCAATAATGATGAAATAATATCAATGATGTTGTTAACAGTAGTTTTTGAAATCAGTGTAACCAGGCTGCCACGCCCTTTACTACCCTTTACACGGTCATGTCGGTTTTTACTAAGTTTTCCTACTTCTTCAAGGTGACTTTTTAGTAAAGGATCAAATTTGGTCAGAAGAAGAAGAATTTCCAGAAAATTGCCATGATCCAAACTTTCATCTTCTAAGGTATGGGCTGCTTCAAAAGTTGCCCGATAGCTGAGACCTCTTTTGCCAATCAGATTTTGTTTCCACCACACGCTCCAGAATGGCCCGTTTCCTTTTCACTTCCTCTTGTTTTGCAGTTTTTTGTTTTTGAAAGAGACAGCTAAAAATATCAGCATTCTTTGATCTCATAAAGAAAGAGGTCGAACTATTGTTGTGTAGGTTGCTTCGTTCATGCTCATCAATTCTTTGATGCATATGCTTTTCGTCAATGCATCCTTCAATGAAAGCACTTCTGTCTGTGTTTCTGCTAAACGCAAGACACACCATGCAGAAAAAAGCTCTAGCCTTGCATGAATAAGTCAACCACTGCCGCCGTTCCCCATCTTTATGTTGATATAATTTTTTTGTATTGAAATGAATTGGAAGGTCTTCTGGTTGACATGGATGGAATTTTAAAAAGGCAAGTAGGGTTTCTGATGATGGCCTGACAAACCACTGTTTCTCCTCAACATTTTCAGCTGACTCAGCATCAGCCAGTACATCAACATTGTCACACTCTACTTCCTCAGCTTGTACTTCTGGGGAACCTTCAAAAGTTGAAGCCTCTATTTCAGTTCTTTCATCACTCTGTCCTGTACCTCCAGCTTCAGTGTCAGTGGTAATTGTGGCAGAACAGCTGCTTTCTGGTCTAGGATCTTCCTGAGAATGGACACGTTTTGTTAACATAAACATGTCACTTACTTTTTGATATTGGCTGGCTTCTTTATCTAATTTCTTCTTTTTCTTCTCACGCTTTTTCTCAGCTCCTCCTTTAACTTGTTTTCTTTTCCCGTCATCATCTACTTTTTTATCCATGCTGAAATCTTCCAAGATAAAAGAACATTTGTGTAATCAAAAAGCTTCCATGTTTTGGTTACTTTTAACAAAACAAGTATTACAATCAAGTCTGCTATTGGTCAGTCACTCGGGCCAACTGTCCTGGCTGGGCTTCGTGCATATACTGTTCTGAATTTGGGTAAGGGAAAGCTGAGTTCAAGCCAAAAGCTGGACAAAGCTCGAAACTTGTAAGTTGTAAGGGCAAGTACAGGTTTTGGACACAGTCTTGATTTGGACATACTGACACAGACTATCCTTAGTTTTCTTTAGGTAGGGAAATCCCAACTTCGTATGCGGCAAGTTAGGCCTAACTCCAACTCACTTTGAAGTAAAAATAAAGCTTGAGATTAGAAAGCTAAATCTGTTGTCTGTGTCTTACTTCATTGTGCCTTCACAGCGCTCAGACAGTTACACACTCATTCATGTACCTACTAACTTACCCAAATATCCATCCACCCACTTATCCCCCCTCTCTATTTTCCCTTCATTTCATCGCATTATTGCAACTCCTATGGGACCTCCTAACAAAGCTACGGGTTTGCCTGCACGATGAGTTACATCTTTATATTAATGTCAAAAATGGCTGGTCAGGACATTTACAAAGAGGTGGATAGCTCAGCGGCAACGTGCTCGCCTTGGAAACAAGACGACACGGAGCAAACACAGGGGCGATCCTCGGGTCCGTGCTTAGAAACCTCTGGGTATTAAGCGTGTTATAAATAACATATCATATCATAACCAGGTCTAACGTATATGCATGTTAGCAAGCATGATCTAAATTGCATGGATGCAATGTTGTGGGCACATACAGTTAAAAATGATACTTATATAAAGGGAATGTA
The DNA here is from genome assembly GCF_040938575.1 of Ambystoma mexicanum. Taxonomy (NCBI): domain Eukaryota; kingdom Metazoa; phylum Chordata; class Amphibia; order Caudata; family Ambystomatidae; genus Ambystoma; species Ambystoma mexicanum. The sequence goes on from NC_090925.1 coordinate 78,296,982, forward strand.
AAACGTAACTTTAAACTTCTCTGCAAATGATTTTCCCCATGTCTACTGCAGATCCTACACACACATGATGCTGTCAATTAGCACATTTTTCTTCTGCTTGCCTTGATTAGGGAGCAACATCACAATTTTGAAAGGCAATATTGGGCTTTGCTTTCCAAAGAAAAAAACACCCAACCATGGTAATTTTAGGATTCAATATAAATGACAACAATTGGGAGCGTAATGTGATTAGTAACAAGCAAGGTATGTTTGAAAAATGCAAAGGCTTACGGTCAGAAATGTTCACCGGTGTACACCGCAATCTGTGTTTGAGCTGTTGTGACACAGGCACTTGATCAGAAAATGGTGTGACCAGCAGTTACCTCAGACCTCGGGCTGCGGGCATCAACCATGAACGAGAAGCGCAGGGGAGGAGACAATCATGGTTGCACGAAATCCTGCGAAGAATTTAAAAAGAAAATGAATGAAGGTTCACTGGTCCAACCCCCTATAAAACATTATATACATGATGTCACAGTTCACACACACTCTGCAACACACTTTTCGGCTGTGCACAAACAACAATAAAAACCATACGCTCTCTCATGCAGCGCCTGGAAGAGTTGACTGCGATGAGTGGTTCAGGCCTGTGCTATAGGGGCACCTGATGCAGTGCAGAATTAGTGGGACGTCCACTGCATTGCTGTTTGTCGTTACAACATTTGGCCTTTGCCTACCAACTTCCTAGTTTGGTAAAGTGGGTCACAGTTTGATGAGTTACTTCACCATACACCTAGTAGTTTTGACTAGTAGTGTTGAATAAATAGTCCTTAAAATGCACAATTTGCATCACATTTTATCAAAAACCTCCCCGTTGGGTACTACTCAAACAGTCAAGACCATTTTATGCCCCGGTCCGACACTGGCTGAGTGCATGAGCGCCAGTGTACAATCACCACCAGAATGTCAGCCTACACCCAGAACCTCCAAGTGAGTTTGCTAACTTTGGCAGAGTAGCCTAGATGGGATAGCTCAGTGACCTCGCTCTGGCCCAGTGGGGTGAGGGTTGGTAACTTGGGAAGGGCTGCAGCCTCATGCAGGGATAGATCACACCTCCATGACTGTGAGAGGTGAGGAAAGGGCTGAGGCCACGATGAGCCAGCCCATATACTTCACCACAAGCAGAGGATGTTTCTGCTCTCAAACAGCCATCGTGCAGGTGTGCAGGCCTACAGGGCCGGCGGCACACAGGGAGCTTGCAGGTTTTGTGGTTACTTAGAAGATAGATGCAGATTTGTCTAGTCAACTCTGCACCAGGGTCTCCTTAATCGGCTTTCATTGTGTGCACAACGTGCTTTTACTCTCTGGAAAGACGAAGCTTTCATCCTGCTGGGACAAGCCTGCACTGCGAGCTGGAATTAGGCTCTTGCAGGGACTTGAGTGCGGCTGTGAGGAGGCGGGGCCTGTGCTCATCACGTGAGTGGTCACGTGACTAATCCACCTACAAAGCCCCCTGCCACTCGCCCGAGCGGCGCTTTCATTGTGTGCACAACGTGCTTTTACTCTCTGGAAAGACGAAGCTTTCATCCTGCTGGGACAAGCCTGCACTGCGAGCTGGAATTAGGCTCTTGCAGGGACTTGAGTGCGGCTGTGAGGAGGCGGGGCCTGTGCTCATCACGTGAGTGGTCACGTGACTAATCCACCTACAAATCCCCCTGCCACTCGCCCGAGCGGCGCTTTCATTGTGTGCACAACGTGCTTTTACTCTCTGGAAAGACGAAGCTTTCATCCTGCTGGGACAAGCCTGCACTGCGAGCTGGAATTAGGCTCTTGCAGGGACTTGAGTGCGGCTGTGAGGAGGCGGGGCCTGTGCTCATCACGTGAGTGGTCACGTGACTAATCCACCTACAAAGCCCCCTGCCACTCGCCCGAGCGGCGCTTTCATTGTGTGCACAACGTGCTTTTACTCTCTGGAAAGACGAAGCTTTCATCCTGCTGGGACAAGCCTGCACTGCGAGCTGGAATTAGGCTCTTGCAGGGACTTGAGTGCGGCTGTGAGGAGGCGGGGCCTGTGCTCATCACGTGAGTGGTCACGTGACTAATCCACCTACAAAGCCCCCTGCCACTCGCCCGAGCGGCGCTTTCATTGTGTGCACAACGTGCTTTTACTCTCTGGAAAGACGAAGCTTTCATCCTGCTGGGACAAGCCTGCACTGCGAGCTGGAATTAGGCTCTTGCAGGGACTTGAGTGCGGCTGTGAGGAGGCGGGGCCTGTGCTCATCACGTGAGTGGTCACGTGACTAATCCACCTACAAAGCCCCCTGCCACTCGCCCGAGCGGCGCTTTCATTGTGTGCACAACGTGCTTTTACTCTCTGGAAAGACGAAGCTTTCATCCTGCTGGGACAAGCCTGCACTGCGAGCTGGAATTAGGCTCTTGCAGGGACTTGAGTGCGGCTGTGAGGAGGCGGGGCCTGTGCTCATCACGTGAGTGGTCACGTGACTAATCCACCTACAAAGCCCCCTGCCACTCGCCCGAGCGGCGCTTTCATTGTGTGCACAACGTGCTTTTACTCTCTGGAAAGACGAAGCTTTCATCCTGCTGGGACAAGCCTGCACTGCGAGCTGGAATTAGGCTCTTGCAGGGACTTGAGTGCGGCTGTGAGGAGGCGGGGCCTGTGCTCATCACGTGAGTGGTCACGTGACTAATCCACCTACAAAGCCCCCTGCCACTCGCCCGAGCGGCGCTTTCATTGTGTGCACAACGTGCTTTTACTCTCTGGAAAGACGAAGCTTTCATCCTGCTGGGACAAGCCTGCACTGCGAGCTGGAATTAGGCTCTTGCAGGGACTTGAGTGCGGCTGTGAGGAGGCGGGGCCTGTGCTCATCACGTGAGTGGTCACGTGACTAATCCACCTACAAAGCCCCCTGCCACTCACCCTTGCGGCGTTAAGCCCGACGGCGAAAAGCCCACTGGCTGTTGTGCGGCTGTTCGGCGGATGGCTTGAGAACTGATTCGTACATTGGCACGAATAGCAAAGTGCCTTGCCGTCCCGCTGTCTAGCGGGAAAGCGAGTGTGGGTGTTTCCTGTAAGCTTCTTACATCATCTCATTGTTGTGGACAATTGTATTACTTGTTATTGTACTGTTGCTTAACTGAGCTTTCCTTTCTATATAAATGGCTCGCCAAATTAATTCATTGACATCTGGCATGCCGGAATCGTTTGTCAATATTTATAACTTATTACCTCCTCGCTCAGATAAGGGCATCTTAAATATACGACCTAAGGAACAAAAAGAGAGACTCAGATCGAGCTCGCTTAATGTGGACATCCGATCTTTTTATTTAACAAGAGTTGGCCCAGGAAAGCATACACTCAATGTTCAGCGTGACACCCAACCATCAATTCCCCATGTCCCGGATTCTCATATAGACCCCATTACCGCAGCTGAAGTTTGCCTGCCTGCAGACGTGGCTTTAAACAATCCTAAGACCAACCTAGCCGCCATTGGCGCTATGCAGGTTATGCCGGACCAATTTGCTGGTCCTGCACCTGGCCTACAACCTCACCTAAGATTTGAGGTGGCTGATGCCACAATCTCCATGGCTTATACAACAGGCGAACTTGGTCTTACACAAACAATGCCAGTCGTGATTGATTCAAATGTTCATTCTACAATTGCTCCCCCTCAGGCGCCCTTATGCTCAGTCGAAGCACAGCATATTTTACGCGCCGAGGTTGCTAAATTAACAACGGTGGGGGAGTTTGGTAATGATACACTGGCCTCCATTCTCGCGTCTAGTCCTCATGAACCCAAGTCTCATGATGTTCTTTACATTTGCTCAAATACAGGCGACTTAATTCGACTTACCGAAAACTCACAGTCCCAAACAAGTTGGTGCAATGATATGGCCAAAAAGCCTAATTCTCTTCCCTCAACTGAATCTAAAAATCCTGATCTTTACAAATCACCAGTGTTATTTGATAAGTCACCTTCTCCGATATCCAACACTTCCTTTGTTGCACCTACACCTAGGCGCACCAGATTTTCAGAACCCGATCAGAATCATCCATATTTTATTCGCGATAGCCAGATGCCATACAAGGCAAATCGATCCTCCTTTCCCGAGGCTCCGGCACTAAATAATACGTTGAGTGCCATGAATACTGCTCTCCTATCCTTAGCCAAATTGTACGAATCCCTTGATGAAAAATTACGTGCACAAAATACTGATTTACAAATGTTACACACGCTCTTGAAAGAAGATCAAAAAGCACATACCATGATACATAGGCCTAGTATTGTTAAAATGATCAATCAATCCGTGCAGACAACTCCATGTTTAGAGTCTGATGTGTTGTCATCAGATCTGACAAGTGTTTATCCATTTCCTAATAATGGCTCTGATGTTAGACCATACCATCCTGCGGGCATATTGTCTGCACCTATATTGTCGGGCCCAACTACATTATCCATTGTACAAGAACCCCCTTTGCCCTCAATTTCTGTACTAAACAAAGGGATAATCCCAAAAGTTGCTGGTGTTACATTCGCCCCATTGTTTGATAACTTTAAAAAGCCAGTGGCGGTCACCTTAGCTTCTACTCTAGGTGAATCAGCAATTAAGAAGACCCAATCCCCTCACATTATCAACATAAAGACAAAAGCGAAAAAAGTTATGAAGCCGGCTGTATCGAGTAGAAAAAAGCGAAAATTACATGATGATATAGAACTTCTGTCCCCCAGACATGAAACTTTAGCATATCAACCATTAGATGATTTGGTAGAAGTAGCGGATTCCTCATCTACTAACCAAACACCTTATGGTACACGGTCTCCAAGCTTGGAGTCAATGTCGCAGGTTGGAACCAATAAAAGATTTCACTCACTACCCATCACACAAGGAATTCAGGCTGTAGACATAGGTACTGCGAGTGCTTTTAACTCTACAATGGCTGTAAATTCGACTACAACACCCAAAGACATTATTCAAGCAGTGCGAGCGGAATTATGTGCCTCTTTTGACAAACAAATTAAAGCTAGTGAGGCACTTGTACAGCATTATAGTGCCTTAGCTCATAAACCAATGACCGAACAACCTAACTCTATTGTCTTACAAGCGGGGAGTGGCAAAACCCAGATACAGCCCTCTGTTGACCTTTTACAGGATTTACGTGAAGAGATTCGTGCTTCTTTTGAAAGGTATACTAATGAAATTGATTCTAACAAGATATCAAAACAGGGTATGCCAAATCTTTCTGTCCTTAATCCTCAAAAGAGTTTTCCTAATATTAATCCTTTAATAAGGGGTCCGAATCCTATAGCTCCCAATATGAGACAACCGTCCGAGCTCAACTTGAAACCATCTAGGCTTACTAGTAATGACCATTTTAAAAATCATCACCGTCTTTTGATAAGATGTCGTGGTCATCCCTTTCCCACATATGATCTTAATCGAGCCAGCATATTGAATATCTGTGCAGAAATTACTGCTCTTGAAGATATCACCTCAGCTGATATTAATCTAGTCGAGTTTCCCAACGATCATGATCTATCTGAAGCTCGTATATTTGTGCAGTCAAGAGTGGTATTAAACACAATATGGCTGGCCCGTACTGCCTTCTACAACTTAGGCTTTATAGTGGCACAAGATGTATCCCTTGAGATTCAGCCCCAAGCTTTGGTTGATCAGTCTAAAAATCGCCTACATGGTGAAAAGTTGGCCCTTAATACATCAGAAATGGAACCAAGGCATAATACTTGGTCCCATGGTAGGGATCACGTGGGTTCATAACTAGTTCAGAAGCTCGATTCAGTTACTCTACTTTCCTGGAACACAAGAGGGTATAAGCATCTTCTTAATAACGAAAATAAGGATATATTACAATTTGATATCCTTGTGTTCCAGGAAACCTGGCTGCGTTATGTTCCAACTTGGGACATATATAACATCTTGATGGTACCAGCGGTGGAGGCAGTTAAAGGCCGTCCGATGGCAGGGCTTCTTATGGCCTTTCGCAAGGACAAGAATATCGAAGTAATCTGGCATAAGACGGTCCCACCATGTTTTCAATATGCAAAAATCTGCATTGCTGACAGATTTTGTGCCTTAATAAACATCTATTGGGGGAAAAAACACATTGCCGCGAACGATTTCTTTGATACTATTAGAAAGATCCTGGACCAACTTTCATTGGATGGGACTATCACTAACACACTTATCATGGGAGACTTAAACTTACATCTGTTCTCTCTAAAACAGTGGTGCCCCTTATCCGATGAAAGCCGTTGGCTATCCCTAATGGCTGAGCGTAATTTTTTAATGGTCAATGGCTCAATATCCGGAGATGTTCCCTTCAAATCTACATGGCACAATTCTCACTGTTCTGCAACATTAGATTATATCTTTGTCAATGCGAAACTTTTGAATAACATATCCATTTTTTCTATCAAGCAGACCCATTTGAGTGATTATAGTTGGCTACAACTAATACTTGAATGGCCTAAAACAAAACTGCTTCCCTTAAATATGAACGCAGTAAAGCTACGGCTCAATAATGTTGGTAATCGCGTATATTGGTCCAAGTGGAAATTACATCAGCTTAGGGAAATCCTATCAGCGCAATATGCTGATGACGCTGACTGTCTCAGTGGTTGTTACGTTCATGCCATTCAACGCATTGCATCCCGGAGACCTCGTCATAATGGTCCTACTCAGTTACATCAACATGCCTTCGATTTAGAAGTTAAACATAAGAAATGTGAATTAAGAAGCAACATTAAAGATCTGTTAAAAAGGCACGCTGGCGTCCGAGGAGTTAACCAAGATCAGATTAAACAATTAAAAAGGACGTATAAAAATTGGATCAGAAATCGACGTGCATCCCAATACCAACATGATGGAGAAGTTATGTTGAAGCAAATTCTCCTTAAGTCAACAGCTGGTATTTGGGCTTTATTGAATAATACTGGGTTGAAAACTCAACACTCATTACAAGTTAACTCCATTTCACATGCATCGTGGAATTATTTTTATGGCACTTTGTATACCTCACCCTTTACTGATCTTGGTTTGACATGGGACGCCAGCGCGGCCAATCATATTGTTAACTTCAATCGTGAGGACATATTATTCCTCATATCCAAATTGAGTGAGTCTAGAGCAGCTGGTCCGGATGGATTGCACAATGTAACGATCAAACAGCATAAACATCAATGGGCTGACATATTGTTTGAAATGTTTACTCACATTATGCTTATTGGTCTGGTGCCGTCGAACTGGCAAACATCGATCATACTCCCAATATTTAAGAAAGGTGATCGATGTGACCCAGCCTCATATAGACCTATTGCGCTGTTGGACTGCCCTGGAAAAATATTTGCCCGTTTAATTCTGGGTGAATTTAATCGCTGGTTGGACCAATTGCGCCTGCGTGATTCCTTTCAAACAGGATTTGTCCGAGGATTGGGTACTGCTATTAACTTGATAACTTTAAAGGCCATCATTCATTTGAATATGCAACGTAACCAAGCGCTCTACATGGCCTTCGTTGATTTCAAGGCAGCTTTTGATTTAGTTCCGAGGGAACTATTATTCAAGAAACTAATGGATGCAGGGTGTCCATGGAATATACTTAAGTGGATCATCCAGTTGCACACCAATACGTCCATTTCAATTCGCCTGAATAACGAGGGCCTATTATCAGAGCCCATACAAACCACGAGGGGACTGAAGCAAGGATGCTTATTAGCTTCGGCCTTGTTTAATTTTTTTCTATTAGATTTTGGGTTGTGTATAGAAGGTTTGATTGTAGATCCCCCTAAATTACAAGACATAGCAATTCCATGGCTCTTATATGCCGACGATATGGTATTAATCTCCAAGACACCCTCTGGCCTAAGTAATATGCTTAATGCCTTAGATACATATGCAGAATGTAATTGCATTAGTATTAACACCAGTAAAACCCAGATAATGCATTTTGGCCATAATAAGGGTCGGAGTCGGTACCGCTGGCAATTGCAGGGCAACAATTTGCAACTTGTTAACTCTTACATATATTTGGGTATTTGTGTTTTTAGCAAATCTTCGGATAAGACTCAGGATCATCGTTTACAATCAAAACTTCAGAATGCCTTATCTCAACTTCAATTAATTCGGTGTAAATATTGCAAATTTACCATTAAACCTTTGGTTATATATTATAAGCAAAAGTTTATACCCACCATTTTATATGGTTCTGAAGTTGAGATATGTTTATCATATAAATATTGGACCAACTTTGAAAGTAAATATTGGAAAAGAGCGCTTAACCTTCCTAACTCCGAGTCTATTGCGATTGTTAGACATGAATTAGGCCTTATTTCCCTTTATGCTGTATTTAAATGGAAGTTATGCCTTTTGTATAGGAAGTGTATTATGAAAGAGAGCACTAATGGTCTGCTTGATATTATATCTAATTATCTACTAGTAGCAGATGAGCATTTTCCAAAGAAATGGCGGGCTAATGTCCTAAAAATAATGATGGGTGCTGATATTTCCAAAACTCTTCTTATTGAAAACCCCAATAAAGCAAAAAAGAAATTATGGGAATGCGATTGGATTAAAACCCATGAAGCGTGCTTGAAAATAATCAAATTTGAGTCAAATCCTTTTGCATTAAAACATCAAGGACATATTGAAAAATATCTCAATCAATCACCACATCCTCAACATCGCACTGACTTCTTGCGTTTTAGATTGAATATCTGGCCTACTAGAGAAATTTTGTTTAGATGGAAAAAGATACCAGATCAATCTTGCCGATTTTGTCATCAAGGAGTGGAAACCTTGAAACATTTAGTGATTGATTGCATTTTTCTTTTACCGTCTAGAATAATGTATTTTAAGCATTTAATCAACAAGCCAATAGTGATGCATGATGAATTATGGTCAATATTGTTTCAAGGTCATTCGAAGCAACTAAGGTATGCTCTTGTAAACTTTTTAAATGCTTTAGAAATTAAATTACCGGCAGAAGATGCTATTAATACTGCTTGCTTATTATGATGATTATAGGGATCGGTGAATTTTATGAATGTATAATCTTCATTTTTTAAAGTTTATAGTTGTTAAGAATCCTTGTCTATGTTGAAAGGTCAGATTTTACTGATCATAACAACAATAAATAAAAATAAAATAAAAAACTTAATCGGATTTGTAATGGGTTTTCTGGACGCCATAGAGGATGGAACCACCCACAGGGCAGGATTTGGACCCTGAGCCCCCATGTGAGGTGATGAACACAATGGCAGGCACTAGATCCAAAGAGATCTGGTGGTGTGTGGAGCGCGCAGAAGGATGTACTCGCACAGGAGATCACTTGCATAGGGCATATTCCATTATTATGAGCTACTGTTTCTTTGCTTATCCATTTGTTGATATTATAATATGTAATAAAAATTATGAAACCAAAACAAAAAAAGTAAATTTTGGAACATAAGAATGACCACCAATTTCTCAAACGTGTCTGTGCTAGTAATTCAAACGTGCATTCCTTCGGAGCATGCAATGCACGCTGGGTATGGTGCTCATTTCCTCTATCAGAATAGTCACCCTAACAGTAAAATGTGTGCAAAGCATGAGACATATATACAGCTTTGGACAGTTTCATTGTTTAAGTTTGGGCTGTTGACCAAAGGATGACTTTCCGATGCAGTCTCTGAGAACATGTGCCAGGCCCGCAGGAAAGACAGTTTTTGCAGGAACACAGCTCCCTTACGGTCACTTCCTCCCTTTTGCAAACTTAGAGAGAAACTGAAACCCACATAATCCAATGTACATTTGAATACCGCGCTCAATGTCCTTTGCGATCATGATGATGCAACATATTCAGTCCTCTTGTTCTCTATTTGCTTGGTCATACTGTACACACTGCTTCAATCATCACATGCCAAGCCTCCACTTCCATACCAACAACCACCCAGCCATCCCCAGCTCTAATGTCCGTCTCTAACCTCACATGACATAAGACAGCCCACAGGCGATGTAGCCAGGCCTAAATGCGCCTATATCCTGACCTGCAACCCCCTCCTACTTCAGCACGAGGTTTGCTATAGTGCTCTACTGCTGCAATGCACCCCTGTCCTTCTACCCCTGGTGCACATACACACAACTCAGCTGGTTGTGTTACAGCCCCATAACTACGGCACCACACACCATCACAGACACACATCCATATACACAAACACCAGCACCCTTCGCAGCACCCAGGTGTCCTTCAAGTAGGAACTCATTCAATCTACATCATGCCAGGAAAAGGCGTTATATGGATGTGTCACCGCCCTGGTGGGTAGCAGGCTAATGCACCACGTCTGGATGAGTTTTTCATGTCTCGCAACATGTAGCCGTATCCAGGGATGGGACCGCCACCCATTTCTGCTGCCAGAGAAGCAACTACGGAAGAAAACTTTGGATTGTAGACTAAATGCTGCCTGAGTTTCTAAGCACTATAAAACTGAAGGAACTATCCCGTCTGGCGGAGTTACAGCCACAAAATGCAACTGCATTTGCTTTGGAAGTCGAGATCTCTTCAGAATCCTATCCCGTCTTGCGACACTGATGTGCCTTGGACCTCAGGTTGATCGTTGCATGAACTTCAAGGAGCTATAGTCCTAAACTTGCAGACGGGGCCATAGGTGAGTGACTGACTTCCCTTGGGGGTAAGCAGAAGTTGCACACTAATTGTTGGCCACGCCATGTTGCTGCGCTTGGGTGACAAACCTTGCACGCTTCCTGCTTGCTGACAGGGAACATTTCTAGGGGCTAAAATCCTAATATTGGCGCAAAAGAACGATAGATGCGTCACTGCTTCAAATGGTACTGTCTGGAGATTTAATACAAAGAGAGTGTGGGTTACCGAATTACAGTTACAAAGTGGCCGCCAAGTTGATGGCGGAGGGCCTCGCTGACAGTGACAGGCTTGGGCTGTGTTGTGTACAGAGACTGCACACCAAGTCGCTCCAATCCTGACAGAGACACGCCCTCCTTGTGTCAGTTACTGTGTACACAATGACTAACTTGGATGTGGGCAGCTGCGTTTGCGTCGATAGCTATAACTCTCGAAAAAGCATTCAAACACTAGGAAGGGTATATTTCTTTTCTTTTTACACTCCCACAAAAGTTCTGTTGAAAACACAACCTCACCTGCCATCTTCGAAAAAAACAGAAATATATCGGGATGTGTTTTGGATTCCCTCTGATCGACCCCGCCTCCACTGCACCGCAAGATAGGTAGTGAATTAAATGTAAGTGTTCATTGTCGTGCAATCTCCAACGAGATGTGAAAATAAGCGAAACATCTCCCCTGTGGAACCACACATAGGAATGAGCCCGGTGCTAATTATATGCTAATCACTTCTCGTGTGCCTCTCTTCTCTGCTGTAGCAGGAGGTCGAATGCGAGGGCAGGGGCAGTGTGAGGGCGAGACCTTCTTCAGAGCCTGTCAGGAGCAGGTGACGTCAGCAAGAGATTAATTGGTGCCAGAAGTAGCGAGGCGCACTACTGCGCAAACATGGGATAGAAGGTGGAAAAAAGAGACCAGGCCGCTTGATAATGTTAAAAGAAAGAAGTGGTAGGATTTTTCACAAATAAGAAAACGAATCATATGTACGGTGTCCAAGTGGCCTGAATTACACTTCCACTATTGATGGAGAACGGGTATGCGCGTGTCCTTTGCTTCAGATAAATTCACATACAGGAACCTCGCAAAGGGGCGGCTCGTGGTCCCTAGGTGACCTTGGGGCTTCTAAAATAAAAAGGCAGTGTCCATAAAACAGTGTGCGGTTGATAGATGAGACATTATGTCAGCGCACTTATTTCTAAGTGTATTTGACTAAATCACACAGATAATAATAGCGATTGAAAAGCATTATTGTATTCAAGAATGATCCGAGACATAGGTTCGGCAGAAGCAAGAGTTAGTGATTTTTATTTTGTTTTAAAGTTAGGGGTGGGGGCTCATGGGGCTGGCTCAGAGCGATAAGTCACCTGGAAGGATAGGCACACACTACCCCAGAGGCAGACTACAGAGAATCAGGGGAGGGGAGAGGTGTATTGCTAGTGTGGGATCTTCAAATATGAAGAGCTTGCGGGTTTCACTGCAGACAAATATTGTCAGGATAAATTGGTATCGAAGACAGGGCCTAAATGGAAGACCCAACATACATTTGCTAGGATCATAATCAGGGATGAAGAGTACATGTATGGGCAGGGGCGTCGTAAGACACCTTATGGGGTGTCACTGTGCACATAGAGGGGGCCCATAAGGCTAATTCAGGGGTTTCATAACACAGAGGCTCTACAATGCCCATGATACAGGAGCTCCCATTTTTGCAGAACACACACAGTGGGCCTGATTCATGGACATTTTTGCACAGTGCAAAGGGACTTTTCAATGGTGCAAAGTGACTTTGCACTGCCAACAAGCACCCTGATTCACCCCTGTCTTTATGCCGTGCAAAGTGACTTTGCACGGAAAAAAGACACTTTGCACTGTTCTGTGAATCAAGGTGTTTCTTGGCATTGCAAAGTCACTTTGCACCAGTGAAAAGTAACATTGCACCACTGAAAAGTGCAAAACATTCCTTGAATTAGGCCCAGTGTGTCTATAATTTAAAAGCACACCACACATATACATATAGGTGCTTTTTAGAGTGCAGATCGGCTGCTCTTCTTTTTCAGTACAGGGGTTACAAGATTCACATCTAGGGCACATTCTTAAAAACTAATGCAAATAAAACAGCTGAGATAATGCACTTTTTTATTTGCATTAGTTTGAGAAATGGGCAGATCACCATATTCTCAAATACACCTCATTCTCAAAGGTATCTCATCACTTGTGCCAAAATATGTACTGACAATCTGACCGAGTCTACAAAGGGCCCGGGCAGAGCTTTATAATGCACATACTGGCCTTCAAACACATAGGTAGTGGCCCCACATCTCAAAACAGTGCATATTAGGCCTCCTGGGGGCCCAATCACATACAAGGACTGCCCAACACATATAGGTTCCATCAGCACTACAGGAGACTCTGCATTACACAGGAGCCCCTCAGATCACACGGGGGCCACTCAGCACACACTATGCACCCCCCCATACATGGCCTTATTCACATGCGGGGGTTGGCCCCTCGGCACATAAGATGTTGATCAGTCCATTTATGGGGTCCATCAGCGCATGCAGGACTCATCAACACTTTCAAAGAGTGCTTCGGTACATGAAAGGCCGCTGCACATACAAGCCCCCCTCAGCAACTACAGGCCCATCAGCACACAGTGGAGCACCACTCATACAGGCAGGTATAGGCCCTAGCCACACTGGTAGAGGCGCATAGATGAGGCGGCGTTACCCCATACTGCAAAACAATACCAGGACGCGAAAGGGGACAGGACAGCGTTGCAGTGGTAAGTGGCGACATGGGAGGGAATAGACAGGTAGGCAGGGAATGGTCTGGGAAGTGGAGGGGGGGTCAGGTAAGGAGAGGGTGGATGAGTCATGGGAGTTCCACATAGTTCCCCCAGATAATGAAAGCGGGAAGGCCTGTGAAATATTGGTGGGCGCTGGTGGTGTCCCCCAGAGTGTTAGCAAGTGGCATAGGTGGGTGGGAGAACAGGGGAAGGAGGGTGATCTGTTTTCCAACTCCAGTTGCACAAACATTTAAGCACAATGGATCTTTTTTCACCCATCACATAGAACTGAATGGGAAACCATGCTTAGAGGGGCCCAAAGCACACATTGGGCCCCATGAAATACAAGAGCCACTCAGCATGCACAGAATCTCCTCAACATTCAAAGGTCTGCCAGCACATAAAGGGGCCCTTCAGCACAAAAAGGGTCTCAGGACACCCACACAGGGGCCTCTTGGCACACATCGGGACCCTTAGCACAAGTAGTGTCCCATCTCATATACTGTGCATATTCAGGCTACACAGCACAACGGGAGCTGATCAGCACACACACAGGGGCCTCTTGGCACACATTGGGCCCCATCTCATATACTGTGCATATTCAGGCTACACAGCACAACGAAGGCCTCTTCTTCCCGTAAGAGAGCTGGTCAGCACACATGCAGGTCCTCATTGCACACGCATGACACCTCCACCCCGCCCTCATAGCACATACAGTGCCAAACGCCACAAAAAGGGCCCATTAGCAGCTACCTCAGCAGGAAGAGACCTTTCAGTAAAGGGGTGAGTGACCCTGTAATACAAAGAACAATGAGGAAGGATTACACAAATAACAAATTGCTCTTTTATTCTCTCTCCCTATCACACTCTCTCGCTAATATAGTCCCACCTCTCTACTTCACTCTCTCTCTACTGCACTCCCTCTTTAACACACTCCCTCTGCCTCTAGCCCACTCTCTGTAACCGCTCTTCTTTATGTGTACCTCGCTCTCTTCACCACACACTCTACACCAATGGTTCTCATCTCTCTCTTCCTCTCCTGCACCCTACTTTCCTCTCACTCACCCTTGTATACATTGTGCCACGCACCCTGAATTTATTTTCATCCTCTCAACAATGCACATTCATGCACCCTTTACTGGCAGCACCCTTGTTGTGACACCCCCTTGCTCCCTGTCTCTCTTACCACCTTGCACAGAGCCCATGATATCATCTGATGATAAAGCATTTATAACGCGGCTATACACAAGTGTTTCAAGGCGCGACCAGGCAAAGGGGAGAACAGAGAGAAGACAGAGACAGCAATTTCATTACCATCCTATGCAACCTATTTTTTTCTCTAACCCTGTTGACTTTTGAACATTGGGTCTTTTTCACCATTGCAGTTAAAGCTCTCTCAACAGAAGGCCATGTGCCATATAATGCCAAATGCAGGCCCCGGCAACATAACTCAGTCTGACATCATTGCTTCCCTAATGCCACCCACCCTTCCCTCAACAGAAGGCCATGTGCCATATAATTCCAAATGCAGGCCCCGGCAGCATAACTCGGTCTGACGTCATTCCTTCCCTAGTGCCACCCAACCTTCCCTCAACAGAAGGCCATGTGCCATATAATGCCAAATGCAGGCCCCAGCAGCATCACTCTGTCTGACGTCATTCCTTCCCTAGTGCCACCCACCCTTCCCTCAACAGAAGGCCATGTGCCATATAATGCCAAATGCTGGCCCCAGCAGCATAACTCGGTCTGACATCATTCCTTCCCTAGTGCCACCCACCCTTCCCTCAACAGAAGGCCATGTGCCATATAATGCCAAATGCAGGCCCCGGCAGCATATCTCGGTCTGACATCATTCCTTCCCTAGTGCCACCCACCCTTCACTCGAAAGGAGACCAAATGTAGGCTGTCACTACTTGTACTCAAGCAGTGGGTCCAGAAGGCGCTGTCACTGATTGATGCCAAGTCGTGGATCATGTGTTCAGCCAGGTTTAATTAGTGCAATGGTGTTTGACATGCCAGGGCACTCAGTGAGAATATGTCTCACGGCTTCCAAACAGTTGGGATGTTTACAGCCACCGCAAAATCTTTCACACCGCATCATTTTTAGAGCAGGGACTGAATTTGCCAAAACAAGCAGACGACGTGATGGAAATAACAGTATAAATCTACAGGGGTTTCCCGAGGGGCAGACGCTGTGGCTGGCACGCCAGGAGTATACAGCATGTATGGAACGTGATGGTGAGATTTAAGCCCCAGCAAGCGGGTCTAATTATTTCTCTTGTCCCAGTCCCTTAGTTTCATTTTAAATTCTTTGCAAAGCGTCGGGCCTTTGGGTAACTCAAGTCTCGCTTTGGAGCCCAGTGAGTCACTTATAGCTCCAGATTGTACTGTACGCATGTTCCCCTGCTCTCCACATCATAATGCCAGTAGTCCCAGCAGCAAGACACGGACGCTGTGGGGTGCTCTGGACCTTCATTTGGTCATGTATCATGCTTAATATCGTGCTGGCCGGATTTCAAATCGATCCTGTGCTGGGGTAGCCAGTCCCCCTACTTTCAGAGAGTGAGTCTACAGCAGTGGAGGCTGGTGACTTTGAAAGGTGGTGGGGCGTACATTTCTCTGGGCGAATTTTGGAGCGAGCGAGCCCAACTTACATCAAGGGGTGTGCGTGGAGGACGTTCTCCCACCATGAACAATTTTGAAAAATTGGTTCTATGGTGTATGCATAAAGAAATTGATTATATAGCTATCCAGAAATGATATATCAGTAATATATCTAATATCCAGGAGTTTCCTAATGAGTGCTGGCATTTTATTGAGCAGCTTGATAAGCCAATAAATTAAAAGTACCTTCTGGGATAAAATGCTCAACGGACGGGGCACTAGAATGGCAGGATGTTTTTGGGCGTCATACCACAAAAATAAGCAATCACAGATTAAAGAAATCAAATGGTGTATTTAAGATTAAGAAACGTGTTTCACTGTGCAAATGCCTTTTCATTGTTACATATTAAACTGGAAGCGGAGCATTTAGCAAGCCGTGCTGCCAGCATGTGAGAAGCCAATTTTTAAGAGAGATGGCCCCTACCCAAAAGATATTCGTAATCTTATCCCATATTTACCCCGAAAAGACAGGTTAAGCCAAGAAAAGAGACTGTAAAACGTGACGTGATTGCTGGCTTGTGACTCGGAGGAGTACCTTTAAACCTGTTGGAGTGTCCTTTGCAGGGGAGAGTAAACCACCAATTATGGACATAATATTCACCGTTCCTTTCCCCCCACCCCTGGGGATATCTATGGACCTGAACATTGAAAGATATACTGGGACGGGGAAGAGGGGGGTCGGTTGTTAGTTCTGCCAGATGAGGCTGTTGCATGGGGGTGCTTGTGTACCTAGACTTTGGTATGCTTCTGTGCCTCCCTCATCCTCTCCCGCTCCCCTATGTCCCACCAAAGGCTAAGTGCACTCAATAACAGCCTGCATAATACATCATCACGCTCTTTAAACATAAGCCATAAGTCACCTGTACAACATGTACCCGAGATAAGGGCTGTAAAAGGAGAATAGAGGCACAGACATGGCCCGGATAAATCACTCACCAACGGTGTGTTGTGATTCATGACTTACTCAAAGTGTTTCTGGAAAGTAGTGCTGGTATGATATGATATGATAGGTTATTTATAACGCGCTTAATACCCAGAGGTTTCTAAGCGCGGACCCAGGGATCGGACCTGTGTTGCTCCGCATCGTCTTGCTTGCAAGGTGAGCCCTAAGCTATCCTCCCGATAGGAACCCATTAGCATAGCATTCAGAAAACAAACACACGGAGAAACACTGCACTTTATGATTTTACCCAAAATATTCTAGGAATGCTGCCAGGAATGGTAAACGAAAACTTAGAACCTACGAATGGCTTCAATTCGGTGAATGCATCTGATAAACTGCGCAGACGTTTTATTCCACAGCAAACTCCAGCACATAACAACACTTCTGTATATGTCACTGATCAGAGCACTTCGATGCCTTTGCATATGGCAGGATGTGCTATACAAATATAAGATAACATAACATTGATACATGGCTATATTAAGGGTCTTTCTAGTATTGGGAACAAGTAGCAATTCTGGACGTTTCTAATTTTAAAATCATTTTAAATTTTCTAAGAATTGCACTTTCTTTGCACTATTTGATTGGTTGAAAAGTATTCACACAGGCTGCACATTGCATTACACTAGCAGGTAGCACTGGCAATGTGTGCACGTCAAGGGTAGACACGTGCACATACACTGGCCATAATGTCTCTGGAAGGACAGTCCTGGAGAGCACTGTCTGTCCTGGGGAATGATTTCAGGGACTGGCTGCCGCTGCAAATGCACAATTCAAGAAAAAGCTGATTTTGTTCATTTAAGTAACTTGACTTGCAGGCTAAGTTACTTAACTGAACAAAATCATCCATTTCATTAACAGTAGTGAGTGACCATCACAGACCAGAGGACCAGCAGAGCCAGTCCAGGGTAGGTCCTGCTGCATCGACGCTCGGCTGGGCTCTCCCTCACCTGGGTGCTGAACCCACACCAGCCGAGCATCGATGGGACTCCCCAGTCTGGCCTAGCACCCAAGTGGGGTAAGATATGATATGATAGGTTATTTATAACGTGCTTAATACCCAGAGGTTTCTAAGCGCGGACCCGGGGATCGAACCTGTGTTGCTCCGCACCGTCTTGCTTCCAAGGCGAGCACGTTGCCGCTGAGCTATCCTCCCAAGGACCAGTAACACAGTAAGACCCAGAAAGCAGGCGCGTGCAACATACCAGTATGCAGGTCAGACTGGCCCCAGGCCATGTTCCCGATGAACGGTCCATCTACCCGCCCCCCTGCCCCCTCTTCCCTCAGTTCTCTTATTCTCCCCCTCTTTTGTGTAGCTCTCGTTGCTTGCTAGGCAGGTGTGATGCATACAGACCCCACATGTACTCAAACAGAAGCACTGGCCAGGGCAGGGGGTCCAAAGATGCTCTATTTCTACCTTATCCTGTCATCCACGTTCCTCTTGCACATATCAGGGGCTTTGGAAACAAAACTTGTAATATTGGCCCAGTGCTGCTATTCTGTGCACGCTGCAGGACTTGCGATGAGCAGGTGCACGAGCACTGCCCCTAATTCCGATGTGAATTACACGCGGCACAGTGCCTGGCAGGCATCACTCACCTGTGGGGAGCTCATTAACACTTGCATTGCTGGCAACTCTTGTTTTTTCTAGATGAGAAGAGCGATGTTCCGGCAAAAGAATGATGGTGGGATGGCAGCTTCCGTGGCCATTCCCAGAAGAAAGTAAATTCTCAGGACCCCCCACACCTCACACACACCCACACTGTGCCAGCGCTCCGCCAGGCGGGTCCTGACCTCCGCTACGTCTTCACGCATGTCAAGTGAGTGTACTGGATTTCAGAAAGCATGCTAGAATAATGCGACTCACAGCGCTATGTCTTGAGTCAGTCATTCATTCTCCAGTCTGGTGCAAGGACAGCCTAGTATGTGCTCCAGCGGCAGAGTGCGGGCGCTTAGTGAGGAGGGTGACGGTCCCCTGCCTGCTACATGTCAGACACTGGAAGTCAAGTGCAGCTTATTACTGAGCTGCAATTGCAAACATGCATCCCATAATCCCATAATTATCCAGGCTTTGGGAGTCTGCAGAGTCGGTTTTGTCTATGGCCCAATAACAGGTCTCTGGGGAATTATTTGAAGGCTGGCCGGGCAGCGCAGCAAGTTTACTTTACTGACAATCTCACACTGCACGTTGATCAGGGCACAAGTCAAGGGTACACGGAGTCCACCCACTTTTTTCAGAGGGTGGACTCAGTCCCCCCCAGCTAAAATGAGAAACATTGAATGTCTTCTTTGAATTTATGCATTAAAGCTGAGGATCGAACTACAGTCGTCAGAGTAGTAGGCTGGACACTTCACCAGTGCACTATATAACTTGATGAAAAATAACAAATGACTAAAGGTAAAATGTCTCATTTCGGTACTGCAAGTCCCAGAAAAACATTCGTATTGCTTCACACACATCTTTTAACGTTTTCAAAAAACACCATTAGAAGAAAAAATCCTCTCTGGGCTTCGTGTGTGTGTTGTTTTTATGAAAGGCAAATGCCATTCGTCCTGTGCAATTTGGCTGGTTTAATGAAATATGCATATTTAACATTGATATGCTATTTATGGCAACGTCACATTCCCTTCCATTTGTTGATGAGTCCCCCCACTTTAGTTTTTAGGACTTGACCCCTGACGTTGATATGTATCTCGAGTCGAGATACATATCATCAACGTGCAGTGTGTGTGTCTCCCTTCTTACCTGAGGCTGACAATCCATCGATCTTGTGGCTTGCCGTTGCTGGGCCTCATGCAGCCCGGACCAGCTGCCTGCCTGCAGTGCCTGCTAATGTATGCACCCTGTGCCGAGGCTGGGCTGCAGGCAGGGCACGTGCGGTTTTAATCTGGTGCCCAGCCAGCCCAGGGGGCCCTGCGCAGTCGCGGGCCCAGCCCAGATGCTGTGAAAAAAAAAAATGACGGTGCCTCTGCCTCGGTCAGTGGTGGCAGCCAATTCAAGGCAAACCACCCAGGCGGAGCAGAGAGGACGCGATGTGTAACACATGTATCCTTCCGCTCAAAAAGAGGCCCTACAGGCCAGAGGCCTACCGGGGGATGTCCCGGTGTCCCGGTGGGGCAGTCCAGCCCTGTCTCCAGGCTACTTCCTCAAGCACTCCTGGCACGGCACCTCGTCTCGACTCTGGAAAGGGGGAGCCAAGGCCTGCCAGACACAGCCTCTGGGGACGTCCCTTTATGGAGACGGCGTCACCAACTTCCGTGTTCCCTCTCTTCTCCTTCTCCCCCATCGCTGACCCACGAGGATCCCCTCTGGGCTTTATGTCCCCGGGGACTTTCCACCTGGTTGATGGCGAGGGTGCTCCAGACAGCCATGAGGTGGAATAAGCTCAGTAGCACGCCCGCTCCCCCTACTGGTGGAGCGTACCATCGCCCCAGTTCACTCCTCTCGCTGGGAGCATGGAGAAACGAAAAAACAAAGCCTGCCAAACAAACGTGAACACCCAAGCCCCTTTACACATGGCAACCAACCCACAAGAAATGCAGGTTTACACAACCAATGTCTCTCAAGGTATAAGACCCAGGGCAGAGTGTAGTTTCAAATAAAAAAAAAGAAGCACAATCAGATGTTAGAATAGATCTCAAATGAATATATACATGACCAATAATCAAAAAGAATGAGCATGACTGGAAAAAATTCCCAACTTTTGTGGTGTGTCCTAGTGTTAAGCATAGACTATTATGAAAGTGGAGAACCACAATTAATTCAATAACTACCAGGTGTGTCCTAAAATGCAATAAAAACATAATCAAACAGTGTTCTTAAGAAGAAATCCACCACCACACCCGCAGTGAAGGCATAAGCAGACCAAAATACCTGGATATTAGTAGTTAGAAATGAACTCTATCAGCACACCAAGTTAGGTGCACCTTGTAAAACTAGTCCAATAAAATAACCAGTGTTAAGGAGAAAAAAGGCGAAACGATGGTGCAAGGGACAAGAATGTCACTGTGCTTACTGCACACTCGATACAAAAAACAATTGTTGGAAGAATGCCATGACGTGACTTGCCACGCTAGATGTTGATAAGAGTTCTCACTTCAGAACTGAAAGTGCTACACACTAAATGGCATAGGTATAAAGAAAATCACAGCATTTAGTTAGTCAAATTATTCTTAAGAAGAAAGATAGGAAAGACATTTCTTGATGAGGTTACTAAGCAGCTACACTTACCATTTTCTAAATAGAGGAAAACCGCTTAGAAAATGTGCGCAGCGTTGCTTGTATTAAGAAACAGGAAGTGATATTGACTGGAAACTGTAGCCGGAAAAGTCCATAGGCCTAACTACAAGTGTGGCGGTCTGGAAGCAAGGGTGCCGGCACCCTTCTTTCCAGACCGCCACACTATGATTCTGCCAGCCGGGGCTGCTGCATCCGGCAGGTCTGAACCTACCGGGCGCAGCGGCCCAGTAGACAGAGGTGCCATGGAAGCACTGGCACTGTCAACAACGGTGATTCCGAGTCCCCATTCGCATGGAGTCATAACGGACTCCATGGGACGGGGGACTTAAAAGATCTGCCGCCTGACTTCATGCTCCGCTGGGACTTGTAATGTCCCGGTGGCACCAGGAAGCCAGGCGGCGGATCCGGTGTTACGGGGTCAGCGGCAACCTGCCGGTCACACAGGCGTGTTATCGCCGTCGCCAGGCTCGCCATATTTAAATGGTGAACACTGCCTGTGTTGAGGAGTCTGACCGCTCCTTGAAAGTGTGTACTGGAGCAATATGGAATTAAAGGAAACGAAAAAGGGCAAATGATTATAATGAAGGAAAGTAACTATACTATTCAAAGTTTGGAAAAGTAAAAACATTTCATATAAAATAGAAAAGGCTGAGTTGTATAACTAAATCAACTCAAACAGTAAATGTAAGAAAAATTAAGAGCAGAAAATAACCTCGGAAGGAAAAGGTATTAGGAGAACTGAGTGCCAAGGCACCAGCCTGGTGCAGGGCCTTGGGAGTCCTTCTCCTGAGGGAGCTAGGCAGACTGGCACCCACACCAATGACGAATTGCCTGAGTCTCTGAGGGTAAACGATACCCCTCATGGAGTGTGGCAACTGCATAAGGGAAAAACTAGAGTCGACAAGTGCAATCTTGGAAAATATGCTATTAAGACAAATGGCAGAGCAGTGTGCTCGCCCTTACTGTAGAAGAGCAAGTTTTCAGGCAAGAGCCCCAGCCAATGCGGGGTAAGTAGAATCTATGGCATCAGGCATAGTCACAAAGAGGTAAGACCAAAGAGCAAAAGGTATAGAACCACTTTAACACATAGGAGGGTCATCAATGTTGGGTATGCAATGGAGGCAAAGGGGGAGAAACATGGTTGCACATCTATCAACCTAAAAGTGCATAGGTGTTAAGGAGATTAGGCACCCAGTGATGTAAAATAATGTTAAATTGTTGTGGGTGAACCTAGGACCCGTCTGGGAAGTGACATGCTAAACTGACATAAGAAGATCACTCCAAAGCAATATTATAAAACAGTTCAAATCAAAATCGAGGTCCATTCCTTTTGAGTGAAGGGAGGAAAGTTTATCAATACACCATGTTTCTTGTTGTAAGAGTATTTCAAGGTCCCTGCCTCTTTCAGGTCATTGTACTTGTTCCAGAATGAAAACTTGCAGTTGTGCCACCGGTGTTGCTTATCCGTGAAGTGCATCGCTTACCGGTGAGTGTTGGTTCTGTGTCCAAATCTGAGACTTGGTTGAGTCGCATGTACATACAGATTTAAGTTGCATCTTTTTTTCTGGAGTAGGGTTGAGTGA
This sequence comes from Ambystoma mexicanum, assembly GCF_040938575.1. NCBI lineage: Eukaryota > Metazoa > Chordata > Amphibia > Caudata > Ambystomatidae > Ambystoma > Ambystoma mexicanum. The sequence goes on from NC_090925.1 coordinate 78,319,842, forward strand.
TGGTGGAACCTTTGATGATATTGTGACAATGTTGGCAAGAGTAAGATGGAAATGTACCAGTTCAGTAGCCTCACATTCTGCATGCAAAAATGATTTATGTAAAGAGGTTCTGTTTTTGTAGGCAAAAATAGGTTTGTTAGAAAATAAGTTTGCAGTAACATCATCATACTGAATATTTATTATTTATTTGTTTTGGTTATACATAACCTTTACAAAAAAGGATAAAAAACAATTCATTTCACCAATTCAGAAGTAGAAAACACAAGTACTTACATAATCAGTCATTTTACAATTTATAAAATCCATCTAAACACAGTTAAAATTACAGACAAAGGGAACATATATTGCATATGTGTTCTCAAAATGAGCTTACTGAGAGAACACATTTGAAATTCGCTTCATTCATAGCTTTAAGTTTCGGTTTCTTTTTCATAAATCAGATGGTTTAGCTGACAGTCCAATCTGTCTCAGAAATCCTATCACTGCAAGCTGTAGAATAAAGTTACTTCCATGATATATTTCAAACCATAACCGCATATGATCCACATTATCCATATTCATAAATCTTAAAAAATTATGTATACTTGCGTTTCTTAATGCTGTACAAAATATTACAACATGCTGTAAGGTTTCAATTGACCTGGGTAGGCCACAACATCTACACAATGTCGATAACCCATTCCTCCTTTCCCGCAGGTCTATGATTTCCCTGGTGAGCAGCACATTGCATCTAAAACGCATGAATTTGTTTCGCCATCCTTTGTCAGGGAACTTAATCAGGTATGACTCCACTGTACCCCCTATTTTATAGCCAGATACAACATGCCAATAGAGTTTGGTTTCAGTTACCTTTGCGCAAGTGAGGTTCCAGTCCAATTGTTTGGCATATTTTTTTACCTTATTTAGGTTAAAAATAAGCAGCTCACATGTTGTGCCAAAGGAGGTCAGCTACTCTAAGGTTTCCCTTATTAGCTCATTAAGATACTCAGATACATATGTACCAGTTCGAATCTTGCTACCCAGTAAATCATACATCGTATCTTTAGAGCTCACAATGAGTTTCCTGAATAGGCATGCCCTGCGCCACATAGCAATACTTCTAAGGGAAGGTAAACCAAGTTCATACCGCAGGACTTCAAGCGGCACACAATTGGGCAGACATGTAAGGACCGATCTCAGGATCTCAGCCTCATATTTATCCAGCTCATCAATAGCCCACCAGGGGAACAACTCCAATCCATAACAGAATTGTGGAATCACCTTGGATTTGTAAAAGCCAGGGTCGACATAAGAGAACTTCCCATATTTAGCATCTATTTTTTCTATGTGGATGATTTGCACCTGCACTTTTTTATCCAGGAATTGCCGATAATTCATTTTTTTTTTTGCTTAAAAAAAAATCGGATAGTCCAGGTATTGCAAATTTGATTGCATACACAGCTTTTCATTGTTCAGAAACCACACGGGATTGCCCCTTGTGGCACTACAATGTACTCTTAAGATCACTGTTTTCTTAGCATTTATCAAAAGGGAGTTCGCAGTAGTGTAATCTCGAAATTTTGTTAGCAACCTTTGGAGTTCCCGTGGAGTATGGTCAAGCGTAAAGTCGTCCGCATGGGCAGACCAAGTTATCTTTATCCCTTCAACTGTGGGTGGCAAAAAGCAGCTGTTTCAATGACCTCACCTGCATCAGATACATAAAGATTGAATATTGTGGGTGCAAATAAGCACCCCTGATGTGAACCATTTGAGGCAGAGATCATCTGAGATAGAGTTCCCATATTACTTAGCCGTACCTGTAATTTCGAACCTTCATGTAAGTGGTACAGAATAGACAATAGGTGCGTGGGAAGCCCTAGATGTTGTAATTTCCCCCACAAAATACTTCTGTCCACCATAGTCGAAGCTGAACTACTGTAAAAGCCTCTATCTAAATCTGCCTGCCTCTACTCTCCGCTCTTTGCAACTCATCCAGAACAGGACTGCGAGACTTGTCCTTGGCCTCAAGCCCAGGGACTGTATCTCTCCAGGACTGAAATTATTACACTGGCTCCCAGTGGCTGCGAGGATTAAGTTCAAAACCCTCTGCATTGTCCACAAGGCATTCTGGGGCTTTGGGCCAAAATACCTTCAACTCTCTCTTCTTAAATATCATCCTTCTCGAGCTCTTCGCTCATCCGCCTCCACCTCCCTCAGGGTCAGCCGCTTCTCCAAGCAACGATTTGGGGGTAGATCTCTCTCCGCAGCAGGGGCCTCCCTCTGGAACAGCCTTCCTGCCGCCCAGAAACTTGAGGAGAACCATCTCCGGTTCCGGAAGCACTTCAAAACCTTCCTCTTTGCCTCTGCTTTCTCTCCCCCATCTCCCCTGCTAAAATTACTGAAACTGCACTGAATCTGCAACTGGGCCACTCACCGATCTCGGTCCCTGGCCCAGCCACTCTCCCCTGCACTGCGGGACTGTCTCTGTATCCCTACAGCCCCTCCTCCCAGCACTTGTCTGCACTTACCTTGCACTTGCCACCAGCTGGCCCTTATTATTTATCTTGTATTCTACTAACCCTGTACTGCACTTTCCCCTCTCCCCTTCCCCCTTGCACTTTTCCCTTCCCCTCTACCCTTGCACTTGCACGATCTGAATGACACCTGGCCTAGTAGGATCGTTGTCTGTCTCCCCTTTGTTTCCCCCCGCCTCATCGCGCCTTGAAACACTTGTGTATAGGTGCGTTACAAATGTCGTATCATATCGAAGGCCATAGTCAGATCTGTTGAGGTCACATAGATCGGAGGACTGCCTTTTTTCCATGCTTTTCGTTGTAATATGTTCATGAGCAGTCCCCCAACATCTGTGGCGACTCCTTTTCTAAAACCAGATTGAAGACAGGATAGGATCTTATTTGTCTCTGCCCACTCTTGGATGTGCTTCAGTACAAGTCCTGAAAAGATCTTAGAGTCTGCATCCAAGAGTGCAATTGGTCTGTAATTAGCGTGTAATGGCCTGTCCCCCTTTTTATAAATAGGGACGACATAAGCAATATGCCAGGAATTTGGAATTACTCGGACTCTAACTATATTCTTAAACAGAAGGAACAGTGCCTTTGCCCAAACAATAGGATTACCCTTAAGGATAATATTCGCCAGCCCATTCGGTCCGGCGGCCCTAGACGGGGAAGCCTTTACTATCAGAAGTTTGACCTCCTCTATGTCAAAATGAAAATCCCATGAATGATCTAAAATTGTACTTTCAATGGGGATTATGTTCTTTGAGTTCTGATAGACCATGCCAAAGTGGCCCCTCCACTGTTGCTCCGATACAGCACAAGTTTGTATTTTGGCCTGTTGGACATTGCGATTGTTTATTAACGCCCAAAAACTTCTTGCTGAGGTATCCCTTAGGGCTGCCAACATTGCTTCTCCATCACATTGGTAGATCTTAGATCTATGGATTTTGATTAGATTTCTCCATTTTATTTTTAATTATTTTCCCCAGAGCTTCCCTATCAGTATCTGTTACATTCTGTTTACGCAGATATCGCAGTTCTCTCTGTCAGAGGTTTTTTAAAGTTCTTATTTCAGCATCAAAGGTATGAAGATGATTTAACTTCCTCACATTAGTCTTAACTGGGAGTACATTCAAATAAATGGCTTGGTTACATAACGATCAAAATACTCTGCACAGTACAGTCGAGTTTTTTGCTCTAAAATTGGTATTGTGGAAATCTGCTTGAAATACAGCATTCAATCGATCAACGTTTTCCTTATGCCATACAATTCGATTTCCGGCTTCATTAACATCATAAATGCCGGTACAGACCCCCTGATACACCTCACCGCCCAAACCCTAAAATTCATCCTCCAAGATCTTATGGTCACTGCATTTAGTTTCCCTTATAAACATTGAGCTGACCAAGGCACACAGTGAAACAGAGGTGAATACATTGTCTATTTTGGATGAGAATTTACCATTGGTCCAGGTATCCCTATCTGCCATATCCCTCCAGAGTTCAGCTGAATTAGACAAACCCCAAACCTCCAAAAAACGACCCCAGAGGTGAACTTGGGTATTCTTATTTTGAGCATCACCACTTACAGGATACCATTCCGGTCCAATGGAAGATCTTCCTCCCGTACAGGCAGGAATATTAACATTAAAATCACCTACCACTATCAATAGAGCCTCAGGTTGCAATATGTAAGCTTCTTCAAACATTTCTCCAAGTGATATAAGTGATTCACTCAAGCAATTTTTAACATTCCAATACATTTTGATGATCAAAAAATGGGTAAATCCCACACATTTTTTTAGATCGCACAGGACCGCATAGTCGGAAGATTTTGATAACAGTTGGTCCCAACTTTAGATGGAGTCCAATTGCCAAACCCCCAGATGGCCTACCCAATTTTCCTTGGGTTGCAGGCTCAGATAAGTCAGTAAAGCCATCAAAAGCACATTGGGTGACAAACCATGTCTCCTGCAAACAGAATAGTGTACACCTCGAGAGCATACTACACATTTCCACAGAGTTCAAGAAACCAATGACCCCTCATTTTCCATGACACAAGGGAAAATCTATCCTCTCTCTTAAATATTTGGTCTGAGGCTTTGCAGCTCCATTATAGACTCACAGAGGGTAGAGACCAGCCGCTGGAGACCAGACTCACTAAAGTCGCCATCATTTGATTTGGGAGGAATCATTATGGTTCTCTCAACCTGTTCCATGTCTCTACTTTTTAGTGTCTAGGAGCAACCACCTACCTCAGAATCTTGTATACCTTTACTATAGCTTATAACATCATAGCTAAAGCGATTAAATGACTCCACTTCCGCTAATACAGCTTCATATATAGCTCTAGAGTGGAACACTATCCGGACATAATCGTATCTTTCCGGATGTATGAAGTAAATTAATTTAATATCCCCGGTTGTAATAAGACTGAGATTCGAAATCTCATTGAAAAGGGCCAGAATTCTTACTCAGTTTAGAGACGGGGGTCCACCTTGTGGAAACAGATAATAGATTAAGAGGCTAGGTAGCTCCACATAGTGGGGCTGTTTAGCTGAATATCATTAGACCAGGAATTAGAATGGGGTGCTTTATTTGGCCTCTGCTCGTACACATTATTATACCCTACCTCGTCATTATCAGGCACCTCATCATGTTGCACATTTACAGTTTCCTTCTTTCTAACCATATCAGCATCAGGTCTTTGTTCAGCGGCTTCACTGATTACAGGGCCTGCTGGCGCTAGAGGTGGAGACACTTTACCAGGTTCCATCAGCTTAGACATTAAAGGCAGTTCACACGGATAACCTCCATTGCCAGCTAGTCCAGTTTTGTCCCTTTCTAACATTTGCTTCATAATTTGCCAGACCATTTTTTTTTGTTGATGTCAACTCAGTGTCCGGAGCGTCTAAAGGGCCATTCTCCTCAATTATTGCTGTTTTGTTCCCCTTCACAGGAGCCAGATGGTCCCTCCATACCTCCCACTCTTCTCCCAGACAGCCAACCCTCCCCAGTCCATTAGATAAGTGTGTGGCTCTTTCAACTTCCATAGGAGCCAGTTTTACACTCAGGATCTCCTGTTCCTCTCCTAGGAAGTGGGTCCTACCAGGGCCATTTGAGCAAAAACTGGACTTACCTCCAAATATCTTAGAATAGGACAATGGGGATAGTTTCCTATAATCAATAGGAAGTGTAGCAGTCTTGAACATGGAAATATTCGAGGCATGCTGACGTTGTGTTCAGCCCCGACATGCGGAGAGAGTCCATCATCTGCAAAAAAACCATCTGGGCACAAATCGGCCAGAGGGTGAGTGCTGTAGGCCCACCCCCGCACCTCCAGGGACTGCCGCAAGCAGTGGGATGACTTGCGGGTGCGGGCCTGCCTCCTCTCCGCCAACCGGAGTCAGGCAATGCTGACCGGAGGAGGCCCAAGTTCCCTTGTGAAAACGTGATGAAAATTGTACCTCTCTCCCCAGGCGGAATGTTCAAACATTAAGGCAGCCCACGCTGCTTTTGAGCCTCCGAGATACTGCTGGCCAGATACTTGTGTTTCGGTGTATCTGGTCAGCAGTATCTCGGAGGCTCAAAAGCACTGCATGCCCTGCACGCAAACATATGTCGGAAAATATAGCAGGCAGTACTTCCCACTGCTGGAGGCAAGGAGAACTAGGCCTCAGTGTGCACCGCACATAGCACTGTGAGCCTGGCCTGGGCTGAGCTGAGCTGCTGGCTCACACAGGCTCTGTATTTGTATTTTATTTATTTGCAGAGCACAAGCAAGCCCATGGGCATCTGCGCGCTATTCATACGGGTTACAACATAGAAAATACAGAGCAGGAGAACAGTAGAAATGAGCATAGCTGAAGATACACGTATCTACAAATATACAGTCAAGTTTACTTATGTACAACAGGAAGCGATTGTATCCAATTAGCCTAGCACATTAAGGTCTAGCTCGTGGAGCTAGGTTTCAACCTTTTTCCGGAATAAGGGAAGAGACGGTTCCTCTCAATGATACAGGGAGTGCATTCCATTTCTTAACCGCGGGGACTGGGAAGCTGGCTCCGCCTGCACGTTGTAGATTGAATTGAGGGATGGGGACACAGTGTGACTGAGCTGTTCTAGTGGGTTGAAAGGTGGAATGACGCGTCAAGGTGTTGCAGAAGTAAGTAGGGGCTTGGTTGGAAAGGCACTTGTGGGTGAGGGAGAGTGTTTTCAGGTCAATTCTTTGCTTAATATTAAGCCAGTTTATTGAGTGTCTGGTCTCAGAGATGTGTTGCTTCCTGGGTAGGTTGAGGGCTGATCTGATGGTGTTATTTTGCATGACTTGCATTTTGTTAAGGTTTTATTGTGACGTACCCAGGTAGAGGGCATTACAATAATCGAGCTTTGATAGGACTAATGCTCTGGCTATCGACATGCAGTTAGTTGTAGTCAAGCATGGGCGGGAGGCCGTAATGAGCTTGCAGGTATGAGATGTGGAGATGCCAAGGCGCTGGTTTGTCTCGATAGGGTAAGCGCAGAGTCGATGTAAATTCCTAGAGTTTTCACAACATTGGCTACTTCAATTACATTGCTGTCATTAAAGACGTGAATAGTGCACCCAATTTGTTCAGTTTGGCAGTGTGCCCTAGTAGAAGCCCTGCTCTGGGCTCGGCAATGCAGATGTGTGAAGGTGGCGCTGTGTGCCTGTCACTCCACCCACACACATTACGTGATTATGATTTGTATTGGCTGAGAAACAGCCAAAAGACATACTGTTACCATGCAATGAATTTATTTATTTTATTTATTTCCACTACTACAACGTGCCTCGCATGGTAACAGTATTTCCATTCTCAGCCAATGGAAATGGTAATGTGTGTGGACTGCAATTCATAGCCCTGAAACTGCAGCCACAATGCTCGCTGCGTATAAAACAAATACAAAACGTACAAAAGTAACCCTAATGCTTTGTCTGTGCTCTTGGGCTTCGAGGGCCACATGAAATGGCTTAGATTGCCCGCATTGCGGCCCTCGGGCCGCATGTTGGACAACCCTGCTTTAAATCAACCCCCATCTCGAAACCTTTGTTGTCATCTTTTACATTTGATTGTGTTATTAACTGGTTGAAATGGATCAAGGCATCCTCTGTCCATCAGAGCCGATTTCTACTCGAGTTTACTACCAAACAGCCCTGCACATGCGAGTGCTTGACAGGTTGATTCTCACCATTGACAAGCCATTCGGCACAGAGCATGTTATGATCGCTCACCTCATTAGTACAAACATGAAATGTTTGCATTATTGACCACAAAGCCGCATTTATATAAATATCATCAATTGTCGAAGAAGACTTGCCTTTGTGCCAAGTTGGAGCAGGAGGAATGTCAGATGAAAAGGCACCAGTCCACACAAAGAGGCTCCTATGTTTTACTAGACAATGCCAGTGTATGAGTCGCTCGCTGGGTCGCTTCCCTTTTTTCATGAAGCAGTTTAAATTCAGATCACCCCCAAGATTACTTACGTGATGCTCTGTTCTTGTGATATCATGTCCAGCAAACAAATAATATCTCTAAAAAAGCACTCATCAGAGATCCCAACCTTATTCCAATACACATTGAGAATTGCATAGTTGGCCCTTAGATGTTTCACTTTAATCAACAACATGAACTTATTGGGTGCTGCCAACTAGAGGACAACCCATTTTTGATCTTAACAGCTATCAAAAGGCCAGAGGTAGGTCTTCCCAAGGTGGCTTTCGATGCAGGATTTAAATGAACCTCATGGCCATCCCAAAAAGGTGGGAGTGTCAACCAAGTCTCCTGTAAGAGGATGATGTCATATTGGTTCAGGTTGTATTGGTCATTATTCAAAAGATGTTTAAAGCCTCTTGTGTTCCAGCTCAAGAGGGCTATTGTATACTGCGAGGCAAAGGAGGCTAGTTAACTCGACTTTGTACTGCACTCACAAACACAAGGTTTGACCGATGATTGTGACCTCTTTGAACCTCTGACCTCATAGGATCTATTTTTTAAAGTTTCAGCTTGAGCCTTCATACCAGATAGTGAAGCAGTTCCACTATCATCAGTACATAGCGTGAAGCCTAGATCGTGTAAAGAACCCTTAGATTGCCATATCACATTTTTGAACCACCCTCGATTGCATCCACAATCTTACAGCATTGAGATTTAGTTTATCAATAAACTCAACAAGTGTTAGATCAGAAGACACTATGTCCTCTAACATCTGGTTGTCGGAGAAAATCGCCATTACAGCTCTATGATTCAAATCTAATTGGGTGCTCGGGCTGGGTCTTCACTTTTAAGGAACATAACGCAGGCCTCTTCCTTGCATTCGAACTTTCCCATTTAGCTTCATCATTTTTTTTATTTTTTTTATTAACCACCTTGGAAACCATTTCTTTATGAGATTCAGCAGAGTTTAAATTAATTAGGCAAAGCATTTTCAATAAGAGTTAGAATAGCATCAGAAAGCTGAGTAGGGATCAAAGGGGAAATGAGAGTCTTGGGGACACTACTCAAGTTTGGTTGAGGCTCTGTAGGGAGCGAAGGGTTCGAAAGAGAACCAGAGGAAGAGACGGGGCTTGTTGGCTGAGATTTGATCCAGCATTTTAGGGGCGGGTTTTACAAATGTGTCTAAGTGAGGAGGAATATGACCAGCCATATATACGTCAACAGCCCTCTGTATTTTAGCTCTGTGTCTCGCCACTTCACTCATCAAGATCCCTTTCAGTCCCTTATCAATACCAGGGCCTTTTTTAAAAAAAAAATGTATTGCTAGTCTGTGCACTAATCAGTGTAGTAGATTCCGCAGACATCGGGTGTAAGACCTCTCACTAAATCATCAAAAGGTTGATATGAAGAGGCCTGCACTGGATTAATCCAGTGAGATTACATTTAAATTTTGCCTGATTCAATAACATATATTTCCTCTTGATGGTTTTGGATACTGCGATTTTGTTTTTGCTAGAAATGGAGATCATTTGAAAAATTGTTTTGCCGCTGCCTTCCCTGCACTCTTGGGCGCAGATTGATTTTTCGGGAGTTTGGGTACATTATTAGGGCCATCAGTCGAGCCGCCAGAAGGATTTCCAGAGGATAGTGGTCTATCATGAGCCTTGGGAGCACCTGTAGATTGGGTGAGGATTGAGTATAGGTCTTTAGGATGATTAGGCAACATATCCGACAATGGCTCCTGGGAGGAGGGGGCAGTGTGCAAAGAGGCACACAGAGGTGGAGGGTCAATCGAGTTTTCATAGATGATTGCTTTAAAACAAGGAAGGACACCCACCGGTGCAAAGTTGGAACTTGCAGGGGTGGGACACGGAAGAATCTGGATAGTACATATCTCATTTGTTTGACAAGCAATAGAAGAAACAAATGTTTCGGGGGAATAGGGTGAACACATGACATGAGCAATTGCTTATTTCTATTAACCCCTTCCATTTGCAAAGACAGAATTTTTGAAAAAGTTTCCTCTTTCGCCAATAACCTGCGGTCAAGAACATTGTATAAATTAACCAGAGCATGCAGAGATGAATTAATCGCCGATAATGTAGCATCAGCCTGAAAGTCGGTATTGCGCAGATGCAAAGATGTATTAGTACTGTGTGAGTGAGTACATGCAATGTTGGGCTGGGAATGCATTGACATACTTACAGGCTTCACAGAAATAGGTGAAACCTCAGAGAACATCATGGGCGAACATGAAAGTTTGTCAGACAAACACTTGTCTGAGAATACAGAATCCTCAGGATCGAGATCAATAATGGCAACATCCTCAGAGATTTGAGCAGCGCCGGACATAAAACCAAACAGCTCTAGGAGCTGTTTCTAAATCAGCAGGATCGCTGATGGATTGAACAACACCAGGGACAATAACTGACGCTTTGGGAGCCAATTCTAAAGACTTTAATATGGCAGTGTCTGTTTCGGGACATGTCATTTAAATATGATTGTGTAGACTGCACCGAATCCAAACAATCTGCCGTAAAAGACACCGGCGACAAACATTTGGAAGGATCAAGAGCGGGAAAGGGGATAGTCTGCTTGTTACTCCCACTCGATGAAACACTAGGTGCAGTATTCACAACCAGTGTATTTCTGGCTCTATGGGCTGATAGTGATTCTTTGCGAAACAGGCAAATGTCTGCGTTAACAAGACCAGGACCATTACTTTTCCCTTCAGAAGGTGTAGAGTATTCATGATTATAGGATCGAGAGAGTCGAGCAGGACTCATACCTAACGAAAGCGGAGCAAGTTTTAGACCATGCCAGTTTTAAGTGTGGGAGGCATCACTTTTAAGGCGCTACTAACCAGTTAACGATGAACGTCAAACCTCACCAGCAAAATGCTAAGAGTGAAAAAAAATATAACACTTCAAGAGCTTTATGCCATCTCTAATTACCACACCTCAATGATTATGATCACAATCATGCAAAGGAGATGGTATTCTCCAAAAAACCCAGCAAAAGGCCATTGCCCATCACACGGCGTGCACCGTGAACAGTCAACAGTACTTGGCAGTACTTCACGGTGCGCGCGAGTGTGCTGCCTTGTGGGTTTTAATAGAACAGGTGGGAGGTGAATGGGATTGATAGAGTTCAGAAGGTGGAGCCACCAGTCAAATGGAAACCTTTGGGAACACAAAAATAAAGAAAGGACTTGGAAACTATATTTCATATGCAAAGGCAGAGACTTGGGCATTTAGTCCAGTTCAGAAAATTCAGCTTTGTTGTTAAAGGGCTAGGAGCGCTTGGGTGTCACAGCGAAAACACTCCTCCAAGGGTACAGCCAACCACACTGCTCAGCACAACGTTAGCAATGTTCAATGTTCACAGATGCACAAAATCCGGAAAGACAGCACTCGCGAAGAGCCACGCTACAGTCAACAGTACTTGGCAATACCTGCAACACAATTATAGTGCAATACAAATGTCCAGAGTCTGCTTATTATTTGTGGCTTAAAAGGCTACAGGTTTTTTTTACGTATACCCAGCAATCAGAATAAATTAATTTTAACTTTATGATTGTCAACACTGCCAAACCCACTTTGGCTACATTGTTCTTCTTATGCGGCTGACAAAATTACAAATTCCTTGCTTCCTCCCTTTTTCCAACCATCTCCAACATTATTTGTTAGGCCAAAGCTCCCACAATTGGAAAGTCTACTCTACCTGCCTTTGCCTGCAGGAGATCCTGAGCATGAGGAGTGTCGTTCATGACAGGGGAAGCTGGGCTCTCATCCTTTCATAAAGCCCCTCGCTGCAGGGCCTCAGAAGGAGGTTGACCACGGGAGAAGCGAAAACCCCTCCTGTTGACCAAGCTCACTTCAAAGACTTTAAAGTCGAACTGTACGCTGGCATGCCGCCACGCACCAGAGGGGTCTATGCCCCTCTTTGGCTCCCCCCTGCCCTGCCATATCACAACTCCATGAACTTGGTGCTTATGTTCCAGAAGAAAAGATCCATGCCGCTCTTTGACAGGTGTAACCCATCCCTTTCATGATACTCTGGTGACTGCAAATTCATCAGCCCGTGGGGTTCTGCGTGAACCCCATGCCACTGGACCACTTTGCCATTGACCGTTCAGTTTTCTTTGAGACTTCGATTGCCTGGTGTCACTCCGCCCCTCTCCATAGTAGTGTCAGTATTATTTTGGACCACATCATTTCTGTGTCTCCCAGGTAGCCCCAACCTTTGCAAAGTTCCCATCATTTCTCTGAGCGGAAATCCCCACCTAAGGTTCGTTAGGTCTTTGCCCCCCAGGTGTATTATCGAGACCTTGGGTTTGCTGTGCCTTTGTAACAGTCTCCAAATGCTCTTCCAGCAGTGCCCATCTCATACTTGGAATTCCCACCACTGCACCTTGAGGTTTTGTGTGGTAATTTCTTCCCTTTGTGTTGTCCACCTCACTTTGGCCATTGTCGAAAACGAGTGGGCACCCACCCACACTGTTCGTCTGTTCCTACTTGGTCCTGTATGTTGGGGAAAGGGGGGGCACAATGATCAAACTTTATCCAGCCTCATGTACCTCTTAAAACAGTTGCACTTCCAACCCCCAATTCTCTTAATACCCTCCGGGGGCATGGCCGCACCTGAAGCAGATCCTAAAGGAATGGGTGCTGAAGACTCCTTCTGTTACCCCTGTGTCTATGAGCACCAAATCCATCACCCCTTTAAACTGAAACCTGCTCAATGCTGGGCCGTCTGAGTGTAATAATAGAGAGGACTCACCACTGCTGCAGGATGTCCTTGGCAAGTACCGGTGGCATGTGCTGTCCTTGATGCAGTGCAGCATAACTGACCTCTGTTTTCCCCTCTGGTCAGTTTTTTGTTCTCCATAGGTGCAGGTGTGGTGTTTCCACTGAAACTGTTACATCGTCCACCTTCAGGAAGCCTATACCTCCCCCTTCTTTGTTGCACAATACCATATCACTGATCTGGAGAGCCCAGAAGATCATGCCTTGTAGTTTTATTTAGTCTTTCGGGCGCCTTGCATCCTCCTTCTTTCCTGTTATCCTGGCCCATCCTTTCATTGCCATCCTTACATATTGCTCTTTCGTTGCATCAGCCCACCCCCCAACTTGTTGTAATGTGTGATCAATGGCAAGTGGTACTCAGCCCATGCTCTGTGCTTGTGACTTCTGACTCTGAATGGATCTTGCGGGCTGCTGGTTTTCCAGCTGCGGTATGTCCACAGGCGTGTTGGTTAGTGATGCGCCTTAGCTCCCGCTATACTCCCAATGTGAGACAATGCTTCACTTTAGCTCCCTGGAGATTGCTAGGGGTTCAGTAAGTGTTCACCGGCTCAGATTTCATATGAGCACTGCTGTCTGCAAAAACGGCATGCAACACTGATCCCCACTGCTAGCACCCTCTTTCCCTTCGTGGAACTGTTGCGCTTCTCAGTTTAAACGCCCTATAAATGGGCACGGTGCAAAAAAGCAACTAGCGCACGGATTTGTTCCTTCCGGCCAGCACCCAGTCTAGTAGCCCTGCAAAACAGACGTGCAGCATGCTTCCGTGCTACCGGAATGCCTCTTCAGATGCACCAATGATCTGTGGGCTCCAACCTGTTTCAGCTGCTATGCTACGCCAAACTTTATGCAGTGGTTGGGAATTGCTTTGCCTGGAACCCACTGCTTCGGCTCATGCAGGCGAGTGTACTGCAGTCACTGCTGCCCCATTCAGCTGCAGCAGCCGGTTGATTGGTGGTCTCCGACGTGCTTGCTTTTGTGTAGTGGAATCCACCACGCCAACCTTTATGCTGCAGTCGGGAAGTGCCTCGCCGGGCAAACGCTGCTTCTGCTCCCCCAGGCAATTGTACTGCAGACAGTACTGCCTCATTCAGCCAGTACATCCGGTTATGGAGACCCGCTCGCTGCACCTGTGTACTTCTACCAAACTCTGCCCTCATGGATACTCCTGGGAAGTCACCAGCAAAAAGAAGCGAAAAAGATCGCATGAGGCTGGCTACCCTTTCATATCTCAGTGACAGCAAGACCACTATTGGCTGCCGTCTTTTCTTCCGGCTGCCCCTTCTTTCATTTTACTGGGCTTGGGCTCCATTTTGCGTGCTACTGCCCATTCCTTTGTTTCACTTCCCAGACCACGGCCTAAGTTAAGCTTGTTCTTCCTCCAGGGTCAGCTCTGCCTCCCTCATCATCACCACCATAGCGGGGGGAACCCATTGCTGCGCCTCCCCCTCCTACCACACCTTCCCCCTATTCTGCCTGCCGCATTCATGCCCCCTCCCACCCGGAGTGATGCATTCTTGGAAATAACAAACAAAATACAATTTTCAAGTTGGAAATCATAGTTGCCACAGAAGCTTTATTTGCATAAAGTCAAGGAGTTATCTAACAGGCGATCCGTATATCCACCACACCACAGGTTCTTCTACACTGAGTGGGGCTTCCTAGGTATACCTCCCCCCTCCCAACCCCCCCCCCCGCCATCCTTCTTCTGGTTGAGCCCGGCCCTCACTACCAGTTTCTCTCTTCCCATGACCTTTCGTTGCTTAACTTTCCGGGTGCCCAACTATCACGGTTTCTAACTCACAGACACAACCTTTTTTGGTGTTCAAATATCACAGTACACATTTCTACTCTACTCTACTCTGTGCTCCCGTCCCCTTTTGGGCTAACTCACCTTTCTACTCTGCTCTGTGCTTCCCTCCCCTTTTAGGCTGACATTATCCCTGAGGGCGATTGGTTCCCTTACCCTACCCCTTCTACCATCAGCTTCTGCCCCAGAAGTACTCCCCATTTCGCCTTACTGTCCCAGAGGGCTGGGCTTTGCCTACATTTCCTTCCTCCCGGTTCCCTCACCCTAGGCCCTCCTCAGTGATCTTACCCCACGTGGCCCCCCCCTTGTTCCGTATATCCCTAGTCCTTCCGGCTCGCTCCTCTCCTCCCTTCCGGTTCAATCCTCTTACGTCCATCCCCCCTTTTCCTCCACTTGCACTTCCCTGTGATTCACCCTCCCCCATACTCCCGCCCCGCTGACCTCGATGCAGCGTTTTCTGTTTCCCCAAGTACCCCTGTCTTATTGCCCACGTCTTGCGATTGCCCCCCCTTCACCCACTTGGACCTTGCGCCCCCCGGTTCCCTCTTGTCACCCCGTGAGCCACTTTTCCGTCCCCCCACTTTCTCCTCTGTATTTTCCTTCCCTTCAGTTATACCTTCCCCCCACCTGCTTCTTTGACCACCCTCCTGTGCCACCATACCATCGTCTTGCTCCCCCCAACTTCCCTTGTTGACCTTTGTTTTTCACCTTGTTTTCCCTTTTCTCTTTCCACCCCCCGCATTTTGGGGTTGGAATGGCTTCCTAGCCCCCTAAACCCTCCCCTGAATGTTACTCTTGGGCCCCGTAGGTTCTAAGCTGTTGGCTAAACAGTCCCCTATGGGTCTGCCACTGCTTTGCTAAAGGGATCACAATGTACCTCCGCTGGGCGACCTGAAACACAAAAAAGGACATGTTAAAATAAAACTTTGGAATTGGGCGGGCGGGCGGGCAGGAATTCCAATTTGTTGTCCGGAGGGATGCAGGATACCAAGAGAGAGAGCCCCCCGCATGTGGGCCTTTATAGGCCCTTCCTCTCTCTCGGCTCCTCACCCAATCCCCATCTGGTGTTGGCTACTCCCATTTCCGGGAGTGGGGGGCCCCCCACTTCTGGCCCGCCCTACTTCCTGAGCCGGTGGAAGAGGCTGGCCGGGTAACCCACACTAAGGGGAGGCGCCCGCCATGCCTCCTTCGTCGACTCGTTTGCCCGCCATAGCGGGGGCAACCCATTGCTGCGCCTCCCTCTCCTCCCACACCTTCCCCTATTCTGCCTGCTGCATTCATGCCCCCTCCCACCCGGAGTGATGCATTCTTGGAAATAACAAACAAAACACAATTTTCAAGTTGGAAATCATAATTTCCACAGCAGCTTTATTTGCATAAAGTCAAGGAGTTATCTTTCAGGCGATCCGTGTATCCACCACACCACAAGTTCTTCTACCCGAGTGGGGCTTCATAGGTGTACCTACCCCGGCGGACACTTCTGGTTGAGCCCGGCCCTCACTACCAGTTTCTCTCTACCCATGGCCTTTCGTTGCTTAACTTTCCAGGTGCCCAACTATCACCGTTTCTAACTCAGACACAACTTTTCCGGTGTCCAAATATCACAGTACACATTTTTGTTGTTGTTGAGGTTTCAATAATTTTAACAATGTATAACATTTAATATTTAATGTATAAACATTATATTATGTATTAAAAAAATTAACCCTTTGCCACCACATCAACTGCGAGGGTCCTTTAATCTGTTAATCTCCTCCTGTGACCCATGCTGAGCCGATTGTCGTGCTCACAGAGCTGCCTTGCAAAACCGCCTTTCCGGTCCCCGCTTCCTGGCCTTGCCCTTGACCCCACGCTTTTGTTTTGCCGTTTTATCACCGCCCTCGCGCTTCTGTGGAGCTGGAAGGCAATGGGGCGGGGGATGCAGATGGTTCCGCATCTGGGGAAGCCAAGGAAGCAGGCGGTTCCGGGAGGTTCACTGGGGGCGGCGGCATCCTTTTGCGGGGAGCAGGGATGGAAGTGTGGGGAGCCTGGATGGAAGTGCGTCCAAAGTATTCCCTCCAGAGTGAGTCAGGCTAGGTGGATGAATGGAAAGCAAGAGTCGCAGAGGTCGTGGAAGAGTCCAGTGGAGGGACAGGAAGAATTGTGGTGTATGTTGAGGTCTCCAAGGAGGAGTTTGTTGGTCGAGGTCAGGAGGGAGGAGAAAAGGTCAGCCACTCAGAGAGGAAAGAGGTAGTCTGACCAGGTGGCCGATAGTAGCAATGGTGAGGAAGGGCCCAGGAAAGAGAGAAACTGCAAAATAGGCATTTGAAGGAGGAGTTGGCCTGCATAGGAATTAGAGCAGGAATCCACTCCAGGAAGATGATACTAAAAACATCCTCAATTTTCCCTTTTTAAAACTATGCTGCCCAATTTAGGGTGAGGGTGGTTGGGGATCATAAGGTGTCAGGGGTGTGGGGAGACACTGTCCTGACGCAGTCCCCCAAATTATAAGCATCCCCCAAGCACCTGCGACCGGATGTCAGGCCTTGGGGGGGGGGGGGAGGGAGGGAGTCGCCTCTTCAACCTCAAATGGGAGGAAGAGTAAAGTCTGACCACCCCCTGAATGGGGTGGCCAGAGAGGACCGCCCGCTATGTAGGCAGTCACTCTAGCACCCCCTCCGGGGGCCGGTCAGCCTCTTAGCAGGGCAATCCCCCATTGACAACCCCTCTTGTGGACACAGCATGTGAATATCACCTTACATGATAACCACAGACACCATTGTAATGTATTTGGAAACACAAGGTCACAGTTTCTTTTGGAGCAACATAAAATTAGAAAGTCCCAGCCACATACTTAATGCAATACACATTTCCAGGATGACCCGTGTCATTCCCTGTCTGCCTGTGGCATAAGCGGACATACGCTTCTGGTTCTGACTGCCAGTCAGTAAACATTTTCTGTACCACTGACATCAGATGCTGTAGCCTCAACTGCCCTGGAGGGGAATCAGCACCGTCACTTGGAATTGGCTCATGCCGGGCCATTCCTGAACTGCTCACAGTTGAAGCTGCAATGTCAAAACTCATCTCTGGCTAGGACCGCCCGACACACTGCCATGCTTTGGGGGTGGCTTCCCTGCTGCCCCCACACAACTAGGACATACTCACCAATAACTCTTATCTGCAGCAAGCCCTTCTCAATGCCACTTGTATTGAGTGAGGACGACATCCATTCCCTTATCAGACAGATATACACCCTCTGAAGCAAAATAGGATGGAAGAGAATTCAAACAGCAATGTCCAATGAATCTCAGACCTTCACATTTCACAAAGTTTTCCACAATCCTATTCAAGCGCCTCCTAGATTCCTCCATCCCTTCCTGGGAAAGGGCGCCATGCCAGAGCTGCCACGGGGCAATCTCTGACCAAAATATGTCTGTGCCAGGTAGCGCCTGAGCCGCTTTGATCGAGGCCAACTGTACATGGGCCAGCAAGCGACCCCAACCCAACTTGGCAAGGTTGGTGCCGCCCAGGTGGATGACCATCATTCTAGATACAGGCCTCCACTGAAGCTGCCAATGTATTGCAGGTAACAAGGAATACCACCTGTTAAGGATTCCATTTGGGCCTCACATACTGGACCAGGACACTTGGTCTGAGCCTGGGATGTGGTGCTCAATAGGAATGCTTTTTCCTTAATTTCAATGAATTCAAATTGAGCCGGTACCCGACCCATCTCACACCCCCTTTTACAAATACCCCGGGTCACAATGGACCATGAACCAGGCCGGTTGGTGAAAATAGAATATTTATTTTTAAAAATCACAAAAATCAAACACATTTTAATATTGTCCAGCAATCACCAATGGGGTGATAATGACAATGGAAATGGAAGTAATACACTTGGTTAACCTTCTAGTAGAACATATCCAAATCATAATTGATTAGGAGCACTTTTTGAATTAGGATCGATAGCACCCAAGTTAAGGTTTCCCCTGCAATGTTCCCTCAACCCACAAATCGAAATCTGATTTTGAATCCTTTGCAAAGGCCTAAAATGACACTCTGATTTTGACAATTAATTATATGTTTTTAAATAAGGATATAGATATGTTTTATCACTATCAACCATAAGGTAAGGTATCACAACAGCATACAGTTCACAAAACAGAATGAAATTGAAAAACCATTGCAGCCGAATTCACACATGGAAAAGTTGCATTTTTCTTAGTTTGCAGTTTTAAATGCCAATGTTGTTTTCAAAAACGGGTGAAAAACACTGAATCGGAATGCAGTTTTTGGGCAGGTTGATAGATGCACTGCACAGGGACAATACAGAAGTGAAAGGAGGTCTATAGCTGGTGAATTGGGAGAGATTTGGAAGGTAGAATAAAGTTTGTTTTTAGGAACATAGAGCAATGAAAAAGAGAAAATCGGTTTTACAAATGAAAGGCAAAGTTTAATAAACTCAGTTATCTAGACGATATTGTTAAAGGATAGTTCCGGGACTTTTTTTTTATTCTCCCTACGGTTCGGCCATGTGTTTTTAAGCATAAATCGGTAGATCGTAGAAAACTTTCCTATGGACCTTACCCGACTTTTCGTCCATTAACGCACTCGAAATCAGCCGCCATTTTGTGATAATCCTATCATTTCCCCCCATCGACCTGGCTCACCTGCGTTTGCAGCACTAAATCATATCCCCCGCCCCTGAAACAGACTTTATCAAAACATTCATATTCCCCGCCTCTATCCGTGACGTGACTGTGCTGCGTAGGCAAACGCGCCCAGGCGTCTTCTACGCGACTCCACACAGAACACGGAAACCAACACAGATCAGCTCACATAACAGCGCGCCACAATTCGGAATATGAAACTGTACTTTTAAATTAAACCGCAAGATTGTAAATTTGGTAAAGTACATTTATTTGACATCAAATGTTTAGAGAATATTCAGCGATTTGCATTTTTATTTGCTCTCGATCCAAAATAGTTCATCTTGAGGCAAGCGATGTTCGTGTGCAGTACACAGGGTGTTGGTTTACGATAAAATAAGCTCTTCGGTTGCACTGATAATCGCATGGCTGTTCCAACAACGAGGCACTAGGCCACCACAACGGTATGTATGTTGCATCTAGCCATTAGTACCGCGTAAGGGCATACTTGTACTTGGCGATCGTCCCATAAAATGGTCAGGGTGGTAACGTTGTTCACGCGGAGAAGCAACTGGCGGTTGTAAAAGCCATCCGCCGGTGTCTGGTACTCGTGACACAGACAATAATGAAGGATGTACCTGTTTTAAAAACATAAAAAATGAAATTAGTCTCACCATCAGATCTTTATTAAAATTATTCATTTTATATATTAGGTCGGGAAATTATTTCATAGCTAGGACAGTGCAACTGGGTATTATACGTCATTTCCAGTAACCCACCCCCTCTCCTCCACCTTTTTCAGAGCGCCAGTGGACCACTTCGTCACTGATATGATATAATATGGCATTTGCAACGCGCCTATACACAAGTGTTTCAAGGCGTGGCGAGGCAGTGGGGGGGAACAAGGAGAAGACAGACAACGATCCTACTAGGCCAGGTGTCATTCAGATCGCGCAAGTGCAGGGGTAGGGGGAAGGTAAAAGTGCAAGGGGAAGGGGAGGGGGGAAGTGGAGTACAAGGTAAGGAGCATAAAAGAATAAATACATAGGGCCAGCTGGTGGCGAGTGCAAGGTAAGTGCAGAACAAGTGCTGGGAAGGGGGGGCTGTAGGATACTGAGACAGTCCCCCAGTGCAGGGGTTGACAGGGAGGCAGTGCAGGTGGAGAGTGGAAGGGCCCAGGACTGTGGTCGCAGACAGTGGACCAGTTGTAGCAGGGGAGAGGGAGAGAGAAAGCAGAAGCAAAGAGGAAGGTTTTGAGGTGCTTCCGTAAAAGGAGATGGTTCTCCTCAAGATAGTGTGCGGTACAAAACAATATGCCACATAGAACGAACAAGTACAACTTAACCCGTCTTTAAAGCTACTGTATAGTAATTAAATTGCGGTATAAACTCATCTAAAGAGTTACTTACATTATATTTGCATTTTCCATTGTGTCTGTGCGCAGGGCAGCCCCGAAATACCACTCCTTCTATGCCGACGTTATTTCTTCTAATGAACGAACATTAAATGGCTATCGTTTCTGAAATTTTATTCATTATCGTTTCTTACGTTATTGCACCACACCCCCAAAAAGAAGTCTTTCGGGATGGTCCCGGCCTGTCAAGGTCAAATAACAATAGAACCTTATACTGAGTTGTGGGCCATTCCGGCACCCGAGCAAAAAATCAAAGCAGCTGACCTTCACTTTGAACGAGCACACATTCCTAGTTAGCTACATTCAGTGTAAGGCCATCTCACAGGACTTGAAATTTACACTCCATCTTTGCATTTTGTCTGCGTGCTTTGCAGCCCCAGAGAACCATAAATACGGAGACATTCTATATTTTTTGAAAAATGATTTATATTACTGTTTGGTTTAATTTAATGCGCAAATGAACAAGGTTGGATAGACACATTGCATGTACACTGAGCAATCACTTTTATTTACACAATACATAGCTACACATATTCAATGGGCCTGCGACATGAGGAGACTCGAGAGCAAAGTCACAGGTGACACCCGGGTGGTTCGCACTACTGCACGGTGAAGGGAGGGGCAAGGGTGGAGAGACACATTGCATGTACACTGAGCAATCACTTTTATTTACACATTACATAGATACATATATTCAATGGGCCTGCAACATGAGGAGACTCGAGAGAACAGACAATCAAATTACAATCATTTAAACCGTGATGTGTATTTCTCAATGAGCTCTGCTTTAGGTGGACATGGAACAGAGGCAATGTTGGGTGGCAATGCAGTTGTCCCCTGCACAGGTTCGTTCACAACTCCATGTATGTGCCTATCTAGGACATCAACAATAAGTCTCTCAATAAACTCATATTGCATATCCTCAAACACTGGTTTGATCACCCATTGTTTACTTCTTTTAGTGAAGGCCTTATTGTAGCGAAGCGTCCCTAAAGTTCCGGTCGTCCTACTTTGTTGACGGCCAACATTATGGTTATGTGCCAAGACCGCTAGAAGAGTCCGATTTATCATGCCCTCCATGCCAAAATGCAATCGTTTTGGCCTGTACTTTAGGCACATATTGTGGAACACCTCCAAATCTCCTGTGTGGCAGAATTCCGTGAGTCCCCTCAAATCTCTTGTTATAGTTTTATCAAATACAATCTTTTCAATGGCTTTGTGAGTGGGTGATGAAGGAATCAACCACTTCTTCTTCCGTGCCTCCTCTGTGGACAAATGGCCATGTTCACAATTGTGGAAATGTTGGTTTGTGGTCCAGCGGTGAACGTTGCTACAGTGTAGCATTACTGACCGCCATTTTTCCAGTAGAATTTCCAACGACCCTTCACATGTTTTTGAGCTCCACCAAAGATGGTTGCTGATTGACTTGGACCACTGTGAAATACTTTGCATATCTTTTTTTTTTACCTGCAGCCGACATTTTTTTATTGATTGTTTTTGCAAGATGCCACACGTCAAATTGGTGATTTATATTTTTGTACTCTTCTCTCATTGTCTTGGCAATTGAAACGTGTCTGTCCGTGGCTATCAGGTCGATCACCACTCCCCGCGATTGTAGTTCTTGCAATGATGCTACAAAGCCAACTTTCTCCATGGCCACTGAGGATGTACTTTGTGACACCTGCACGACCACCGAACTCACCATTTTCTTACTTTCCATGTCCTGAAAGTGGTAGGTGCAGTACTTGGCTGAAAATCCTGGGCTGTCGCACTGTCCATCACCGGCTAGCCTGAACCGTTTGCAGCGAATGTACTTTCAATAGACATTTTTTCCATTCTCCAAGCTTCGCTAATGGCTGGAAATAGATAATCGGTTTGGTATTTGTAGAACTGAGTTTTCGCAATGAAATGGATTCCCACAAACTGAAAGAAATACTCTAACTTTTTAAAACTTGAACCACTAAAAATTGCGGCCGCTGCACAAAGTAGATTGCCTGCTGGCAGTTGCCACAGCATGGGTTGTGCAGACCATGAGAACGGATGATATTGTGTACAGGTGGCATGTATTTTAAGGTTAGTGCCTCGATTTGCACGAGTCACATTAATCAATGGCTCCCCACATACTTCCCCACCAACCGAATGCCCACATTTCATCTTAATAATAATATCAATCAAACAACTATCGAATACAATGAATTTGGCCTCTTTCCTTATACTGTCACTCTGCATCCCAGCTGGTTCGGCCTGTAACGTTGAGGACATGTCACTCACATTAAAGGTACAATCTCTGATATCGTCTTCCGCTATGTTCAGTGATATTGATGGTGTTTCATTGTCGTCCATTTCATTCTCTTCCATTGCAACATCTGTTCCTTCTCCGGCGATGGGAGAATAAAACAATTTCTTCAACTTTCTCGCGGTCTTAGTTTTTGCGGGTGTGGATTCTGTGAATTGATCTCCGACTGCATCCGAACTACTAGGAGGACATTCACTATCAATGGCTGGTGGTGGTATAGCTCCGTTGTCAATCACTTCATATTCTTCCCATTGGCACGATGCATCTCCAGTCTCAAGTCCCTGCCAAAAGGTTTGACAAGCAACATCTCTCGTTCGCTTCACTGTCTGTGTAGATCTAGTTCGTACACCCACTCGCAACTAGAGGACAGATTGGAAAAGGGATGTTCAGTTTAAACACAACTTACAGTATTGAACTATTAACAGTGAAAAACAACATAATATAGTGACCAGGACACTAACCTTCTTTTGCTTTCTTTTCTTTGAAACTTTCTTGCCTCAAACTTCAACATCTGGACGCTGTTGCTCCGACTCGTGTGTGCATGTCTCCACTTCCTCTTGCGCTGCAACGACTATATTTTCATGATAAGCACATCCATCACGCACTGACGCTCCATCGACTCCCTGAAACATAGAACTTTCATTAGTATGTATAATAATATTGAAAACACAAAATGTACTTGGGGACCAATACCGACGTACATCCCAATAGCAAAGCACGAATGAACGCATTGTGTAGAACATTCAAACGACAATTATTCACGCATTGTTGATCTAGTTAGATGGAACTGTCAAGATCCATACCTCGGGCTCCGCATAGACTTCCATTGATGATATTATTGAAGATGACGCTTCAGCAACTCCCTGAAACACAGTAATTGCATTAGTATGGTTTTCTATTTTGTTAAAAAGAACATAAACTTTGTGCAGGCGTCAACGGCTCATCTAAATAGACCTGCACAAATGATCAGTTGTCTAAAATAAATAATGGATATCTAAATATGATTCGATTTGCTCGATCGTTGGAAGTGTCACAACCCAGAGATCTGCATCAACTACTAGGGGTGATGTTCTTGTAGAAGAAGCTCCGTCATCTCCCTGAAACATAGTACTTGCGTTAATAAAGAAGGAAGTATAGCGGATGTAATCACGTCATATGATCTTGCTTGATCGAACTGTCAGTATCCATACCTCGAAATGCATAAAAACATCAAGGGACGCTGTAACTGCGGTGCACACTTCTGCAAGCTGTTGCGCCGACCCGTAACTGCATGCTCCCCCTTCTTCTTGGACTAATGCTCCATCGACTCCCTGAAACATAGGACTTTCATTAGTAATGAACACAATATTGAAAAAAGAAGACACATAGGAGGGCGACGACAGAAGGACACATCAATGGCTAAAAACGAAAGAAACATTGTGTGTAACAATCACGCTACAAGAATGCAAGATCTGATGATCTCCATCGATGGAACTGTCCGGAAAAGAACTTCGAGCATCTGAGTGACATCAACGGTTGTCGTCAATGCGTTGGACTCCTCAGCATCTCCCTGAAAGACAGTACTTGCATTATTTTGGATAACAATAATTATAACTGAAAACAAAGACTAGAGGACGAGTACTAGGGTGTACCATTAGGTAAAATAATTACACGATAAATTAAAACTATTGATTTACATGCCTAAAACAAGTCAGTGGCAGAATAGCTAAGTAAGATTACCCGATAGGCGCTTGAAGTGGCTGATGACTGCAATAACGACACGGATGGAGAATCTTCCGCCTTCATATTGAGTGGATACATAAATGGGGAAATTATTGTTAGCTAATGCTACACACTACCGCAAGGCCGAGAACTAAATCCGTAAACTTGACTCACCAGTGGAGGGATGTGGACAAATAGAGTGGGAATAGCGTTTGAGAGCAATTTTATTAGCAATGATGTGGAGTACATGTCTGAGCTAAAGTGCCTGCTGCAGATGCGGTATCGATCACCCCTCTTGTCCGCAAAGACTTCTAGGACTCTACTTTCAAGCTCAGACAGTGGATATCCGCAATATCGGACCCATTCTCTTATCTGATCTATTGTCTTAGGGAAAACATGCATTATAGTACCTTCAGATTTATTATGGGTCTTCAAAGGGCAACCGCCAATGGAACAGGCAGGCATTGTGGAAAGTTCTGAAAAGTAAAGATCAACAATTCTCTATGAATACCAATGTGTTAAAAAATTAAATGACACATAAAAGGTTCAATGCAAGGTTCGTTTTGGTTCTTGGAACTATACACGTTATTCACATGCGGATAAGTATTTGAATAACTTTAAAAAAAATAGAAAAATAATTTGACTAAACTCAGAACATGTGACTAGTTCCTTGCATGTACTGTCTTGGATAAAAGAAAACATGGATGCAATTTGATGACTACTAGCAAATAGATATAAATTAAAAAATTGGACGCAAAATGATTATGGTACATGGCCTTACCTTGACGAACAAACAGTTAGATGCAGGGATCAGAGTAGTTTCTTGTCGTAGAACAGGGAGCAGTTCACAGGTTGCAAACTGACGAGTTTGCTCGAAGTGGTCACGGAAGTTCACAGAGAGGAAGAGCAGATAACCAGCACCTTCACGGGTTGACTAGCAAAGCGCAAAGAAGTTCTCATTAGAAATATGAAGTGGGTTATAAAGAATTCGAAACAGGGGTGTGTTTGTGAATGAATGACGTGTATATGTCGTGGCATTATGCGGTTTGCAGGGGGGCGTCCAGCGTGAGGGGGGATGCTTGGCAGGAGACACAGGGTCTGGAGGTAGACATGGGAACAACAACCAATGCTCTATAGACCACTTTGAAGTGTACATGGTCTTTGGCACCTATTGGCCTTTATCGCTCCCTGACAGCTCCACTTGCCAGCGCAAGTACCCCGGTGCGAACTGCCTTTGATAGGGCGGGGGGTGGATTGGGGCGGTGGTCGTGCAGACAAGACTCGTTTGCCGCAGGGCCTCACCAAGGAGAGGCCATCTAACTGCATGTAAGAGGCAGGCTGCAGGATCTAGTACATGGAAGGCAGGGGGGTGAGTTTATAAATACCTCACCCTCCCAGGAGAATATATGGGTGCAGTTCATCCTGGAGACCCTGGATGCCTAGGCAGTTAGTCAGCAGCAGGCTGGCCTGTGGTGGCAAGGCGGCACGGGCCAGAGGGGGTCATCTCTGTACCCGGTGCCCAAAAGGATGATTTATTATGATCAACCATATTGATTATTTACCTATAACCATGTTTTGTATCAATAAAATCCAACGGCCTTTTATTGCCAACGCTTGAACAAAGTGGTGTGGTAAGTATTTTTGGGGGAGGAGGCAAGGCCAGGAGGCTTGATGCCAACCCGCAAAATAACATATGTATGTCTGCTGCATATGGGTTCAACGGTTATGTGGATTGAAGGTGGGCGGCCAGCGTGAGGGAGGATGCTGGCCGGAGACATGTGGTGTGACAAGACAAGGCACAGGAAGACTATTCAATGGAGACACACTAGATTCATTTAAAAAATCAAAACAACCATTGTTAAAATATAGTTTTACAAAGGTAGCGGGCGCCCCTCTCTCGCAAGAACAGACATGATAACCTGTTCAGTGGTTATTAACCACTTGAGAGTTCGCAGCCACTGCTTTTACTCACTGTGCCTTTCACAGATGGGAAATATCCATTTGCATATCAGTCTTTGTCCTGCCCAGGGGCAGTCCAGCACCGAAATACAATGGCAATTCCAATCTGAACGAGAGTACCACCAGCAACCCCATACACGTGTTTCACCCTTGTTGGGGATCATCAGTGAGGTGAACCACTCAAGTGGTTAATAACCACTGAACAGGTTATCATGTCTGTTCTTGCGAGAGAGGGGCGCCCGCTACCTTTGTAAAACTATTTGTTAAGGAACCTGGGATTGGTAACCCTAGGTCTCCTGGGGGCAACCAGACGTGGTCTCCCTCTCACTGTGCTTAGAGAGGCATCAGCTTCACCTCACTGATGATCCCCAACAAGGGTGAAACACGTGTATGGGGTTGCTGGTGGTACTCTCGTTCAGACTGGAATTGCCAATGTATTTCGGTGCTGGACTGCCCCTGGGCAGGACAAAGACTGATATGCAAATGGATATTTCCCATCTGTGAAAGGCACAGTGAGTAAAAGCAGTGGCTGCGAACTCTCAAGTGGTTAATAACCACTGAACAGGTTATCATGTCTGTTCTTGCGAGAGAGGGGCGCCCGCTACCTTTGTAAAACTATTTGTTAAGGAACCTGGGATTGGTAACCCTAGGTCTCCTGGGGGCAACCAGACGTGGTCTCCCTCTCACTGTGCTTAGAGAGGCATCAGCTTCACCTCACTGATGATCCCCAACAAGGGTGAAACACGTGTATGGGGTTGCTGGTGGTACTCTCGTTCAGACTGGAATTGCCAATGTATTTCGGTGCTGGACTGCCCCTGGGCAGGACAAAGACTGGTATGCAAATGGATATTTCCCATCTGTGAAAGGCACAGTGAGTAAAAGCAGTGGCTGCGAACTCTCAAGTGGTTAATAACCACTGAACAGGTTATCATGTCTGTTCTTGCGAGAGAGGGGCGCCCGCTACCTTAGTAAAACTATTTGTTAAGGAACCTGGGATTGGTAACCCTAGGTCTCCTGGGGGCAACCAGACGTGGTCTCCCTCTCACTGTGCTTAGAGAGGCATCAGCTTCACCTCTCTGATGATCCCCAACAAGGGTGAAACACGTGTATGGGGTTGCTGGTGGTACTCTCGTTCAGACTGGAATTTCCAATGTATTTCGGTGCTGGACTGCCCCTGGGCAGGACAAAGACTGATATGCAAATGGATATTTCCCATCTGTGAAAGGCACAGTGAGTAAAAGCAGTGGCTGCGAACTCTCAAGTGGTTAATAACCACTGAACAGGTTATCATGTCTGTTCTTGCGAGAGAGGGGCGCCCGCTACCTTTGTAAAACTAATTGTTAAAATATATGTTGGGTTTTATTTTAGATCTTAATTTCAATTGAACATAAATAATAAACATTACACATTGTAAAGTTCCGGTTGCAGCACATCCAGGGAAAATCCGCGGTATTGTCCACTGTCGCTGGGGAAATGTTGTCTAATGGCAAGTACCGCACAGGCAGGTATTACTCTCCGAACGCGGTGTCCGAGCCTCCCGTGAAGCCACCAAGTGAAGCAACGATAGGCCACCAGCCTGTACCACCTGTGAAAAAGAAAGATGCAAACTGTATTAAAATGACAAAACTTTCTTATCAATGTCGATTCAGGTAAAAAATGTCATTCTGCTTTGAAAAAAATTCTATCTAGAAAATGCACAATATGGAACCAATTTAAATGCGTTCGAATGATATGTAGATGTAATTTTATATGTGGGAGACGACCATGAAATAGTAGTGGCATCACTGACATCACAACCAGAGTATACTTACTCGTTACTCGGATTACGCGGACGAACAGTGCCGCGAAGTTCGTGCATAAGCACCATCATCATCCTCAACACGGTCCGTGAGAGGCAGGCTTCCCTGAACTCTGGCAGCTCGGTGATGCATTGCGGACTTGGCTCGCCTTCCGAAATGTCGGCCAAGCACCCGGAATTTTCACGGCAGCAGCAGATCTCCTCAGTTGGCATTAGCTCGCACCGATTGCACGTGCACCAGGTGGAGACGCCGTCCATGCGACATGGTCCAGGCTCTTCATCCGTTGACTGGTCCTCCCAACTGCCGTCCGAATCCCCATCGTTTTCGCATGCTTGCCTTTCCAGTAGTTCCTCCTCGGTGTACTCGGGCCCGTACATATACAGCATTATTGTAGCCATTGTGTGGTAAAGAAAGTTAAATAATTTACAGAGATGGTACAGGTGTTCACAAGGCCTAGAAGCAGCGAAGGTAGCTGACCAGAGCACAGAAACGAGTCACAGAATACTCAAAGTAACACAGAGAGAGTAATGGAATCGAAAATCTGCTGCTGTGTGTTGTGAAACGGTGTGTTTATACTTATTGAGGAAAGAGGCGTCCTGCCATTTCCATGGCGACACTTCATTAGCTGAGGCGCAGCGATTGTTGACACGAAACGTGCTTTGGCGTTGGGAAATGGGTGGTACGCGTCAGCTGATGTCAGGCTCAGGGTCTGTATTGTGAGATGATCTAAGACCCTGTGTACAGCAAAGGAACATTGCGTGCCTCAAAACGAACTTTTTGGAACTTGAGCAAATAAAAATGCAAATCGCTGAATATTCTCTAAACATTTGATGTCAAATAAATGTACTTTATTTTTTTTTATTTTTTTTTATTTTGATATAGCCGAAGACATCAGCTTTTCAAAAATGATTGCCGTATAAAAAGAATCATTACAATATAAAATTGTTAACACAGTATAGACATACATACAATATCAACGAGCAACAAAATGGAGAAGAATGACCAAAAGAAGCAAAGTTAAAATTAGGCCTATGACCTGGAATTTGAGTTCAATATGAGAATACACTTAGGTCTATAGAGAGTAGGAGCCATATTAGTAACAGTAGTTGTAGCGATACTAATTCACATGTATGAAGGTAAATACTCACAAGAAGGCTATTTTAGATCGATATCTCGTCAGGTAAAACTGCCTCTAAAAAGTGAATTATGGCCTTCATTCCTGAAAATCTAACGTTCTTAAATAAAATACTCCATATCTCATTGTCATTCTTCTCCATGTACATAGATAATAGCTTACTACAATGTCTATCACGAGTGGCTATTAAATTTGGGCATGACACAATTATGTGTTGCAGAGTTTCCTTTACATTTTGTTTCTTGCAAAATCGGCAAAAGTGGAGGTCCGCTGGAATAGATTTGCGTCTAGCCAGGATTTCTCTCGTCGGCCATAAATTTAACCTTGTCCGCAGAAATTTATTGCGTATGTGTGCAGATGGGCATTTCATAAGATAGCCTGCCGCTTGGCCTAGACATTTAGTACCAAAGAGATTAGGATCAAAATCTCTATATTTTACGCAAAGATCGTAATTTGTAATCCAATCCCAGTTAAGGAACTTCCTTTTTGCTCGTGCCGGATGATCAATGAGAAATTGTAAAGAGATATTTGCTCCAACTAAAGTGTCCAAAACAGTATTTCTCCATTTTAGCGAAAAGCCAGATGTAGACGCAGATAAATGGCGAGCGACCGTACTCAAGATGTTATTATTGGTCAAGCCGAGGAGGCTTTTGCGAAAAAAGGCACACATTCTCCATTTAGCTTTACTATGGAGAGAGTTCAAGCCCAATTCAAAACGTAATATTGGAAGCGGTGTGCAATTTGGAAGTCGCAAGACCTTTTTCCAAAAAGTGGCCTCCAGTCTATTCCACATGCTATCCCTGGCATACAGTCTGGATTCAACACCATAGAGTAAAATGGGGACAACCTTTTGTTCATAGTACATCAAGATGTGTTTTAACGTAAATTTCCCAAACTTATAGAGTAAAATTTTCGCTTGGGATATCAGACTTAGCAATTTCGAGTCTAGCATATGTAGCAGTTTCCCATCACTAACCGTCTTTTTGTATAAAGACACCGAGATATTTATACTCCGGAACAATGTCCATAGTTTGTTGTTGAAAAGTCCAAAATCCCTTATAGGATTTGCATCTAATGGTCGGACTGCAGACCATAATCTGGGATTTGGTTAGGTTTACTATTAGGTCATTTACCTCCACATAGGTTGCCAATGCAGCTAAAAGATTTTGTAGACCTATCGGGGTCTGGGAAATCAGTACCAAATCGTCTGCATAGAGCAGCCAAGAGATACGTTGGCCCCCTAACTCCGGAGCATCCACTGTGATTCCGCGAAATGATAAACCTAAATCCAAAATGAAAAGATTGAACAATGAGGCCGCCAATGTGCAGCCTTGCTTTAGGCCAGTACAGGTAGGAAAGGAGGCGGACAGAAGTCCTTGCATTGAGAGTCGTACTCTCATGGTAGTATCTGTATGTAGTTGAATAATTAAAGCCAAAAGCGAAAAGGGGCAGCCAAGATCTTTTAGTTTGATAAAAAGGAGATTTCGGTTTATGGAATCAAAAGCAGAGCTAAAATCAATAAACGCAAAATATAAAGTTTGATTCCTGGATGCATATTGGGACTTCAACATATTAATGGTGATAATATTCGGCCGCTAACAAAGCCAGATTGGTACGGATCCCTTTTGAAGTTCCTCTTTGTCCAATTGTTAAGATCTCGCAATATGAGACGGGTATAGATCTTACCCGAGACATCGAGTAATGAAATGGGTCTATAGCTAGACGGATTGGCACGATCACCCTTCTTATATATTGGGATAACAACAGATCGTCTCCATGATATCGGAATTTTTTGTGATGTGTTAATTGATTCAAACATGGTAAATAATATATCTGACCATATGTTGGGGAATTGTTTAAGATGTGCGTTTGATAGGCCATCAGGGCCAGGTGCTCGGGAGTTGCTTGCATGATTGATGTAATACAAGATGTCATCTTTATCAAAGTGTAGATAAAACAGGTGATTAAACTTTAGTTCCAGAGCAAAGGTGTGAGGTCGCGGGGTTGCAAATAGATCCGAATAATAGCGTACCCACACATCCTCTGTTACATCATTTGTTTGACAGGCAACCTGATGGCCTGCTGTAGATTGATTTATAATATACCACGACTGAGCAGAATTTTTGGCTGCTAAAGATGCTAGCATATTTCTCCCATCTGTTTGGTAAAGTTTGGCTTTTATTCCCCTTACCCAATTTCTATAACTAGTTTGTATGCGTGACAGAGCAGCCCCACGGAGATCTGGTGGTAATTTTAACGCTTGCCTTTTTTCCGCACAAACCCTGGATTTTCTAAGTCTTATTTCATGGTTGGGAATATGCAAATGCGAGGTTTGTTTGTGATTATAAGTGATAGAGCTTGATTGAAAGAGCTGCATAAGGTCATGGAAAACCGTGTCTGCCGTCAGATGGTTTAAGTCATTATTATTTAGTTCGCCATGGTATCGTGTCGAAAAGGCCTTCAGAGACTGCTCCGACCACTTTAGTCGGTTTCTAGCAGGGTTTATTTCATACGTTCCCTTAAGAAAGGCGGAGTGTGGTTTGGAGATGAGCATGTTCGAACTGAAGGTAGTACACAGGATATTATGATCGCTCATCTCTGATTCTGTTATTTGGAAAGATGTGACCATGTTTGACATATACATGTTAACATACGTAAAGTCAATAATCCCATGACTACATGCTCGATGCCATGTAGCTCTAGGTGGTATGTCTTGTGAGTGTGCGCCGTTCAACATGTAAAGATTCCGTGATTTAGTAAATAGTAACCACTTGTCCAAGCGTTTTTGTTCAGATTTAAGAGAGGGGCCCAAACAATGTAGGTTCAAGTCACCCGCTAAATAGATCATATCTACAGCTCCATCCAGCGTAATTATATCAAAAGCCTTAGATATAGCTTCCATAAAGGAATCATCTGAAAAGCCAAGGGGGTTCCAGTAAACGTTAATAATGGCACATATGTAGCTTTCACATACAATTCTGGTCATTTGTATGAAGTTATTTGGGCAGAACCATGGAAAGATTTTTAGGCCGGACGACTGTTTAACAGCCGTTAACAGGCCAGAGGTTGGGCGACCCATTTGGTGCTTTGCAGCAGGTAATATACATACATCATAATTATTCCAAGACGGTGATGTAACCAACCATGTTTCTTGCAACAATATAACATCATACTTCAACAGGTGGGAAGAGTAATTATTCAGTAAGTGCCGATTCCCTCTAGAGTTCCAACTAGCAAAGACTAGCTCTGATGTAAGGAAAGGTGAATGCTAAGATTGCTTGCTCTGATTTTGACAACTGCAGGATTTTCCGGGGCGAGCTTGAGGGTTGTTGGAAGGTTTGTTTTGAGGGGCATCTATACACCCAGGAGCTCTATCTGGAACATCAGGGGTGAGAAACACCATGAAGCCAAGCTCATCAATTTGTGATTTCACGGTCCATATGGTGTTAAGAACCACCCTTGAGTTAATCCATAAGTTTACAACAGACTGATTAGAAGAGTCTGGAAACTCCACAAGATCTATATCTATGGAACTGATGTCATCAAGCTCTGGAATCTCACGAAATATCGAGAGAACAGAAGCCCGATTTAAATTATACTGCTTAGCCGGCAATGGCAGGCAACTAAGAGTCAGGCAATGAATTGCCGGTCGCTTTGAATGTTTAGTTGTTGGTTTTTGTTTAGCTGGTACCAGTAGCTCATTAGAGTTTGTACAGGGGCTAGTCCCTGTTTTAGATTGTTGAGCTAATTGAGGGGCGAAAGAGGTTTCCAGAAACTTGGTGAGGGTGGATTGTAGAATTCGTTCTATATCACCAAGTGAATCTGTTTTAGCGTTGCCAGTTCCGCCCGAACATATAGGCACAAAATTACCAGAAGTGGCTGTATCCACAAAGACAGGGGGGCTGGATTTTTTCAGGATTGGAGTTACCACTGGCAATGATTCACTAGCCGAGGTGAACGGCGCAAAAGTCACATGTTTAGGGGTTATTTTGGAGGATAAATATTCATCAACTGCTCTTCGTATCTCTTTCCCCATATACTCATGATCTGATTTCTGTGCCACAGAAGTATTACCCATAAGGCTATTTGTGATTAGGTTAGATACACTATCGTCTTCGCCACTACAGTTGCCCATCCTTGGTTTAGTGAGGGCTTTATGTGACAACTGCTCAGCCACACTGATCAATTGGCTTAAAGGACTGTGTACCAAGGAAGGAGCAATGGGAGTTAGCTGTAACTTAGCTTTTTTTGCAATTTGTTGTGAATATTTTCTTGTAATGGCTTTGGATGCCAAAACGGAAGAGGATGCTGGGAATGAGAGTTTATTAATGAAGGCTTTGATTTGAGAAGTATGAGGTGATGCAGATTTAATGTTTTTTTTTTTTTCCTGTTTTAGCACTCGAGGCTTTTTAGTTAGTGGATTCTGGGGATTCTGAGGATCGGGCACAGTGGGTTTAGTCCCAAAAAGGGAATACATAGGTCTCTTCTGCCAATCAGTTTTAGACGCGACTGCCTTTTCCATCGTGTCAACTATGGGTTCAGGTATAAATGGTATAGGTTGATAGACTTGATCCATGGGTTCAGCCAAGTAAGAGGTCTGTGAAAATACAGACCTCTTACCATTTATAGCAACGTCAGGCTGACCCAGGCTCCCAAGTCTATTAAAAAGTACAAATTGATTATCAAGTAACAGATCAAACTGGTTTGATTGTGTTTCTGCCTTTACAACTAGCACTTCAAACAGTTTAGCAAGGGCTAAGATAGCATTATTCATAGATGTGAGTGCTATGCTAGTACTGACAGTCTGGGAATCAAGGCCGCCAGTAGTAGCAGGGTTTTTTTCAACCATTTTTCTGGGGGTCGGAGCTATAAAGGACAGATTTGCAACTGAATTTGAGGCACTAACATTTGTAAATAGCACAGGAGATTTTGACAGATTAACCGATGAAACTTGAGATGACTCAATAGAAGCAATAGTATCTAGATTAATTACAGGTATATCTTGAACAGCTGAATTCAACAGTGGATTAGCAGTCGATGAACCACTTACAGTGGGGACAGGAGTATCACATACATCTGGATGAATGACTGCATCCCAGTTAGAACATTTGTTAGAATGGCACTATCAGTAAGAGAAACATTTTCTTTCGCAAAGGTAACAGATTGACCAGACATTGTACCAGTTTTTTAAGTCTCACCAATTCTGACATCTATCTCAGTAGCTGGGGGCTCCTTTTGACAAATTAATCGGTTTACAGACGTGCCAGATTCCAGCTCCAACCCATGTGTAGTATCTTTTTGACTCAAAGAGGCCATTATTGGGTGATATGAAGTGGTTTCTACAGCATTTCCAATAGGGCGTGAGCTAGTTTCAGTGCAACTGGGATTTCTACAGAAGGGACGGATATCCATTCCTAAGAGCATCTCAGATCGGCTCTTAATAGTGCCTATAGCGCAAGACCTCGGCGTAGAACTAAGTCGAGGTTTTTTTATAGGTACAGAGTGGGGAGTCTGAGAACGGCTTGAGCCGTTGAACCTATGCAGCTCAGTAACCGGTGGCATACCGGTTGTTAGAGATTTCATGTTGCGTTTCATAGTCAACGGTAATGGGATTACCTACTAAGTTGGAGCTGGGTAAAGAGTAGATAAACTGCTAAATGCACTGATTTGCCGCAGCGAAGGGGGACTTAAAGGGACTTGCTTGGGTCGCAGGATTAGGAATCAGTAATGGAGTGTCCTCGCCACCATCCGCTTAACAGCCGCACAACAGCACAGCTAGCGGCCTTGTCCCCACCGGGCTTAACGCCGCAAGGGTGGCGGCCTCTGCCTTTTCACGGCGAGGGAGAGTCACGTGATAAGGCACGTGACCTGGGAAGCTCCGCCTCCTCCAGGAAGCGGATTGGATCCGGCAAGAGCCCAAGAATGCTCGCAGTGCCGGCAAGATGGTTGTAAGTACGTTCGTCTTTAATTCGAAATCCCCTTCAAGGTAAAACACTCCGCTCGGGCGGCGGCCTCTGCCTTTTCACGGCGAGGGAGAGTCACGTGATAAGGCACGTGACCTGGGAAGCTCCGCCTCCTCCAGGAAGCGGATTGGATCCGGCAAGAGCCCAAGAATGCTCGCAGTGCCGGCAAGATGGTTGTAAGTACGTTCGTCTTTAATTCGAAATCCCCTTCAAGGTAAAACACTCCGCTCGGGCGGCGGCCTCTGCCTTTTCACGGCGAGGGAGAGTCACGTGATAAGGCACGTGACCTGGGAAGCTCCGCCTCCTCCAGGAAGCGGATTGGATCCGGCAAGAGCCCAAGAATGCTCGCAGTGCCGGCAAGATGGTTGTAAGTACGTTCGTCTTTAATTCGAAATCCCCTTCAAGGTAAAACACTCCGCTCGGGCGGCGGCCTCTGCCTTTTCACGGCGAGGGAGAGTCACGTGATAAGGCACGTGACCTGGGAAGCTCCGCCTCCTCCAGGAAGCGGATTGGATCCGGCAAGAGCCCAAGAATGCTCGCAGTGCCGGCAAGATGGTTGTAAGTACGTTCGTCTTTAATTCGAAATCCCCTTCAAGGTAAAACACTCCGCTCGGGCGGCGGCCTCTGCCTTTTCACGGCGAGGGAGAGTCACGTGATAAGGCACGTGACCTGGGAAGCTCCGCCTCCTCCAGGAAGCGGATTGGATCCGGCAAGAGCCCAAGAATGCTCGCAGTGCCGGCAAGATGGTTGTAAGTACGTTCGTCTTTAATTCGAAATCCCCTTCAAGGTAAAAATAAATGTACTTTACCAAATTTACAATCTTGCGGTTTGATTTAAAAGTACAGTTTCATATTCCGAATTGTGGCGCGCTGTGTTGTGAGCTGATCTGTGTTGGTTTCCGGGTTCTGTGTGGAGTCGCGTAGAAGACGCCTGGGCGCGTTTGCCTACGCAGCACAGTCACATCACGTCACGTCACGGATAGAGGCGGGGAATATGAATGTTTTGAAAGTCTGTTTCAGGGGCGGGGGATATGATTTAGAGCCGCAAACGCAGGTGAGCCAGGTCGATGGGGGGAAATGATAGGATTATCACAAAATGGCGGCTGATTTCGAGTGCGTTAATGGACGAAAAGTCGGGTAAGGTCCATAGGAAAGTTTTCTACGATCTACCGATTTATGCTTAAAAACACATGGCCGAACCGTAGGGACAATAAAAAAAAAAGTCCCGAAACTATCCTTTAAAGAAAGCCACGGTATTGATTCGCGCATTAACCTTTTCCTGCCGGGTTCTGATCTGTGTGGGAATTAATTTAAATTACTCCAAATATTACTAATGAATTACAAGATGAGGTGAATGAAAGAGTTGAGCTAACACTAGGAAACAAGAACAAGGTGCACAGAGAATTGGAACCATCTATACAAGTTATCAGGGTATGGATACGATTGCTTAGAGTAGCACAATGACAAAAGTCAAGATGGGGTAGACTATGTGTTATGGGATGGGGGATACTCACGGTCCGCTCTTAGATTCAGGATTATGAACAGTCAACCGGTTTCTGGACTCCAGGGCTCGGGTCACCATGTAGCGGCAGACTCTCCTAGCAGAACAACAGCTGGGCCTGTCTGGTCACCAGATAATCAGGACAGCTGGATAGCAGGGTTGCATGGGACATGCAGTTAGTGGGCAAAACGCCAGGCTGGTCTCAGGGTGCTTCCCAAAAGAAGACCACAGCTTTTCCCTTTGGTTATTGGATTTCTGGATTGAGGCCTTGCTGGGACGGTCAGCAATGGAATCAGCTATGCTTTGGCTTTGCAGAGGGATCTGGAATCTGGCAAGATGAATGTAGAAGATCAGGAACGCAGGCGTAGGAAATTCAGGAAAGAGTCTGTGTGTCCAAAGTGTGTCCAAAGTTCTGTCAGCCACCCTTTTTATAGAGCATGGTGACACTATAGAAGCTTATGGTAGGGCAGGCTTAGCTAAGCATGCCTCTAAAAAACTGGATTGGTAAGGAGTGATAGTTACTGCCTTTCTCTCAGCTGGTTGGGTTTCAAGGGCATGATGTCAGATTTATGATGTGAGTTTTACAATGTCCAGAACCTCCCACAGTTAGTTTAGCTAAAATCCGGTTTTGTCAGCATTGATTTTCACATTGGCAAAAGGTTTACTTTCTGTGGAATACCCAATTCATTGCCATTTCTGTTCCCAAGGTGGCAGTGAAGGCTACAGCGTCTTAAATTAAAACCCACAGAATTACATTAAAACTGTCAACTTTTTACATTCCTGCGAATTTCTGTAGCAAAAATAACCGTCTTCAAAGTTTCTTAATAAAATAGTCTTTTGAAACAAATGGGCATTTTTGTCCTTCACTGGAACAATCTTTTTCTCGTCAGCTACCACCAACTGTCGATTCAGCCCAGTGTGGGGAGGGGGTTTCCCAGTTTGATTGAAGGTTTATAGCCCCCTCCACTTCACAGGTTAGTGTCCCAGAAGGTCCATCGTAAGAGGCCTCGGCCCAGACAAAAGTCTGCCAAGGTAGCAATTATCACTTTTGTGCTCTAGCATCTACTGTGAAGGACCTTCTGTTGCTGGCAACCCCCAAGCAGAAACCTGTGTGTGGGTGATTTTCCCCCATGTAGCCAATGCAATTTAATTCCTTATTTTATTTATTTTTGTTATAAATCAGAATAAAGCCGGTTGAATAAAATCTCCCCTATATGTTTCACAGCACATTTTTGTAAAAGTATATTTAAACATGTGGTGACTGCTGATATTTTCCTTGCAAATTTGGTTTATCTCTTCCATCCGCATTTCCACATTGTTTTGTAGAAATAGTTAGCTTCTTGTATGCAGCAATTTGTTTAAACACAGATGCACTGAAATTAACACAGGACCAGAGAGCCAGGGTCTTTTTGACGCATTGCTCTTTTAAATTTTTTAGCCCAAAAGTAAAGCGTTTCCCGCGTAGCTGTAGTAAGCTTCTTTTGAACTTTTCAGAGCTGAACAACAGCCTGTCATTCAGGGATACTGTTCTTGTCTGCTGGAGCACAATGTGAATGTGGAGGGGCATGGCATGGTCTCATTAATAAAGGGATAAGCAAGTGTCGTGAGCACAAGGGTTTCCTCAATTTTTTAAAGGGGCTGTGGTATGTGAGGAGAGATACACCAGAAAAAAATGTACATATACTACTAGCTACCCACCTCTAACACACCAAAAGGTGGCTGCTTGTCAGAAATGTAGGAATTTCATAGGATTATATCTCCCACCATAGACAAAGAAATGTGTTTAGCATATTTTAATTATATCAAACAACATAAAAAACCTATTTCCAGCGTTCGTTATTTGTAGAAACACAAATGGGCGGAAGAAGCAGACACCAAAACATTTGCAATGTACAATTTGCGTGATGTTAGTAATGGTGTATTTTGATCGCATTTTCAATTATACAACAACATGGTATAATAGCATCAACATTTGAATATGTTTCTAGGGAGAAGGACAACACTGTTGCAGTTTAAAGCTTGTCAGTAAAGTCCAACGCCCCGTCTTCAGGACGCGATAGGTTAAAGAAACACGTTACATTGGCAACATGGCGCCTATGTGTCAGTGTAGTGACCTAAAAAGATAAATAAAAATTGTTTTACTCAAACATGATAAAAACGGTGATGGTGGTGTTTGTGTGCATACAAAACAAGTAGCCAGGTTGCTAACCTTAAGTGATTTCTTTTGGTGTGATGGGCAAAGCGATTGCATGAATCAATTTAATTGAGGCAGCAGACCAGTCCGTCTTAAGAATTCAAGCTGTAAATCAACACGTACATTTATTTAGATTTTTGTTGAAACAAGTAACATATTGAACCAACAATAGTTACATTTTGATATATGAATCAATCATATTTACCACTTTATGTGTAAGGCAGGGATTTTTGTTTCAAGTCCTGCAGAGAAATGTCAGTAGTGTACCGAGTTTCTATGGTATTCCGGATACTACATGTCCCATAATGCATCATGGAATCTAAAAGAAATGCGAAAAGCCTTTCAATTTCACAGGTTTCACCTGATTTGCGTTTCTTTCAAGCATTTAAGTGGCAGGGAGTAACACTTACTTGGCCATAATGATCCCCAAGGCTGTCTTGCATTGTTATATATTGGGTTAGATATTTTAAACCGTTCGCGTGTCAGTGAATGGCTCTGTGTGGGAGACAAAGGCACCAGAGAGTACAATTAGACTCTCTGTACGTTTTTGAGCAACAATCAAGTGTGGCATGGATTTCAAAGCAGGCTTACCTGTCGTGTGTGCATTCGCCTTCACAGAATCGCTTTACCCTGTGGCTTTTTTCCTTGGTTGAATACTGGTGTAATCCAAATGTCATTCGTTGACATCGAAAGAGGACTGCCAAGTCCAGTCCATTCGGACTTTCCTCAGTATTAGAAAGGGGTCGGCCATTTTTGAGTATATGGATCCTATGAAGGTATACTTAACACTGCAGTAAATAATGATCTGCTTGCTAGTTCTCAGTAAGGGGGTGTGTACAGTGTGTCAAATACATTTTTTCTTAAAGAGCAAATTTGCCAATAAATGGCAATGAGATCATATTTCATTAACCCCCCACTGGTTGCCTGAGCTATTAGTGGATAAACAGACTCCACTCTACGGCAATATTTAGACCGGACTGGACTGTATTCAGATTATAAATCCATTTTTGCTCCATTTTTTTAAGGAACAGATCCCTATTCCCTCCCCATGGGTGAGTTTTAGATGTCTCAATAACAAACCAAAATATATCTTCGCATGTGTGTTTCGCTTGTAAATAATGGGCCACCAATGGTTTATCCGGAGTACCATTCCGTATGGCTGAGCGATGTTTGCCAATTCGTAATTTCACTGACCTGATCGTTTTGCCTATATAGATTAACCCACAAGGGCATTTTATCCCATAGATCACCCATTTAGTCAGGCAATTTGAGAAGGATTGATATTTCCATAGCCTGTCAGACAGATCAATCTGTTTCAAATTCTTGGTCAAATGGCAGACTGAACAATGTCCGCATGCATAATGACCACTGACTGGTGGCAGTCCCCATAATGTAGATTGAATGAGTGTCTCAATGTTGTTAATAGGGTAAGTGTGTACTAATTTATCCCGCAGATTAGGCATCCGCTTGAAGGCAAATCTAGGCCAATTGGGTTGAAAATCATCAGTATGAATGATTTTCCAATTTTTTAGTATCACCCTTCTTAGGTCATTACTCGGGGGCAAAAAAGATGAGACACATGTAATTCTATCATCTTGTGGTTTTGTGTGTTTCTGAAGGATCACTTCGCGATTTGCGTTACGTGCTCTCTTCATAGATCTCTTGATTATTTTCTGAGGATATTGTCTGTTTTAGTTTTTCGCTCAAGAACTGGCTATTGATTTTAAAGTTAGTCAATTCACTACAGTTCCGTCGGATTCTAAGAAATTGTCTGTAGGGTACATTTTCCGATAGACTAGACGGATGGAAGCTGCTGAACAATAAAAGCGTATTCTTGTCTGTGGGTTTTTTGAATAATGTAGTACACAGTTGGTTTTCCTTTTTGAAGATTTTCAGATCAAGAAAGGCTATATTGTCAGTGCTTGATGACATGGTGAATTTGATGGTTAGAGTTTGGCTGTTGAGCCATATTAAAAAGAGATCTAGTTGGTCCTGGCTTCCGTGCCAAAGCATGAACACATTGTCTATGTAACGATGCCATGAACTAATGTGTTCATGGAAGGGATTAGTCGCCGTGTAGATGAAATTAGATTCGTAGTGATCCATGTATAAATTTGCTAAGTCTGGTGCAAATGTAGCACCCATTGAGGTCCCTTGCCTTTGTTGGTAAAAGGTTTGATTACACAAGAAAAAGTTTTTTGTCAGTGCCAGCCTCACGCATTCGATGATGACATTGGATGGCACTGTACGGTCAGCTCTTGTCTCTAGATATTGATGTAATACTTCAATGCAGTGGTCCTGGGGGATGTTAGTGTATAACAACTCTACATCCTGGGTGACCAAGATGGCATCGGCCCCTGGGTGTAGACTGGCAACGATGTGTATCATAGCTGTAGTGTCTTGCACATATGATTTCATCTTAGCCACAAATGGTCTCAGGAAGGAGTCTGCATAGATGGACAAGGGCTCCAACAATGAGCCTATAGCTGAGACAATCGGGCGACCAGGTGGATGAATCGCATTCTTATGTATTTTGGGTAATAAGTAAAAGGCAGGAGTGGTCGGATTGGGTCTAGTCAGGAACATCAGCTCATCCTTACAGATCCACTTTTGATCGTGTGCATGTTTCATAAGGCTCAGAATTTCTTCAGTCAATCCTGTAGTAGGGTTGCACACAAGTTTCCGATAGCAGAGTTGGTTATCTAACTGTTTTTCAATTTTCAGATTGTATGCATCCACATCCCACAGTACGATACCCCCCCCCTTTGTCAGCGGGTTTCACTACAAAGGAGGTATTGCTTTCGAGATTTTTTAGAGCTCTTCGCTCTGCTTGTGTTTATCTTTTTGTTGGTTTTTATTTTTAAAAAGATAATTTAATTCTCTTATTTTGTTTTCGAAAGTGAGAATTTCTGGAGAGATCATGGCTGGTGTTGGTGTAAAAGACGAAGGACATTTAAGTCCTGATATATTATCGTCTGGAGTCAGCCCCTCTTTCGGATTGCGGAAAAAATACCTGAGCCTTATCAGTCTGAAGAAATTTCTCATCTGTGCCTCAGTGGTAAATTTATCGGCAGCTTTGGTTGGAACAAAGGATAGTCCCTTACTTAAGACAGTTGTTTCTGTCTCAGTGAAATGGTGGGAACTAAGATTGAAAACCGGGATTACCAGTTGTTCTGTGGCGGTTGCCACTGTCTGGTCGGCATCGTGCGATTGCCTCATTGTCTGTTCTTCCCGCGTTTCCCCTGTCCCTGAAAAAACTGTGGTTGGGCACCTCTTTGCGCTAAGCCTCCACGGCTAGTAGAGGGTTGTGCTGTAGAGGAATCAGTCACTGCTGTTGGATGAGTTAGAGAAAGGGACCAATTTATTTACACGGTTTCTATTATTGGATGGACCGCTCCCTCCCACTTGGTTGGCATTTTTGTTGTTGAAAAAAGGTTGGGTTTAGATATGGAAAGGTGGACTCTTCCTTGTAGTTAAGTATATCTTTTTTTAACTTCCATATCTTTTTGTACAAGGTAAATGTTTTACATTTTTTCATTTTGTCCTCTATATTACCCAATAGTATTTTTATGTCTGGAATGGCAGATTCATCATTATTTTTTTTTCTCTAAAGTATCCAGGTCTTCTTTCTTCAGCTGTCTCAATGACTAATATCACCCAGTCTCTGGAACATTTATTAGCTACCCCGCTAAAGGTGCCCATAAATTTCGGATTATCCAGAAAGACGCAGGGGATATTTTTGACCTGAAGGCCCTCTGGGATCACTCCGGCCCTCAGGTATTCAACCATAAGTTGGCCGTGTGATTCAGTGCGTATCAGCTTTTTTTTCTTTTGGGTTAGGAGATCAAGATCATTTGTGTTTTTTGGAGCTGTTACTGCTGTTGTTGGTCCTGGGGCTGGACCTAAGATTGAAGGTTATTCCAAACATCTTTTGTATAAATCCTCGGAAAAAGATATATAATTAACTTTTTCCATGATGTGAATTATGCTCAACCGACCAAAAGGGTCGTCCTAAAAGGGATAAGCAAGTGTTGTGAGCACAAGGGTTGCCTCAATTTTTTAAGGGGGCTGTGGTATGTGAGGAGAGATACAGCAGAAAAAAACGTACATATACCACTAGCTACCCACCTCTAACACACTGAAAGGTGGCTACTTGTCAGAAATATACCTCACAGTAGGAATTTCATAGGATTATATCTCCCACCATAGACAAAGAAATGTGTTTAGCATATTTTAATTATTATATAAAACAACATGGTAACACAACATAAAAAACCTATTTCCAGCGTTCGTTATTTGTAGAAAGACAAATGGGCGGAAGAAGCAGACACTAAAACATTTGCAATGTACAATTTGGAACCCCCCCCCCCCCCAAACTCTAGCTCCTTAAATATTTTCTTCCCCACCACTAGGGGTTGGTCAGCAGTGGAGGGTAGGTTTGTGGCCACCCACCCAGCCAGTCAGGGGGCCCTCGTAGGGGGATGTGAAATCCATCTGTAAATCCCCCAAACAGTAAACCCCTCTTGTATTGCTTGGGATAATCATTCAAATTCTCCTGTAACACATGGAGATCGGGGGAGGGAACCTTGACCTGTAGGCCACTCCTGGCCTTCTTTGCTCTGACCCCTGCCGCCACCTTCAGTTTTGATGCATTTTCGCCACTGGGTGGATGCCCCTCATTTTGCACATTCATGGGGATACCTGCACTTGGGCCCCCATGTATAGTTCCCTTTGTTGAAGGACCGGCATGGGTAGCCACCTGCTTTTCGACCTTCAGAAGGTCTTCCTGAGCTAGCATTGTTGGACCCATGGTTGTGTCACCCTCCCCCCCTGTCCCTGGGGGCCATTGCGAAAGGGCCGCCTGTTTGCCTTCTGGTCGTACTTACCATACGAAGACCATCGGAAACCTTTTTGTGCCTAATTCAACACACTGATGGCATCCTCTCTGCCCCCCATGAAGGAAACCCATTCCTCCATGTCTTTCTGATCCCAAGTCATTTCAGAAATTGAGGCAATTTTTTGGAGGAAAAATGTTTTTTCTTTTGCTCATTCACAATTGTCTACCTATATTTCCACAAACCCGGGCCATGCTCTGGAAATGTTTCCATACCGCTGCCAACAAGGAAAAGGCCATATTCTATCTAAATATATTTTCCTCTCCTCTATATTTTTTCTGCCTTTCTTGTCATTCTCTTGGCTGATAGTAATATCAGGGGCCAGCATTCTCAACTTCCAACAAGGAGTATATATCGCAATATTCCCTCGCCCAAATACGCTTTTTAACCTGAAGGGGGGATGTGCCACGCCAGAGAGTATCTGCCTGAAAGCAAAGGAGAAATGGTAACAAGTGGTGTGGAGGCCCCTGCGTCCCCCCCTACAACTCGTACACTTTGCTGAGAAGGTCCTGCGGGTATGGGG
The DNA here is from genome assembly GCF_040938575.1 of Ambystoma mexicanum. Taxonomy (NCBI): domain Eukaryota; kingdom Metazoa; phylum Chordata; class Amphibia; order Caudata; family Ambystomatidae; genus Ambystoma; species Ambystoma mexicanum. Next base: position 78,364,427 of record NC_090925.1, read on the forward strand.
GCCAGATCAGGTGAGACAGGCACAACCTTGTCCCCTTGGCTAAGTGTGGGGACGGTGCTACAAGCCGTGGCCGCTGGTGCCATCTCTACTCCTATGGTTGGTGGCGTTCCTACTGGACCCTCCCAGACTCCCCTTGTCACCTGACCCGTGCCAGTTATGGCGGGCGTGCTCCCACTCCACCTGATCAACCTCATTTCCTCCAAGGCTATACCAAATGTTTCCATTGCTAACACATTGCTAGTCGGGAGCACAAAGGCTGTGCACCATTCCGCCCCTTGAGCTTGAGGAGGTGCCGGTGCCAAAGCCAGCGCCCTGTTCCATTCAAAGCACTGCCATCTGCAGCGCGCTTCTCTGCAGTTTGTAACGGTACTGGTTGCAAATGCTCGCTACCCACATGCGAAAAACCATCACTTGGAACCCTGCCTGTGTTTTCTTACCCTTGGGATGGCGCTTCCTTTTGGCAGGATGTGCCTTCGGGGGTACCTCGGTCGGTGGTGGGGTATCAACAGTGGGGGTGATGGGGGAGTTGGCAAATCTGCACCTGGACGACCAAGGGCTGGGTCGGTGTGGTGCCTGCTCACTCTGCAACTCCTTCGCCCAGCCCTTTCCCTGACTGCATATTTTCCTGAAAAAGAGCCCAAAGCTGGCGCTCATCCTCATCTTCACCCGCAATGGGGCTGTTCGGAATCTCCTCAATACTATGGAATATGTCCTGTGATCCTTCAAGAGACCTGCTGACCTGAGATAATGGGCACAAAACTGAAAATGAATACCGCAAACACGGCCTTGCAGACACTGCGGCTGCCAGTGGCACCATGCCTAACAGCCCCCTTTATAATGAACTGAACCCGTTCCAACATGTAGTTCAATTTCTAATCACCGGCATGTATTCTTCTGGTCTTTCTTAGCAAGTTAAAGGAAAGGGCCCTTTCATGCCACTTCACGCCCTACAGTGGTTGACCTGCATTCCGTACATAAGACATGTCTTGTTAATGCACTTACCCCATGTCACATTGACAGGTAATACAGTCCAAAGTGCAAATTTAATGAAACAAATATTGCATTTCATTGTCCCTCCACCAGGGCATCCTGCACCAGCTCTGTGCCCAACCTACAGATATAAAACAACCAGATTGTAGAACACACTGTACATTCAGTACCGAAACCTTGCTAGCAAAATTATTATTCTTTTATAACACACTTATTACCAACATCTGGTGTCTAAGGGCGGGATCAGTATTCAAACCTGTTGTGTTGCGGGGTCTAGCTTCCAAGACAAGCGCGTTGCACCTCGACTATCCTTCCTCCCTGGTACTCTCACTCAATGTCTGAAAGCTATACAGTTGGTGGTTAAGGCTTGGTGCGCCGTGAATGAAAATTGCATTTCCGCAAAACATCTAAATATGTGCTAGCAATATTCAATAATACGGTTTATCCTAAATCACATATAAAACAATAAACCTGTTTGCTCCACAGCATCGCCATTAAAGCGAGCAATTAAAATGTATTCACCAAATTAAATTCAGCAATGTTTCGGATGCCGTATCGTATGCCCGCAATGAGAAACGGCTATGCTATCTCAAAGGTACACATACTAGTATGCACCCAATAAACCAAACAATTTCTCTTCATCCTGCTACTCCTGGGCTACACCTTCCTGAGGGGAAAATATGAAATGTCTGCTGTTCCCTTTATCTTTGCTTGCTATCCATTCCCTTAAATGGCCTCTCTGTTGTGGCATTGCGCACCAATTTTCAAAGCTCAGGGGCTGAATCTAAACAGAACATTGCCCAAGATAACAGATTGGTCCGGAGGAACCTATTTTAAACAAACCACCTATTTAATCCAATGCATCAGAGGCCATGTTCAAGCAATGAGAAGATAAAATCCCCCCCACCTTCCCCCATGGCTGGGGTAGCACTGCAGAAAAAGTGGCAGGATAACAACCCGGTCGGCGACCATTAATACAAAACATCGAGATCCCTCAGGCAGCTTGGAGGACGCAAAACCCACATATACATATAGCCCGTGGCTCAGCAGCACCAAAGTAAAGCACCAGCTGATACTAATGACAAAGACATGGCAATTAAAAGAACCGCACATAGGCCAAATACACCAACCGATTCATCTCCCATACAATCGTAAATCCAGTGTGATGGGGCGTGGCGGAGGAGGACAACAAAGGACATCAAAATTCCTACATTGATAATACACAAGCACGCAGCAAGGAGAGCCGTGAAAACAAAGCTTGCTTGCATACATTCTCTCATAATATCAACTGAACAGTGCATTCATGTAAAACAATGCCCAGGGGGCACGGAGGCCATACCCGGAGTATAACATGTAACAGCACCACACCCCAGCCAAACAGGAAGTTCATCCTGGAATCATTCTGGAGTCATTCGATGACTCCATTCTAGAGTCATCCATGGATAGTTCAGGAAGATCATCCTGAAGTATGTGTACAGGCCAAAATATTTAATGAGATGGATGACTCTTGATTTATCACAGCAACTACTCCAGGATGAGTTTGGATTACTTCCAGTGATGATCTTGGATTACTCGAGGATGACTCCAAAACAACTTCTGTATGAGTGGGGATTACTCGAGGATGACTCCAAAACGACTTCAGGATGAGTTGGGATTACCCCAGGATGGTTCCATGATAACTTTAGGATGGGTTTTGAATTGTGAATGATTATTGCAGACCACTCCAGCATGAGTTTACATGATTTCAAGATTCTTCCAAATGATTTAGGAAAAGGGGTTGGATTACCCCAGGATGTATCCCTTTTGAGTAAAATTGGTGGTATTACTTTACAATGATTCTAGTTAGACTTCTGGATAGTTTACTGGAAAAGAATCTAGGGAATTTTGCAGCTGTCACTTTCCATCTTTGGTAGAGATTGTGGATTTAGAGCACACAACTACAAACACCTCGCCATGTCACAAACCAAACCAACCTGTAAACTGCCTCATTTCAATTCTCACCTCTAGCCAACATGGCCTCACACCCAATAAACTCCCACAATTACAAAGCACTGCACTAAAATACACACTTCCAGCGACCTAAACAGACTATATTAAAGGTCTACCTGCATGACAGACGGCTGCCGGTCACTTCACCCAATATCACTAAGAGCAGCTAACAATTACCTAGTTCATATTATAGTAAATTTCAGCAGCTATAAATTGTTGATATTTTAACATAATATTGCTCTGGCTAAAAGATATATTCAATCAAACAGGCTCAGAAAGTATTCAACATTTCTTTTTTTAACAAATTCAGTTTAACGGCATAGTTGTATTCCATAAGCATGAATAGGTTTGCAAAAATACAAACAAATAATAATCATCGATTCTGCATTTTGAAAGGCAGAGTCCTCCTTGGGCCTCTTCAAGCATTAAACATTTTTGGTGGCAAGCTTCCTCCTTATCACTCGGCAGTTCATTGTAGGCCAACTGTTAGCCTTGCAGACAGATCTCAAAAATTCTACAAAAAAAGAAAGGCTATATGAATATAAATGGACATCCGAAATAGGCATTGCTAAATTCGCATTTGTACACAAAGGATGAAACATGCTTAAAAGATAGATTTGAAGTGAAAATTAATCCTGGTTTTCTGTGGCTCCATTCAGAAGAGCTCTGGTCTTTTGTGTAGCTATATTGATTTATATCACACAGTTGGAAATAGAAGGCATAAGTGGAAATGGGGAAATGGTCTTTTAAACCCTTTGCTAATTAACATAACCAGAAGGTCCGCAAACACATGATCCCAGAGATGCCAAAGCGCACCCTGCTTACATGGGTGACCCAACGCCTTCCGCCTGAAAACCATTCATCACTGATTTGTTGAATACTCGGATAACTGCTTGATTCCTTTAAAAGACTTTTGAAGGCTTAGATATTCAACAATGTATCATACTTGATGGCTTGGAATTTATTTTCTTGATACTGGCATTTACTTTTCATTCATGTGTACACAATCTTTTGGTACAGTTTTCAACACCAATACAACTAAAACGTCAAAGTGATGATTAAGCGTTAGCTTTGGACAAAGAATGAGACTCTTCAATGACCGACCGTGCAATGCATCAACCTTTTCTACATCAAGGACATCCCTCCCAGCTCTGGCTGTTACTCCTTTGGCAGAAGCAAACTAATTCTGGGAAAAAAGAAGCTTGTGGTCACCATTCAAAAGGAAGCTTGCACCATCTCGAGCAGCTTTAGCCCCCTCCAAAAGTTTGTAAAGCTCTCGCTTTGATACAATTATATCTCTAAATCTGGTGGGGTCAGTGGCATCCGTAACCAGCTGTTGCCTATCAGCCTAGAAATATAGCACAATATATAATAACACAAATATTCTTGATGTGTAAGTAAAGATTGTATTATAAGCAATCATGTTTTGTTACAAAACATGGTGAGGTGAATTCCCTGCATAGAAAATGTGATCCCTAAACAGTTGGGTTGATATAAATCATAACATTTGTACTTAAGCAATCAAGACACTTTCAGCTGCTTTCTAGGCTTGCACTTTGGCCGTCATGGCACACTATGAATTATTAACTGTAGGAGAACAACGTTCTACTGCTAGGATACATATATTGTATATGGAGTGGTTGCTGGTGAATAGCAGGAGAGTAGAGGCACACACTATAGAGTGTCTGCAAACATTTCAAATCCAGCCATGCCTACAACCATGGTGCAAATATCCATCATCTAGGTGATGTTTTATTTTTTAAACTATTAATGAAAAAAATGGGCCCGGCCGGAATCTATGCAGAATAATGCCTCTTAATTTATATTCACACAAAGATTTGGTTATATGCTGTAAGATTAAGGAATAAAAACATGTTATAAAAGAAATGAAAAAGTATCACCTTTTGTTGTGTGGTTGACCTAGTGTCCATTTCAGGAATGAATCGGTCCTGGTCTGGGCTGCCAGTGATGCCTGCAAATGAAGCATTGCCAACTGATTGTGGCTTGTAACTATTCTACAATGAAAAAAATAAAACAAGAGTTAAAAGACATGTACTCTTTGTCATCACAAACAAAAACAGTGGGTGAGGAGTGAATAGGCCCACATAAGCATTATTACTCAAAGTTACACATATTGAGAAAAAAGTGTTATGTAGATGATTGAAATCTGGAATGGAAAGTGGAAGGTGGAGCTGCAATCTAGCCCCGTCCACCTTCCCTCGCTGCTTCAACCTCTGATGTCCTGTTACAGGCGCGAGCCTTATAGATGGGTTACTAGATATTGGTCAATGACTGCACTAGTCACCTTTCTAAGCAATGGTTCTCTTATTCCTGCCAGTAATTGTGCTTTATCTTCAGTGTGACTATTTGTAGGACAATCCGATGATTGAGAATCATTTTCATACAATAAAGACAAATAATAATTATTCACTATTTCCTTGGGATAAAAACAAAATAAAAATTAGGAATACAAAATTGTAGCATTGCCAACTGGACTATTAACTAAAATATTGTAGGTGTATACTCTTTTGTGAAAAGTTTGCATTTCTCCATTTTGCAAGTCCACAAGTCAATTTTGCAGGAACGACAAAAATGAAGCCTGAAAAGTAAAGCATTGCCAAATAAACAAACATTGTCTTGGCATCATTTATTCATGCTACAAATCAATACCAGTAGTATTTTAAAGTCTTATTGTTTGAAGTAAGTTTTAATCTTCAAAGTTGTTAGTCTATGTACTAGATGGAGACCAACCAATAGCCTAAGATGGGGATCAATATTAGCACAGGAATGAGTTAAGACCTATGTAAAGTCAGTGGACTGACTAATACGTCACTCAACGGTCACATTGCTAATGTGTTGGGAGTTTCATAGGAGTCCACTATTGCATGAATGATATTTACTTACATGTGAGCTTTCATCCGCACAAACAATAGGGCCTGCATTTTGGGGTGCATGCTGTACATCCAAATCCATCCTAGAACTAGTGAACAAGTCACTGTCCTTGGCTTTGTCACATGCTTCATTGTAGTTATGAGTTTTTAGAGGAGTTGAAACAGATCGCTGCGGGCAGGTAAACAGTCTTTTATGAATTTTCCCTTGACATGGTGATACGCTGCTTATTCTGTCACCAGTGGAGGCTGACACAGCAACCAAACTCTGTTTTGGGGATGTTTCCAATTCCACAGTTTTTAAAGACTGTACTCTGACTGATTGAGCAGGTTTGTGGGCACGTGTGGGTGTCAACTCGCTGACTAGACAGGCATGACCATCATTCTGCAACAAGGACACACTATTGAGAGGACGTGGTGATAGAGTTAAGCATGTCAAATTAGATCTATCCAAAAAAAAATTGTAGCAGACAATTCACTGTTATTTGATAGTCCATCATTTAGTAGTTGTTGCACAGCTGCATCCTTCTTACAACATGGCACAGAGACGTCTGCAGATTTATTGCTGTGTCTTTATATAGTCCAGGTGAAGCAACAGAGGCGGGCCTGAGGAAGGTATGAAAGATTGAAGAACACTAGCCATCCCTGCCAAAAGAGTTAGGTTATCCAGTTTTTGTGACTGTAGCTGTGAGCAGTAAATACAATAGAATACCCATAATGTAATGGGTACTCCAGTCCCCTGCACACCAATCAATACTGAAGTTAACCTATCCGGCAAAGTTTAGTGGGACTCATCCAGCTAGTGGGCCCATGTGTTCAAACTTTCATTACAATTTCTTTAAAACCACGTTCTGTGTGCTTTAATTAAGCAAGGTTTATTAATCATTAGATAAAAGGTAAGAAAGAGAAACAAATTATTTTTCTTTCAGAATTACTCTGTTGCATATATCAACTTAAATTGGTTTACCTTGATTTTTACTTTACAATTTGTTCATCAATGAAATCAAAAACTTTTTGCACATTCAAATAAACAGTGAAATAAATACGTTTCTCAATTGTGGGAGCTCTACGCATTTCGAGAGAACTCTCTTCTTCAGGAGCTTAAAACTATAAGAAACTTTCAATAGGTTGTGGCTATTCATCAATTCAACATTTTCACGTTTCTGGAAACAGTGCAGTCTTTGCTGCCAGGTTGAAGTAATGGGTACTTGTCCTCTGTACATGTACTCTTGGGTCAATGAAGTTAGTTGAAGTATTCCTATAATGTAAAGTGTGATTCCATTAGGAATCCAAAATGGTGTAGTGTTTGATAGGTTCATTAGTTAACATGGGTTGGTTATCTTGTGATATTTTGCTACTGTAATAGCTGGATGGTGGATGTCACCCCTTGATGCAGTGATGCCTGAGTCTCGTCTGTTCCTTATCCATACAGTTCTCATTCGTGTGTCACCTTTCCTGTAATACATATTCAATGTTCAGGTGGAATCTACACCCTTTCTAGGAAATACACTACTGGAATTCAAATAATCTGGTAAGAAATTTTACTCACAGAGAAGTCAAGAGTAGTTCTGACCATTCTTGTTCATGTTGCCACGTCTGTTCTTTTGCCTGTTTTGTTCGTAATGTCACAGCAAAACAAGTAGCAAGAAAAGTCCAATGGAGTCCACTGCACTTGCAGTTATAATTGAGAAGGGTAGCAGAGGCTGCGGGTGGCTGGAGGTTGTGGGTACATTGACCAAGTAACCCACCGATTTGGAAAGTAACAGCACAGTTTCCAGTCACACCGCGCCAAAAGTAAAGATTGTAAACTGCTTAAGTTGCAGAATGTTGTAATTGAAACATATGCAGCCTGACGCGTGTTTCAAGCATGACCGTGCTCTTCCTCTGAGGCTGATTACATACCATGTAATGTACATTATTTCAAACCAAACAAATTTATTGAACAAATTGTTACAATATTCAAGTTTCAAAAATTGGGGGGATGGGGAGAGGAGGGGGTGTGCAGGGGTTTGGTAAAGCGGACAAACACAATAATACAATCATGTTTTGAGAGATCGAGATATATACATCAACCATTGTCAGAAGGTTACATCCAATCAATGAGGAAAAACCAATGCATTTCCGATGGGTGAAAGGAGAAAACTCAATAGATACCGTAAATTAAGTATTCACCCATCGAAGAAGTACACATAAAAAAGGAAACAGAAAAATTATCATTAGTGTGGATTCTATTTTGAGGTGCATGGGTGATATACAGTAGAGCATCTGCTCACTGCCGTCTGAGTACATGTGCACAACAATTCAAAAATAAAGTACCTTGTATCTGATAAGATCTGTGGTTGGATAATGCAAGAGAAGAATGCTGGTAGCCAATCTAATTGTTTGGAACTGTGGCAAACGGAGAATACCACAGAGATTACTACATGACAGACAATTTAAGAATAGTTGAACAGTTCAAATGCAGGTGATTAGTGCCCACATTTGAAGCACAATAGCCAAAGAGTTAACAAAAACGTACCTCTACTTCTTCGCAATTGCGGAAAATTCCTGCATTTACAGAGACTGTGTCGCATTTAAATATGCAGTCAACCATCAATGCAAGATTGAAGAAGAAATCAGATGCAATAACAATTGGAAAGAAGAAAAATGAGAGCAGCTGTTATCCGCTGTGAACGGCTCTTAATTATATGTCATTTAAATAGCTGAGGCGTGCGCTTGACCTGTGTCTGAGCAAGGTATAAGGGGCCATGTTACAATAGTAGTTACCTTGGTGGTCGGCTCGTCTGATGATAGTGATCCCCACGTGAGTATCGTGCCTTCATTGCACAATATGTAACATTGGATGACTGACCTGTTGGTAGCTTGTTGGAAACGCGGCATATAGCCGCCACCATCTTAGGTGTGTATACACTCTTTGCACATAATTGCCATATAGGATGAGTGGCATTGTATGGATTTTGCATGATAATTAAAAATGCCAAATATGAGAAGGACTAAAATAAACATTGCAAACAAAGGGGTGTCTGGGAATCTCTCTACCAGCACGAACACAGCCCAATGACCTGTTCTTGGGTGAATAACCCCTGGGAGAGACTCTACCAAGTCTTTAGCTCACTGTCCTTTTCACAGAGAAGAAATTTCCCCGCATATCAGCCTTTGTCCTGCCCAGGAGCAGTCCAGCGCCGAAATGCTAGGCAATTCTCCTCTGAACAAGAGTACCATCAGTAACCCCATACACGTGTTTCAGCCTTGTTGGGCATCATCAGTGAGGTGAAACTGTTGCCTCTCTAAGAACAGTGAGCAAGGGGTCCACGTCTGGATTGCCCTGTTAACTTAGGGTGAAACCCAAAGTTAATGTATGCAAACAAAGGGGTGTCTGGGAATCTCTCTACCAGCACGAACACAGCCCAATGACCTGTTCTTGGGTGAATAACCCCTGGGAGAGACTCTACCAAGTCTTTAGCTCACTGTCCTTTTCACAGAGAAGAAATTTCCCCGCATATCAGCCTTTGTCCTGCCCAGGAGCAGTCCAGCGCCGAAATGCTAGGCAATTCTCCTCTGAACAAGAGTACCATCAGTAACCCCATACACGTGTTTCAGCCTTGTTGGGCATCATCAGTGAGGTGAAACTGTTGCCTCTCTAAGAACAGTGAGCAAGGGGTCCACGTCTGGATTGCCCTGTTAACTTAGGGTGAAACCCAAAGTTAATGTATGCAAACAAAGGGGTGTCTGGGAATCTCTCTACCAGCACGAACACAGCCCAATGACCTGTTCTTGGGTGAATAACCCCTGGGAGAGACTCTACCAAGTCTTTAGCTCACTGTCCTTTTCACAGAGAAGAAATTTCCCCGCATATCAGCCTTTGTCCTGCCCAGGAGCAGTCCAGCGCCGAAATGCTAGGCAATTCTCCTCTGAACAAGAGTACCATCAGTAACCCCATACACGTGTTTCAGCCTTGTTGGGCATCATCAGTGAGGTGAAACTGTTGCCTCTCTAAGAACAGTGAGCAAGGGGTCCACGTCTGGATTGCCCTGTTAACTTAGGGTGAAACCCAAAGTTAATGTATGCAAACAAAGGGGTGTCTGGGAATCTCTCTACCAGCACGAACACAGCCCAATGACCTGTTCTTGGGTGAATAACCCCTGGGAGAGACTCTACCAAGTCTTTAGCTCACTGTCCTTTTCACAGAGAAGAAATTTCCCCGCATATCAGCCTTTGTCCTGCCCAGGAGCAGTCCAGCGCCGAAATGCTAGGCAATTCTCCTCTGAACAAGAGTACCATCAGTAACCCCATACACGTGTTTCAGCCTTGTTGGGCATCATCAGTGAGGTGAAACTGTTGCCTCTCTAAGAACAGTGAGCAAGGGGTCCACGTCTGGATTGCCCTGTTAACTTAGGGTGAAACCCAAAGTTAATGTATGCAAACAAAGGGGTGTCTGGGAATCTCTCTACCAGCACGAACACAGCCCAATGACCTGTTCTTGGGTGAATAACCCCTGGGAGAGACTCTACCAAGTCTTTAGCTCACTGTCCTTTTCACAGAGAAGAAATTTCCCCGCATATCAGCCTTTGTCCTGCCCAGGAGCAGTCCAGCGCCGAAATGCTAGGCAATTCTCCTCTGAACAAGAGTACCATCAGTAACCCCATACACGTGTTTCAGCCTTGTTGGGCATCATCAGTGAGGTGAAACTGTTGCCTCTCTAAGAACAGTGAGCAAGGGGTCCACGTCTGGATTGCCCTGTTAACTTAGGGTGAAACCCAAAGTTAATGTATGCAAACAAAGGGGTGTCTGGGAATCTCTCTACCAGCACGAACACAGCCCAATGACCTGTTCTTGGGTGAATAACCCCTGGGAGAGACTCTACCAAGTCTTTAGCTCACTGTCCTTTTCACAGAGAAGAAATTTCCCCGCATATCAGCCTTTGTCCTGCCCAGGAGCAGTCCAGCGCCGAAATGCTAGGCAATTCTCCTCTGAACAAGAGTACCATCAGTAACCCCATACACGTGTTTCAGCCTTGTTGGGCATCATCAGTGAGGTGAAACTGTTGCCTCTCTAAGAACAGTGAGCAAGGGGTCCACGTCTGGATTGCCCTGTTAACTTAGGGTGAAACCCAAAGTTAATGTATGCAAACAAAGGGGTGTCTGGGAATCTCTCTACCAGCACGAACACAGCCCAATGACCTGTTCTTGGGTGAATAACCCCTGGGAGAGACTCTACCAAGTCTTTAGCTCACTGTCCTTTTCACAGAGAAGAAATTTCCCCGCATATCAGCCTTTGTCCTGCCCAGGAGCAGTCCAGCGCCGAAATGCTAGGCAATTCTCCTCTGAACAAGAGTACCATCAGTAACCCCATACACGTGTTTCAGCCTTGTTGGGCATCATCAGTGAGGTGAAACTGTTGCCTCTCTAAGAACAGTGAGCAAGGGGTCCACGTCTGGATTGCCCTGTTAACTTAGGGTGAAACCCAAAGTTAATGTATGCAAACAAAGGGGTGTCTGGGAATCTCTCTACCAGCACGAACACAGCCCAATGACCTGTTCTTGGGTGAATAACCCCTGGGAGAGACTCTACCAAGTCTTTAGCTCACTGTCCTTTTCACAGAGAAGAAATTTCCCCGCATATCAGCCTTTGTCCTGCCCAGGAGCAGTCCAGCGCCGAAATGCTAGGCAATTCTCCTCTGAACAAGAGTACCATCAGTAACCCCATACACGTGTTTCAGCCTTGTTGGGCATCATCAGTGAGGTGAAACTGTTGCCTCTCTAAGAACAGTGAGCAAGGGGTCCACGTCTGGATTGCCCTGTTAACTTAGGGTGAAACCCAAAGTTAATGTATGCAAACAAAGGGGTGTCTGGGAATCTCTCTACCAGCACGAACACAGCCCAATGACCTGTTCTTGGGTGAATAACCCCTGGGAGAGACTCTACCAAGTCTTTAGCTCACTGTCCTTTTCACAGAGAAGAAATTTCCCCGCATATCAGCCTTTGTCCTGCCCAGGAGCAGTCCAGCGCCGAAATGCTAGGCAATTCTCCTCTGAACAAGAGTACCATCAGTAACCCCATACACGTGTTTCAGCCTTGTTGGGCATCATCAGTGAGGTGAAACTGTTGCCTCTCTAAGAACAGTGAGCAAGGGGTCCACGTCTGGATTGCCCTGTTGCCAAGGAATGTGGATTGGGACAAGTACCCAGCCATTCAACACTACACACTGCATTCAGGCCAGTTTTGGGCAGGGCTGTCTCAGTCTTTGTCTCTCATGCCAGAAACCAGACAACCACAACAAGGAGTGTATATTGGTCACACACTCCATTCACCCAGGTCCCACCCACAGGAGGTACCCACAAAATACAGTCACTTGGAAGGCTCCAGTCAGTCTAGCTGGGCCTTCACAACAACACCATATATGGAACTTCCACCCAACAGCCAGTCAGGGGGAAGGGATGGAGTCAGGGCTTCCCAGGACTTTGGGAAAACAAGGTAAGAGGCAATAGAAAGCAAGAGGCCACAGGGGCCATCTTGTTTACTATCAGGAATCAACTGATCCCAATGGCAGGGCCTGGGTATCCCAAAATGGAGGACACCCAGAGCACATGTCAAATTCAGCATGGAGCTGCCACCAGCCCATACACTGCTCTGTGGGCCACCCACAGGTGCCCAAAAACATACACTAGGGGCACAGGGTTGTACCCCTACCCATGGGTGCCATAAGGGTATCCCATGGGTCTGTTCACCAAACCAAAAGAGAGCTGCACTGCCAGGAGTCCCACATGGACTCCTGGGCAGAAAACACGACAGAACACACAATAAAAAGCAGTAAAGGACAAGGATTCAGAGGCCCTGTCCCTCGGATGCATTTCCAGCTTCACACTGGGAAACTACAATTCCCATAAATAACGTCAAGTGGGCACGTGACACGTAACACCAATACACATCCATACATAAGCGTTGCCTAGCAATAGAATCTTTCATTGCCACGGCAGAGACAGGGATTCCCGGAGTGATCGCTGCACTGGACTCGTAAGTATTTAAGTACTATTATACAGAGTGAGAGAGATTGTAATCAACCTAGATGCTGCAATGACAGGACAAAACTAAATAATCATTCCAACACAACTTTGTCCACAGACAAAGCTACGATCCTATAACGCCCGAAAGTGAGATCCCTCCGATGGGTTCACCGCGGAACAGCCACAGTTAAACCTGCACATATTAGATGAAATCAAAGTTATTGAACATAGATGGACTTTTCCTTTTGGGGTGTCATCAGATAGAATATCCCTAACTAAAACTCATACTCCTCAAACAGGTCGAACACTGGTAGTTGACATTACGAATGAAACAGGCAAAAGAACAGATGTGGCAACATGAACAAGAATGGTCAGAACTACTCTTGACTTCTCTGAGTAATATTTCTTACCATATTAATTGAATTCCAGCAGTTCATTTCCTAGAAAGGATGAAGATTCTACCTGAACATTGAATATGTATTACAGGAAAGGTGACACACACAAATGAGAACTGTATGGATAAGGAACAGAAGAGACTCTGGAATCACTGCATCAAGGGGTGACATCCACCATCCAACTAGTACATTCACAGAATATCACAAGGTAACCAACCCATGTTAACTAATGAAAACCTATCCAACACTACACCATTTTGGAATACTAATGTAATCTCACTTTACATTATAGGAATACTTCAACTAACCTCATTGACCCCAGAGTACATATACTGAGGACAAGTCCCCATTACTTCACACAGTCAGCAAAGACTGTGAACGGTGAACTGTTTCCTGAAACGTAAAAGTTTGAATTGATGAATAGCCACAACCTATTGAAAGTTTGTTATATATATTTTTTTGCTCATGAAGAAGTTATCTCTGGAAATGCCTAGAGCTCCCACAATTGACAAACTTATTTATTTATTTTTTACTGTTTATTTGAATGTGCAAAATGTTTTTATTTCATTGATGAACAAATTGTAATGTAAAAATCAAGGTAAACAATTTTAAGTTGATATATGCAACCGAGTAATTTTGAAAGAAAATAATTTCTTTCTCTTTCTTACCTTTTATCTAATAATTGATTAATAAATCTTGCTTAATTTAAGCACACAGAACGTAGTTTTAAAGAAATTGCAAAGAAAGTTTGAACACATGGGACCACTAGCTGCTGAGTCCCACTAAACTTTGACTGATAGGTTAACTTCAGTATTGATAGGTGTGCAGGGGAAGGGAGTACCCAGTACATTAATTTATTTATTTTATTACATTTATTACACGGCCAGGACCCTAAAGTATCACAGCGAGGTTACAGACGGGTTATTAGAACAATTAAGACATCTACAATTTCATTTATAAATAAAATTCTGAATCACATATTAATTACAATGAGCAGAAAACGGGCAGATTAAGAGAGTGGAAGTGATCACCGGGTAAGGTATCTTATCTGTCAGTAATGGTTAAATAGCCAAGTTTTTAGCAGTTTTTTAAAACCAGATAGTGTTTTAGCTTTTTTGATACTAAGCAGGATGGTGTTCCAATGTTTCGGCGCTAGATATTGGAAGCTGTTCCCTCCTGCTCTGGTGTTCTTAAAGCGGGGCAATCCTAGTAGGAGTTGGTTGTTTGATCTTAGGGTTCTGACCGATTCTTTTTTGGCAATGGATTTGTTCAGATAAATGGACGCTTTGTTATGGTGGCATTTAAATGTGATGCATAGAGTTTTGAAGAGGATTCTAGCTTTGATGGGAAGCCAATGAGCATCTCTTCTAGTTTTAGAGATCTGATCAGATCGTTTCAATCCTATGGCAGACCTTAATGCCTTGTTTTGGATTAGTTTGCAGTTTGTTGAGATTAGTGGAAGTGGTCCCGAGTAACAGTACATTACAGTAGTCTAGTCTGGATAATATTAGCGCTCTGGCCAAAGTAATGCAGTTAGTTGGGGTCAGGCTTAGGGCTATTAGTTTGGCAGTGTAAGAAGATGGTGAGGATAGTGTGTTGATATGTTTAGTCATTGTACGGTTGGCATCCAGATACACTCCCAGAGTTTTTACTTGCTTAGAGACAGGGATCATTGTGCCATCGATGTTGATGGAGGCGTAGTCTGGGTGGAGTGTGCCTAATTTGAATTGGGAACCCACAATGAGAATCTGTCTTCTCATCATTGAGGCACAGGCTGTTTAATGCCGCCCAGTTCTGAATTATGGCATAGATATTGTTGATGGTTAACGTGTCTTGGGAGTAGTTCCCCGAGAGTGGTATAAGGATCTGGGTGTCATCAGAAAAGTTGTTATAGATGACACACATCGTCTAGAGCTGCAAAGAGGAGCTTAGTATAGGCATTATAGAGTGTAGGAGAGAGGCATGACCCTTGAGGTGCTCCAATGGGGACTGGGATGGGGTCTGCTGCTTCTTTACCTATGGCCACTCTAGTTTGTTCGTTCTGCCAGGAAAGACTTAATCCACACAGTGGCATCAGTGGAACAATTGAAGTCTTTTGATAAAGTGGAACAGAGTTTGTCGTGGTCCACACGATCAAATGCTCCAGACAAATCTAAGAGCAGAAGAATGCACAGTTTTCCTGTGTCTCTAATGGTATCCATCTGGATTTTTAAATCCAGGAGGGCCATTTCCGTGCTGTGGTTGGGTCTAAAGCATGATTGTCTAGTGCCCAGAAGTTGGTTGTCTTCTAGATGTGCTTGGACTTGCTTGTACGCTATTTTATCTATAATTGTGAGTAAGAATGGTACCGTTGTTATTGGTCGGTAGTTAGTGGGTACCATAGGATCAAGGGTGTTTTTTTCTTAACAAAGATGTAACCCATGCTTCTTTGATACTGGCCGGTACCACGTTGGCTGTAAATGAGGCGTTAACCAAGTTGGTTATAATATGTTGAAGGGGATAGGGCACATGACTTGACTACATGTGCTGGGACAGAGTCCCCTTTGCAATTAGATGCTTTGAGTTTAGATATAGTATTAAGCACAAACTCTTGAGAGATGGGAGAGAAGTGGAAAGTGGGTTTGGAGTGAGCTTTGGAGGTTGGATTATGGTTGGTGGGTAGAGGTTTATCCAATAATAGTTGTCTTTTGGTAGGATTTTGTTTTGCAGGAGAGAGAGATCTTAGCAGCCAGTGCATCTTGAATAGTGGTGCACCATTCTTTACTGAAGTTAGTGGCATTTGTGATGGGTGTAGGATTTTCCAATTATCTCAAGATTGAGAAGAGTTCTTTGGAATCTGAGGCAGCGTTGCTGATTCGAGTATTGTAGGCATAAGGTTTCTGTGCGATAATGGCTTTTTTGTAAGTAGTTTTGGTGGGGTTTTTTCTATATGCATGTTCTAACGCATGTTTGGTTCTTCTGAGAGTTACTATGTCATCATTAAACCAAGAGCCCAATCTTTTGTCTGTTCTTTTGGTTTTGGTGGTGAGGGGGGCCACTGCATTCACCGTAGAGGTGCGGCAGTTGTGATAGGTATCAGCCAAATGGCAAGGATTTTCACTGGTGATTGAAGTTGTATTAAAAGCTTCATTAAGCAATGGCATGAGATTATCTAGTGTAAGTTTACGACGGTTCCTAGTTTCATAGGAATGAGTGGTGGTGATTGTGCGGGTGGGTGGTTCATCGGCATTAATTGTGAATTTGATATTATCATAATTGTCTGTCCAGTCAAGGCAAGTAATGGACTCTATGGTTATGTCTGTGTTAAGAGTTAAGAGCCAATCCAGAGTTATGCCTTTGGCATGAGTCGGGGCATCCACTAGTTGCATAAAGTTCATATCCTTTAATGCGGAGTGTAGCGCTTCCTAAGAGGACCCATTTGGTTTTTGGTTTAATCATTGGGGCTAGTAATAATGGTAGGTCTACTTCTGGGCTACTATTCGAGTTGGGGGCTCTGAAGGTTACAATAAAGTTAATATTAGTTTTGTCATTGGGGGCGTATTTGACTAGTAGTAATTCGTAGCCCGTAATGTCTTCGATGGGACAGTGTCTGAATTCGAGGTCTTTTTTTTGGATATGATGTCTACACCACCGCCATGTGAGTGGGATCTGTCTGTCCTAAGTATGGTGTAGTCTGGAGGGATTGCTAGTGATAGTAATGGTCCAGAGGCTTGGTGGAGACAAGATTTTGTGACTACCAAGAAGTCTAGTTTAAGGTCAATAATGACACTGTGTATTTGGTATGTGCTCCTAGGGACCGTGCATTGATGAGGGAGCCATTCTAGTTTGAGGGGGGTTTCTGTCTGGGAGTAGGTAATGTTACAGTAACTGCTGTAGCTGGGCATGGTGGGTCGTTGGTAATTGGTTTTCTAGGGCATGTGTTTACCATAGCCAATAAATTGTTAAATGTGTTGGTATTAGGTGAATGTCTCATGGTACCTAGTACCCAATCTTAAGCGATCATTTCTACTAATCCCCAAAATGGGAGTGGAAAGGGGATTCTATTGTGTTTACTGTCATATTCCTGATTTACGATACCACAGTCAGTTAAATCTCCCTCACACCCCTAAGCTCACAATAAACATGATAGAGCCTCCTCAGAGCTCTGAAAAATAGAATAATTTGTAAATCAGTAAGTACAAAATTGGAGTGCTTTTTCTCATTTTTCAGTTCAGTGTAGCTCTGAACAGCCATTACAAATTTTCGGAGCAGTCACTTTCCTCCCATCAGCTTTTACTAAATCATTCTTTGTTTTCTTTTGTTATTTTCACTGGATGATCTTCTTGTCGTTCACGCAACACTCTTTTAAGTTTTCCAGCACTTCCCTGATTGCCAGAATCCACCCGTAGCTCTTTTCCTCTTCTGCCTTCCTTTGTAAAGCCTGTATCAGTCCCTCTGCATCACCACAATATCCTTTAATTATCTCTTCAAATGTTTTCTGTGTATTTGATACACTGCTTCTTCACTGCAGGTATGAAAAAGGCAAGTTTAAAACCTCAAGCGAAAACCTCATAATGTGACTATCAAAACAACCAAAGTGTCCAAATCATGCTGTGCATCTATAATTTAGATTAACTCTAGAGGATTGTAGGGTATTACCCAAATTGTTCGTTTGCAATTGTTCGAATGCACAATTGCACAAATTTACAGGGTCACAATTGACCTTTTCACAATTGACCTCACATATATCTCGCTTTGGTAATATATATATAGAAGGGTTTGGGGCAGGGTTGGGTGGGTTGTTGCGGGGGGTTTCCCCCCGCATATATGTTACAATTGACCTTCACAATTCAGTCAATTGTGAAAAGGTCAATTGTAATTCGAGCAATTTGCAAACGAACAATTCGTATACATCCGGATGTAGAGATGCTGTGAAAGAGTGGTGGGCATTGTGCAACACATCTGTATGTTTGAGAAAAGGGGATGCCTCACTGTAGGAACATTAGATGTACCCTCCTCCCAAAACATCAAATGGAGGGAAACGGAGAGAAACACATATGATTTCCTTACCTGCCGATTGGAAAAGCACTAACGCTTTGAAATCTTTATTCACGTATTTCTTCTCCACTTTCATCAAGACCCTCTACCAACCATTTACAAAATCCCTTCACCAGGAATTGCCAATGGCTTAAATTCCACATCCTTTCTAATACGGAGAGAGTTGTGGCAATCAAAGAAAAGCACATTAAAGACTGCCATGATTTGAATTATTACCTAAAAGAATAAAAATAAAAATTGGATTTAGTATCCTCAAAGTATTTTTGTGAAGCTAGTCTGTACCCAAGACCATTCATTTATAGTCTCCATACTATGGACATGTTACTGGCTGAAGTGTCCGCATTTATGATTAAAGCTAGTATCCTATGTTGGTTTAGTAATAGTCCTAAATATGCTGCACCTGAATGACTCGCTGTGTCCTCATTGCAACACAACCGGCATTGGAACCACCACCATCATTATTAACTTTACAGATACGTTCATGCCATTTTTTTACAGTATCCTGCATTTGTATTTATTGTTTTATATAACGCCTTAATCCAAGGCGCTTTACAATGAACAACAATATATACATTAAACATGGAACAGTAGAAGCAATAACGGTAAACATGAGTCAAATCAGAAAATCAGCATGTAGAACAATTTACATATGAGAAAGAAGAGAAGAGGAGGGGGGTGGAGAAAGAAGGGGGAGAGAGTAGTGAGTAAAGTGAATAGTAGGAAGGGATATTTCGAAGAGAAGGGGAAGATGAAGAACTAAGAGAAGGGGAGAAGAAAGAGGGAAGAAGGGTAAGAAGGGTGAGAAGGGGGAGAAGGGGAAGGGGGGATCAGGGAGGGGAATGAAAAAGAAGAAACTTCAATGAGGAGCAGAAGGAAGAATAGGAAGGGGAGGAGCAGATAGTGAGAGGTGGGGAGTTAGTTTAAGGGGGCAAGGAGCTGAAAGGAATGGAAACGAGAAGAGGCACATGGGGGTGGGGGCACTGACAGAAGAGATCAGCAGAACGAAGGGAGCGAGAGGGGGTGTAAAATGAGAGAAGAGAGGAGAGGTAAGGAGGAGCAAGGTCATAAAGAGATTTAAAGCCTAGACAAAGGAAGTGAAATTTAAGTTGGGAATGGAAAGGAAGCCATCCTAGTTGAGAACGTGAGTTGGAATTGGAGTCATGAGGAGAGTGAAGACAGAGGTGAGGATGGCAGAGTGATAACGGGATTTGAGGGGTGCAAGGTGGGAAGACCAAAGAAGAGAGAAGAACAATAGAAAAGACGGGATTAGATGAGGGAGGAGATTAAAAGTTTGGTAGCATGGAAGGTGAGAGAGGAACAAACTTTTCAGATGTTAAAGAGATGATAACGACATGCCTGAGAGGTGAGGGAGATATGAGTAAAGGAGAGGGAAGAGTCAAAATAAATGCCAAGATTACGAACATGGTTGGAGATAGGGAGAATAGAAGGAGGGGGTGAAGGAGGAAGTGTGTTAGATGGAAAGAATAAGACTTCAGTGTTAGTGAGCCAGAGCCTGCATTTAGCCCATCTGTGCTAGTGAGCCAGAGCCTGCATTTAGCCCATCTGTGCTAGTGAGCCAGAGCCTGCATTTAGCCCATCTGTGCTAGTGAGCCGGATCTCGCATTTAGCCCATCTGTGCTAGTGAGCCGGATCCTGCATTTAGCCCATCTGTGCTAGTGAGCCGGATCCTGCATTTAGCCCATCTGTGCTAGTGAGCCGGATCCTGCATTTAGCCCATCTGGGCTAGTGAGCCGGATCCTGCATTTAGCCCATCTGGGCTAGTGAGCCAGATCCTGCATTTACTAATCCCCTACTAATCCCCAAAATGGGAGTGGAAAGGGGATTCTATTGTGTTTACTGTCATATTCCTGATTTACGATACCACAGTCAGTTAAATCTCCCTCACACCCCTAAGCTCACAATAAGTGAGCCAGATCCTGCATTTAGCCATCTGTGCTAGTGAGCCGGATCCTGCATTTAGCCCATCTGTGCTAGTGAGCCGGATCCTGCATTTAGCCCATCTGTGCTAGTGAGCCGGATCCTGCGTTTAGCCCACCTGGGCTAGTGAGCCAGATCCTGCGTTTAGCCCACCTGGGCTAGTGAGCCAGATCCTGCGTTTAGCCCACCTGGGCTAGTGAGCCAGATCCTGCGTTTAGCCCACCTGGGCTAGTGAGCCAGATCCTGCGTTTAGCCCACCTGGGCTAGTGAGCCAGATCCTGCATTTAGCCCACCTGTGCTAGTGAGCCAGATCTCGCATTTAGCCCACCTGTGCTAGTGAGCCGCATCCTGCATTTAGCCCACCTGGGCTAGTGAGCCGCATCCTGCATTTAGCCCATCTGCATTTAGCCCATCTGGGCTAGTGAGCCGGATCCTGCATTTAGCCCATCTGGGCTAGTGAGCCGGATCCTACATTTAGCCCATCTGGGCTAGTGAGCCGGATCCTACATTTAGCCCATCTGGGCTAGTGAGCCGCATCCTGCATTTAGCCCATCTGCATTTAGCCCATCTGGGCTAGTGAGCCGGATCCTGCATTTAGCCCATCTGGGCTAGTGAGCCGGATCCTACATTTAGCCCATCTGGGCTAGTGAGCCGGATCCTACATTTAGCCCATCTGGGCTAGTGAGCCGGATCCTACATTTAGCCCATCTGGGCTAGTCAGCCGGATCCTACATTTAGCCCATCTGGGCTAGTCAGCCGGATCCTACATTTAGCCCATCTGGGCTAGTCAGCCGGATCCTGCATTTAGCCCACCTGTGTTAGTGAGCCATATCTTGCATTCGGCCCATCTGTGTTAGTGAGCCATATCTTGCGGCAAAGGGAACACAACACCCCAGGAGGCACCCATGGGGGTGGCAATTGCTGCACACCAGAATCTATGACAGGGGAAGGCATATGGGACACATTTAGTCAGAACAGCGGGGGCGGAAAGGTCCTGCTAAAAACTCACCCTTTTGCATTCACCTTCTCAAACACTGAACTAAACACACCCATACATCTACAGCACAACAAACATCACGCACTTCAACTAAACAAAAACCCACATAGTCTTGCCCAACATCACATGGCACCTGCCAGCCAAAAAACACACCTATGCTGGTGCGCGACTGGACGGGCAACAGAACAAGATTGTGCAGTACACATACAACAACGTCCAGGAGCACTGAGGCCAAACGGGGAACAAACCAAGCAATTGGCAATAAGAACGCTGGTTCGGCGACCAGCAGACATAGCAAACAGAACAGGGCAATCGTGCAACAGCATAAATAACGCAACACCCGGATCCACGGCAGCCAAACTGGGAAGAACCTTCCAACACTACACTATTTCAAACCCATCTCCCCCCATGGGCACAGCGGCCCATTGCAGGCCATTGAGGGCAGTATAAATACCCCCGAAAAACTGGCGATCCGATACTACAGGATGTGAGAGCGATCACAAGGTGGGGAAGGCTGCTGCAAAAGAGACTGTCCTGCTGCAGCCCCCCACCTTATAAACGCACCCAAGCGCCTGCGACCGGATGTCAGGCCCGGGGGGATGCCTGTTCCACCTTGAGGGGGAGGATGAGTACAGCATGACCAGAAAAGATTGCGCTCACACCATATTCTTGATCTAAGTTTTACATTTTTACAAGTCCAACATCATTATTCATAAAGTCACTCCAAGTGTTCCTTCAATATGAATGTTTTTAATTCTTCTAGAGAAAAACACAGCCGACACGTGTTTCGACCACCGTCGTTCTCAAGGCTGTACAAAATTACACATTCATTCAATATATACATTTTTCAAAAACCATACCACAATGTGTCACATGCCAGGTCAGGATGATGGAAAATTCACGGCATAATGAAGAATTCCAATCAGTGTTTAAAGAAAAAAACATAAATTTAAGACCACAAATTAGTGTCTCAATCGAAATATCTCCTTTTAATCAACAAAATAGAGAGTTATTATCTGTATCCCACAATTAGATCCACTAATGTATTCATTATCAAATTACATTAAACTACGTCAGCATGAAAACAATTAGACTGCAATATATAAACTTCATGCATGGTTAGGTCCTCCAAAATAAGAAACTTGTACCCAAACACCTTGTGAAGCCATTCCAACATGACCAAAATGTGAGTTGCCAAAATAAAGGTATAAGTGTGTCTTAAATCTTATTAGTGCTTTGTTAAAGAGTGTTACTATAATCGGTGCTTACCCCATGTACACTCCCTATATCTCTTAAACTTGAGATCTCAATGTCAAATGATCACACTTGATCTTATGTTGAAAATTCAGAGTTCCAATCCTATATAGAGAAAACCTTGAATTATTATACTTTAGTATGTAGAACTGAAATGCCATAAACTATATTCATAAATGATTGGAAATGCTGACCCACCTGTACGGATGAGTCTATTGAGTCAAATGAGTATTGGAAATTCGCGCAGTGTTATAATTGTGAGTTCTAGGCTCCAAAATTCAAAAATCACCTACAAAAAACACAATGGGCTCAACTTAGTACAAGTATCTGAGTCCCATCTCTTTTACTTCATTCACTGGCTCTGGTAATCTCAGTAATAGGCTCCAATCTGTACCATTATATCAAAAACATCACCTCCCTCAAACTATTTTTTTCATCTATCAGTCAAAAAATATATATGTAATGAGTTCATCTTGATCCTAGTATCAAAAAACCATCACCTTCTTTAAACCACTTGTTGATATAATGGACATTATTTGATATTTTGGAGCCTAGAACTCACAATTATAAGACTACGGGAATTTCCAATACAAAATAAAAAAGACTGTACTGTTAGGAACACATACAGTCACTGATCCAATCTTTACACAGGTAATGCTGAAGCAAAGCCAATACCCAAACCCATAATAAACCTGCATCAATCGTTAAAACACCTTAAGGTCCACTGTATCATAAGACAAGTCTTCACTTGCCACAGACAGGCAGCTGTTCATTGCCTGCGCGCAGTGAAAAAATATGGTCTGCAATCACTTTAACTTTTCCTCCAACTATGGAGTCACTGAACGAGCCCTCGGCTCGAGACAATAATGTAGAGGGGTGTCTGCAGGCAGAAGTCAACGAGAAAGGGACAGGGGGCGACACAATTATAATCATCCGGGGCTTTCAATTGGGTTCAGACACATCCTTAATCTCACTGGCCTTCACTATCTGCAAGGAGGCATGGCCGCCATGCACACGGTAGAGGGATGGCAGAGAAGTGGGCAGAAAGGATCTGTGGGCTGCCACTTCTACGGCTGGTGCCCCAATAAAAGACACCTCCTCTGGCGATAAAATGGTTGACGGTAGTGGGGAGAGGGGGAGAGGGTCTGGCAGCCCGAACTCGCTTGAGTTGCGCGGCGGTTAGGTTGACGGTCAACAAGTCGGGTTCGGTAGCCGGTCCCAAAGAAAAAGCAAGTCCAGAGGCCTATCAGGTCTCCAGTAATTTCTCAGTGAAAAGTTGGCCAATTGAGTGCCCTGCAAAGCAAAGGGTTAGGAGACTTAGCCACCTATTTCACTCGCCAGCAGCCTCTGAAATTAGTTGGTAGCTTGCTATGGCTTGCCGTGCATAGTAATGAACTAATGTTTGCAATGGAAATATATGCACTGCATAATGATGCATAAAGGTGCAGTATTATGTCCTTAAGGTTTTTTACATACCGTTAAGCTACTTCAGCTGCTTTTCCGGGTAGTTTTGGATCGCTCCAATGCCATGGGCTCTGTGCTTGTTATGCCACGCTGTAATTTTTCAGTTGTGTCCTCTCTGATTAAAGTCTTGTTTGTCCCCGGGCCCGAGGCAAGGCCACAGCCGGGGAAAACACCACGCAAGGGGCTCTGCTCCGGTGTGTATTTGGGAAGAACATTTGGGAGAACAGTGTAGAAAGTGCAAGGTGGCCACACTTATGTGCGCGCCCATCACCCCACAATAACGAATTTCATTGGCTGACAGACAATGAACATTCATAAATCTATGTTGCTGTGAGGCCTACAGGCACTGCAGCCTCTAGGTTCACCCTCCTATTCCAAATATCCACCTTCTCTCCTTCCGGTATGTGCCAGCTAAAGTAATTATTCTCTGTGATGGTTGTGAATCTGTCCTCTATCCTGCCTGTCCCTGGCCCCCCTGATCCTTCAGAACCTCCCATGGCTGCACAATACTCAGGCTCTTGAATGGAACCTTGCCCAATCCAACCCATACCCGGCTGAGGCCAGCTGCCCCCTGATCGACAGGTGGGTATTTCGCCTGCAGCCGTGCCTCACTGCCTCACAATAAGTTCCTGATGACCACTTTTTTGCTCCAGTCCAATTCACCCTCTGAACCACAGACTTTGTCCACAGATTCCACCGCCCCCCCCTTGGCTCAAGGCTATGTCATCCAAAGTTGCATAGTTCGTTGACCAGTACACCGCTCTGTTACACTGGGCACCTGTGTGTGATGTAGACAGCTCTCCGTCCTTACCCCTCCCATGAGGGTGGTAACAGCGGCCAATTCTTCCTCCAGCTGCTCCTTTGTCCTCCTTCCCTGAGGACCACCACTCATTTTCATTTGCCTTTTGCAGGAGCTTATCGAATCACCCATTCCTGATAAAGACTGCGAGACGAGCTGGTGTTTGGAGAAGAGGAGATCACAGCTTTCGTGCTGACTGTCTGCCCTGCTGTCTGCCCCCCCGCCATCTTGGCCATTGCCGCTTACCAGCCTATGCTCTGGGCCAAAACTGCAAATCTGGCCCACACCTCCACGTCCATAGACCGTCCCTGCAGTGGTTATTCTCCGATTTACACCTCTGTTCGTCTTCTATCTGTGTTCCCCATAACCCCTTACCCAAGCTCTAGCATCCCACCCATGCTCTCATTACCCCTATTACCTTCTCTTGCACGATGCAGGTAGTCGATGCTGTGAGAGTACCAAAACCTTTGGTGAAATAAACTGTGAATTCCTGCCCATGCATGATATATACTCTTGTCAACCTACATACCTGAGGAATTGAAGACACAAGAATGAGCAAGCCAAACACATGGAGTTCGCCTCATGCTGCTCTCGTTGCCCCCGAGCTGCCAGCTCAAGACTGCTGTAACAGTCCCTTTGCCCTGCCTCGTGTCTGCCGTATAGCCACCCCTTGCACCTGCGTGCAAGCTTGCTGCTCTCGTGCCCTGCTAATCGCCACCCGATTTCCTTCGGTCCCGGAGCCCCTTAAGTTGAACCTGAACATCATTGCCCTTGACATGTGTATAAAGCGCTTTCTAAATGATGGATATCATTCGAGTTGCAATTCCTGTAACATTGCCAGTTTCCTGCCAGCCTTTTGCACCCTGCATAGGCCCTAGAATAGGTACTAAAGCTTGTAGCGATTTGCGCCTGTAGATGCTGCACAACTGTTTTCTACATGCCACTGGGGAGGACTAACGGATTACGTATGCGCTAGATTGGACAGAACGGAGGAACCCACACGGCAATGCCATCTAAAACACTAATCATAGTTTGGATTTCAAGGCCTACAGTAATCATTTCTTACAGAGTTTCTTATGAGAGCACAGAGTGCACAACAAAGCTACCTGACAACCCACAAATCCCTGTTGCAACATGCTAAGCCAAATGAATCAACAGTGGCCTGAAATTTCACATCCCAATTGACTAAACTACAAGTCCCAGAATGCACGACAATTCATACCAGAAACTCTACTGAAGCCCCTGCACTTCTAGCGATCCAATACACGCACAATGAAGCTGTGCAATAAACTCGGATAGATGCAGAATCTATGCATATGAACACTTCCGTAAATGCTGTTTAGTGTGTCAATCCCCACATCTGAGCTTAGATAGATTTATGGGGACATGGACACTGGTAGGAGTTTGAAACTTTAGACATGCGTTAATCAGCAACACTCTAAATCGGGTGAATACTACTGAAGCCTATAAAAAAGCCCAAGGAGGGCAAGGTGCCCCAGGCCAGCAAGCATGACCGCCTTTTGGCCCGGGATCACACCAGACAGGAGAGCTGGGATTGCCGCACCCTAAGCTGCTGAAAGAGGAGGAGGCCATAAGCGCCATGAAGTGTGGGACCGGAGGCAGAGCCATAAACTGTGGGAAGTAGAGGGCGTCAAACCCAACCAACTCCTTGTATCACCCTGTTACAGTGAAACATATTCCCGCATTTCGCTGAACGCTCTGCTCTGGCCGACTCAGGCATATGCCCGTGATGCTAGTGACTGTCTCTACCACTCTAAACCTCAGACACATACCCATCATCAGTTCTGTTCTGCCATTCACTCCCCTTCCCCCTGGAACGCAATACCCCTTCTTTTTTATTATTATTACATTTCTTAGTTTATAACTAACTTCAAATTACTTTACACATTACTCACATTTCTCATCACTTCCACATAAGTCCGCCTGCCAATCCATCAGTGAGTACTACAGCTCACTTTGTGTCTTTAAGATGGAGTCAAGGTAATCTACAACTGCACATGTTAAATGAAAATTTCCCCCAGACAAGATATCCCACCACCATGTCGGGAACGGCCATTGGTGTCGAAAATATTAGGTGCAGGGGTTGTGGGAGTGTCCCCCGCACATAAAAAAATGATGCGGGGGTTGCAGGGGTGTCCCCCGCAGGGTTCATGTGTTATTTTTGCCGCAAAAATATGGCAAAATGTTTGTATGGCGATATTTTTGCGGCGAAAATATCACATGGAACCGATGGCTGCAGAGTAGGCTGAGAGACGGGTCCTATACTGAAGCCTGTCACCAGGATCATAGCTAATGCGCCATTTCCGCTCCAACTGTCTCACCGCCACGCGAGCAGATTTCATCCGAGGCGAGAACCAAGGCTCGGAGGGAAGTCTGCGAGGCTGGAAGTAGCGCAAAGGAGCAACTTTGTTGGCGGCAGCCAGAAATGTACTAGTTAGAAGGGATATAGAGGGTAAGGGAGCAGTTGCCTATTTTTCTTTAACAGAGCATACAAAATTAGTTTCTTTGCACTTGAATAGACTCAGGACGAGCCTTGCCACCATCGTCATGGTGGGGTCGATGTTCAGCTATGCAACAAAAGCTGCAATCTTCACAATGATGGTGGTCCAGTTGATGGAGCTTGCAGTTGCCTCTTCCTGTGCTGGGGGGCAGCTTGTTGTGGGTTGGGTGGCGGATCTAGGACTTCAGCGTGGCTCAGCCCGGATGTGGTGGGTGTCCACTGGGTCTTTGCTGGGCCTTGGCCTGGTGGCTGGTGAGGTGGGTTGTTCCTCTGCGTGGCAGTTGTATGTTTTGAGTCCTGGCAATGTGCAGTGCTTTGGTGTGGTTGGTGGTGTCCGCTGGTCCTCTGTGAGTCATGTGCAGTGGATGCTGGGTTCCGTGGTGCTTGCAGTGGTCGTGGTGTCCTCCTCTGCTGCTTATCCTATTTTGCTCTGGTCAGGGATGGGCATCTGCAGTAGCTGGCAGGGTGAGGTCCCCTGCAGTTGGCACAGATTGCTGGCTCTGTTCGATCTCAGGGGCAGTGTTGCTATGCGTTGTTCTCCCCACATCACACGCAGCTTGCCTCCTGGTGGGAGAAGGCAGATGTGTGGCTGATGCGCTGGCAGTTGAAGCAGATGGTCAGTCCTCGTCTGCCCTATGGTGCTTCTGTGGTAACTGCATAGCGTCATAGCCATGTGATCTTTGTCAGGTCAGCAGGTTTTCCATCGCGGGTTGGTGCCAGGGTCGCAACAAACATAGGGTATTTCCTGCTCTTGTCCGCTGGCGAGGTCAGCTGTACGATGCTCTTCACTGGGAGGCAGTGGTCTGCAAGTTGGTCTGTGATGATTCCAATGCTGGTGTTTGCTGGGGGGGCCACGGATCACAAACCTTTGGGACTTCACTCGCTCCAGTGGGACGGTGTAATACTCTAGGCCCCGTTTGGTGAAGGCGTCTTTCACGCTCCTGTAGTAATCCACTGTGGTGAGCGATATCTTCACGTGCTCACCATGAGGCTTGGTCGTGAAGGTCGGTTCAGTGCACAGGTCTCAGAACAAGTTGACCAGGTCCTTGTGAGCTTTAAGGCTTTTCACAAACAATGGTGGGATCCAGATCTTCTTGGGTGGGAGGGATGTCTGCTCATCCGCCGTGTCGTCAGATTCTGTGCTCAGTTGTTCATGTTTTAGAGCATCATACCTGTTGCTGGTGCTCACGTCTGCAATGGATGGTTCAGTCGTCTTCTTCAACTTTAGTGGCGATGCACACGTCGTCTTCTTCAACTTTAGTGGCGATGCACACATCGTCCTCTTGTGACAGACTAGTTCGATATATTGTATCTCTTCCTCAGTGTCCTGGAGGTGGGGAGTCTCAGACATCTGGGCCGCCATGTTTGATCTAGGTCAAAGATAGAAAAGTGGAGAGAAGGGATAGAAAAGTTTGAGAGAAGTGGAAACCAGGAGAAGAGAGGGGTAGAAGATAGGAGAAAGTGTTAAGAAAGGAAGAAGGCAATGAATATGGCAAGGGAAATGTGCACGGAATCACACAGTGAACTACTTTGAATCTAACAACGTGCATACAATACCCAATACTAGTGTATACTAAAACCCAGGAGTGCAAACAGAGTGAAACTATAATACCAATATATGAAAAGGGATGTGGGGTAAGCACTTAGAACATCCTTATGACTGAAAGGAAAGTCTGCAAACTCCTTACTCACTATGCTATTACAGATACTGATAGCGCTAAGCCCACGTAGAGGGCAAGCAAGGACAGGATCTGTGAGCTGACACTCTGGATGATACTGAATAAGGAAATTAGAAACAGTACTCACGAGGACCGGAAAGACCACTTGAATGTCAGTAAACCCACAAACCCAGTTGATCAAACAGGGACCCTGAAGGCTATAAAAGCAATGGGTGGAGGAAACTAAATACATAAGACCCTAGTCAAGGGGCAAGTAGGAATAGTGATTTATAGAATAGTGAGGAAAACAAAGGGCATTCACACTGGGACTAGTACAACAGCACCCCACACCTAATAATCAATGGGAAATAAATGCAGAAGTGCAATGGAAAACATGGAACGGATCCCAATAGAAAGTAAGGATCAGGAGCAGGGAAAATGTTATCACAAAAGGAAACCTTTCCCACCCATCCAAGGAGAAAAGGCAGGAAGCTAAATCTATAAAGGGAAAGATTAATGCATCAAGTTTTTCAGTAGCTAAGGACAGCTTCAAAGAAACAGAGCACAGGAAAATTGGGCAGCATCAAAGGGTAAAGCACAGAGAAAGGCTGCTTGCAGACAGAGGAAGACAGAGAGAGAAATCCAGAAAGCAGAAATCAATTAAGCACATACATTCAAAATCCAGGGCAGAGGAACAAGAAACAGGAAACAGGAACTAGGAACCAGGCACAAAAACTAGGAACCAGGAACAAGGGACCAGTCGCAACAAGAACACTGCAACAATGACCAGCGCTGGACTGAAGTAAACTGAGGCTTTTAAAGCTCTTTAACGAGCACACCCCTCAGGTGTGCCGCCTGCTGCACCTGCAGCCACAGGTGTTGCCTATCCTCCACCAAAACTTGTCCTGCAAAGGAGGAGGTGAGGCAGTGAGCCAGGCATTCTGGGAAGTATAGTCATTAGATTAAGGTAGCATGCTGGCTGCCAAAAACCTGGAATGGATCCTGAAGGGAAGTAACTTGGAAAATAAGGTTTTAGAGCTCCCAATTCGTCACAGCACTGTAGCATAAGATTCGGAGGAAATGTCCAGTAGGGAAAAACCCCAAAACATGCCCCCAAGTGACGGGAGCGAAGAGAGCGAGCCGTGACAGAAAGAGGAAAAAGGTAGAGGGCTCTTTGCCGCCCTTTCTTTTGTTATAAGTTTAAGCAGCTCTTGATTACCCTAAAAAAGGGTACCTGCAAAAAAAATCAGCTCAGATGTGCTGTAAGGATATTTGGCGTGTTACAGCACAGAGTACAGCACTACTGCACATGTAGCAATTTTTTTCGATGCAGCACCACCACATGGGTGTGGTGCATTGCTATATGTGTTGCCAGAGTAACATGGACATATAAGTAAAGACAGGCTATTCAGTCAAAAACGATTTTTACATATAAGATGCAAATCTATTTTTACAGTTAAAAGCACACATGTGCATATTCAAAAATGCACACTATTTTTCACATGAAATGCCTATGGTGCAAGAGACACATTTGAAAATTAATAACTAACCTTATTAATAACTAACCTGACTAATAAAACTGCATTTAACATAACCCACTAATAAAAATGTCTCCACTGCAGAATTGGGCCTACTCTGAAAGTGAACTTTTAAACGCACATTCATTTTTTTTTTCTCTGCTGCTCTGTCCACATAACTACAGGAAGCAAAGAGCTCGAAGGAACAGGAAATCAGTTGGTTACAAATTTTTACTGTAGAAATGAGCCATTGTGTAGTGAGGGAGGAGATGACATGATTGATTCTGATTGGAGCAGCGTCATAGCAAGTATTATGCTAGAGGCTGTGATTAGAGTTTTGCTGGGGAAGCTTGAGGAGAGGGGGAGAAGAATCGAGATCTTTCAGAGCTGGGAGAAGGACCTGTTTCCTGGCTGAAGCATTCCTGCTGCAAAAGCTGAGAATTCCAGGCAATAACCCCGGTTTGAGAACGACAGACGCTTGTTTTCACTGGGGTTAATCTTCAAGGGAGCCAAATTCAGAAAGAGAATAGCCGAAGAAAACTCATGCTGAACAGATAAGGTAATTACAGAAGTGTGGGAGCCGTGCGGTGTGAGAGCCATGCGAAAGTGTGCGAAACTGTTCAGTCAGTGTATTCGAGGGAGTCCCAGTCCCTTATCAGCATATGTAATGTTACCAATTGAATATATTCTCGCAGTTCTCTGTTCATTTTATTACAAATAATGTTGTACCATTTCATTTATTTCTGTAAAAAAGGGTTAAACTGTGTTTAAAGGAAATTTCTATAATACAAAAATATCTGAAAACAGATAGCTAGTGTGTATTATTTCTCTCTTTCATTTTGCATGGGGAAAGGTTTAAACGTGGGTAGATTTTTAAACAGTGCAATTGTCATTTTACAACAGATGTGTGCATGATTCTATTCAGTATGGACAGTTGTGAGTGACTGTAGCATAGCTTGTTGGAGGTACATGAGCCAACGGGAACAGAGACTCTCTGGACATAGTTCCATACCGTATATAAGGTAGTGGAAATTACCACAAAAATACCACAATAGCCCATGGTGGCACACAACACTAACACTGAAAATGTGGTATCCCTAAAATGTAGGCCTGAGGTCTCTCTAGTGATCAAGAACAACCTAGATAAAAAACAAGGGACGTTGGATATTGGGGCCACAAATAAACCAACCACGCAAATTATCGCGCACATTATCTAAATAGGTCTGAATTCTGAAATAATGCAATGTATTGTTATGTGTGATCCAATATGAATACAGAGAGTGATTATTGCTAAAGGTATTTTGGCGATAAGAAAATACCACAAAGCCCCAAATATCCACAAAATACCCAACAGTGCCCTGAAAAGGACAGTTTGGAGGTGCACACGGTGTGCAAAAAGCTCTTTTGCAGGATGTAAGCAGGCACCTGAAGGTTGCAGCTCAATGAAGGAAGCAGGCTACAAGAGCACCTCTTGCTGCCTTTAGATGGAGGCAGAGACCTCTAAACGGTCCCCTCTGTTACAAGGAAAGGCCTGGCTCAGGCTGCCCTTATATGGGGGCTCCTTGGCTTTGGCTCGGCCCAGCGTTGCCCCCTGATGATGCTACCGCCCCCCAACTTCCCTCCCTCTGGGCCCCCCTTTTCCCTGGGACGGGCTAAGTGGGCATAAGCAGGACATTTCCGTATGGGCGCTAGCGATAGATGCAACTACCCGGACGGATGTAACCACAACCCTGCCTTGTCAACTGGGCCCCCTCATCATAATTAGTTCCCTCCAGATCCTGGCCCAGTGGACCGTTTCCTAGTAGACCGCCCTAAAAGGAGCCAAGGGAAATATGCATAGTTTGTTATGAACACTCGGACAGGACAGCTACTTTAGCGAAAACCGTATAAGGCACCATGCCCACCTTCTAAAACCCATCATCTGGTTTCTTCCAGGCATGATTTAAACAAGCTTTTTGTTAAAATGTGGCCTTTGAAGAGCATAAGGCAACACACAGGGATGTAACATGCCCATCCCTAGACTGGAGCGATGGATTGTCTGTCTCCTACCTGGTAGTGGCAATGAACTCGCCGCTTAAAGCCATGAAGTCCCCCGAGACATGCACTCCTCAGCCTCGCAGTAGGGTACCCAGAGATTGATCCTCCCATGGCAGCCCCCCCAAAAAGACCGAAGAACGTTCACTAACAATAGCCACTGGGCCAAACAAAAGGCCCTAGACAACACCACCCTCAACACCCACCCGGCCCGGATATTGCTAGGGATATTGTGCTATGTTTGGTAAAGTGAACCCCTCTGCTTGCCCAGAATTCTTCCATTCCTCTGTTCAATTTCTTTCTGGCTATGTCCATGACTTTATAAGAATGTGCTCGTACCCATGTTTTCCTGGGGAGGATCGCTGAATAAAATATTGCTGTCTTTGCAGTTGTGGGCTATGCCCGCTACAGAAGAGCATGTGTCTTCCAATAAATGCCTTCTTCCTATTGTGACTAGGTCCCCCCCCCCAGATATATAAACAGAAAATCATGGGGGTCCCTGTAAGCTACCAAGTCTGCCAGCTTGTCATGAATGTATGTCCATGTTAGCCCCCTGCACCCCACCATGAAATGATTGTGTTCAGAACACGGAGATGGTCCGCTTTTCCCTCCTTTGTCTCTTCTGACCTTCTCCCTGTTCCGAACACAAAGGAATGTCAAACTATCCAGGCATTTGTTTGTTTGTTTATTGAAAGGGATTTATTGACATTAGAGGGGGGTGTTGTGATCTTTTTGTGAAGAAACTATTTAGATTAGTTCTGGTTTTATGGACCGTTTGTAACATTTGTATTTCCATCCCCCTATTGCTTTTACATGTTGTGCCCCCTGCCCATCTTGCCATGCAGTTGGTTGCTGTGCCTATTCTAAAAGAATGGGTCCCAAATTCTTTGGGGTCCCACCCGGCTTTTCCTATGACTTTGATCAGTACCGATTTGAATTGGAAATGGCTTAGGGCGGATGTGTGCCTATAGATCAAAAACCTTCCCCCACCAATGGACCCTGTACAGTCTATTTGTTGGTGGGCATACTGGGCAGTTATTGTAATCATCTATACAAATAGATATTTTTCTGCCTCTTGAAACCGGTCTTGGATTTCTGGACTTCAATGGTGATGCTGTCTGGCCTTACACTTATGTCTATCATCTCCATGCCATCGCAGGCTTTTGTGTGAGATGCTATGAGCTCGCTCACCCTGAAAGCCCCAAAGTATGCTAAGGAAAAAGCTCTTTAAATAAGTGGCACGAAATGGTGTGAGCATCTCTTTTACAACAGACCTGTCAGTATTGCTAGCTTCTGAATTGGGGGCATATGAAATTAAAGGACTTTGGGTCGACCCTCCCTGTATCTTGGCAAGATAAGCCACAGCTGTTAAGTGCCTTTTTACCCATTCCTTTTTTACTCCCTGCTTGTAATCCCAATCCAAGAATGCATTAATATCTTTTGTCGTTATCAACTCAACATGTGTTAATAAACCTGTAACATTTAGTACCGTTTTCAGACACTTACAATATTGTGCTGTGGTGTTGTTCGCAAGTGCCTTCTTGGCCTTGTTCAGCCTGCTGTATGCCATGCGTCTGGCCATTCTCCTGTGACCCAGGCTGTTTCCAGAATGGCCCCAAAACCTTTCCTCCCAGTTGCATCGGTAAAGAGCACTCTTCTGTCGCTTGTGTTCAATGGCGTGCGCCATAGTGTTGTGCCGTCGAAATTTTTGAGGAAATCCTCTCATATTAGTAAGTCTTTTTTAACTTCTTCTTGCAGTCTAATGTGCAAGTGTGGCTTTTGGCAGCCTTTTGCTCTTAGCTCCAAGCTCCTTGCAAATGTTTTGCCCTGTGGTAGGACTTTGGCTGCAAAGTTTAGGCTTCCCGACAAGATTGTATTTCTCTCACTGTGCCTTTTCCTTTTTACCTAATCTCCTGATTTTCCCTTTTACAATCAATGAGGAGTT
The DNA here is from genome assembly GCF_040938575.1 of Ambystoma mexicanum. Lineage (NCBI taxonomy): Eukaryota > Metazoa > Chordata > Amphibia > Caudata > Ambystomatidae > Ambystoma > Ambystoma mexicanum. The sequence continues at coordinate 78,398,855 of NC_090925.1, forward strand.
GGTATAGGATGGATAAGGCAGCGAAAATACTTTTATGGTTTCAAGGGAAAAGCAATGCGGAATAAAATGCAATACGGAAAATAACTTGATATGGCTTCAACAAAAGACAATGTAATCACTTTCCCTTGACAATTCACTCCCCCCCCTTTATGCAAAATAAGGAGATGAAAAAGGAGAGCATACAGTCCTCAGGAATGCAATCAAATATAATTCAGTTCAGTTCCCCCCCAGCAAGCTAGAGGAAAACAGGTAGAAGTTTGAAACACAGGCCCAAAATGCTTTGAATGTGATGACAATGAAGTGAGAAATGTGCTAAAAATGCTTTTAATTCCCTCTAGAGGTTCAGGGTGGGTGACATCTAGTTGATATTAGTTCAGGCTCCCTTTAGCAATGCTCTATGAATGACTAGCAGGTTAAAACGAATTTTAGCAAAGGAAAGCAAGGAGCTGCTGATTTTTACACGTGGCTGAAATTGTGCAAAATGTCAAATCGCAGCAAATGTACTCGCACACGTCAAGCGTAATTACGGAGGCCCTATAAGGAGTCGGTTCTAGGTTCTTTGGAAAGCCTAGAATCTTAGCTTTAAGATGAAAGTTAAATCTCGTTCCGGAGATACGGACGATTTTGTGAAAGTAGTTTTTCAGATTTTAAATTTTAAAGCTCAGAATGACAGATGACAGTTTTAGTTTTAAAGATGACAGAATGACACGATTCTAGGAGGCAGTTCTAATAGGCTAAAATAGTTTGGATTAGATTATTTTAAACTAAGAGATTGGTTTTGGCACAGTGAGTACTCACTATATTTTTGAAATAAGCCGTCAAGGTCTGGTCAGGTTGGACGGGACTTCTGGCGGTTCTGCTCACAGCGGTCTGGTCTCTGGTTCTGCTCTCAGCACTGCACAGTTCTGGTCTGTCTGGATCTCTGGTCTCTGGAGGTTGATGGATTTGAAGTCTGGAGTCTCCCGGCAAAGCGTCCCGCAAGAAAGTGGAAAGTGAATCTCCTGTCTGGCTTCCAGTGGCCAGTGTTGCCAACTCCTCAGTCCAGAAAGTAGCTAGAGGCTGTCCTAAAAAGTAGCTCATCATCACCTAATTTGCATAATTGCCTTTGCAAGTTGTGCAATGGACGTAGGAGAGGGTATCATTGACATGGGAGTGACAAAAAGTGAATAAACACACCCTATATATATGTTTAGAAGGCAAACATGACCCAAAAATACACACTGGCAGAGTTGCTTTCTTTGTTTGTTTTTTTTTATTTTTGTGTTTGGTTTTCTCATGTTTGGTTTTTAATTGTATGGCCCCGTTCGGAGCCCTGAACAAGTCAATGTAAAACATGAGCAAACCATTTTTTTGTAATAAAATTTGCATTTAGTTAACTAAAATGGAAGAACAAGATAACAGAAAACACGGGCAATAGAAAAAACCTGTCAATGTGGGAAAATAGATGGGCCTTAATTCAAAGTTCATTTGTTTCCAGACCCTCCTCCACACACACACACAAAAGCCACAAGCTGTTCTGACTCACAGAAAGAGTGGGACATTATCATCTGCATCATGGCTCTCTATGGCAGGTTCAGCAACTGAGGTAGCTGACTTGAATGAGTAAGCAGCTGATGTGTCAAATTGCTGCAAAACACTGTCGGGCAGCTGGTGCTCATAACAGGCTTCACCAGACAGCGTCAGTCCATATCGGATGTACAGGACAGAGTTAAGGGTCTGCAAGGACATCGATTGCGAAGTTTGGTTTTTACTACACCCATCTGGCTGAATACTCTCTCAACTTGAGCATTTGAGTGTGGCAATGACAACACCGACACAGCAGCTATGGCGAGTTCTTGAAATGGATTGATATCTGCTGCATCCCTGAACTTCCAAAGCTCACTCCAGAAGCCCAGTGTGCTTTTGGTCTCGTTCCATTTCCTGAGGTGGATGACAAGCCATTGCTGGACAATCTTGTCTATCTCTGCAGGGGAGTAACCAAGGAGCTTGGCTATATTTACTACCTCTCCAGGGCTCTTATTATGCTTCAGAGTTTCCTGCACATTGAAAACAGACATATACTGCAAAGCATCAATGTTGTCTGGTAGCCGCACCTTCAACTCATTTGTGAGGGAGATGGTGAAGGCTGTACACCGCTTTCGGACATTGCTTTCATCCTCTGGCGCAAGGCGGAGCTCAGCTGCCTTGGACTCAAAAAGGTGCCCAAAATACGGTTTTGGACAGATGTAACCATCTATTGGCCTTTTCAGTGCATCAATTTTTGCCAGAGGATTGAGTACCCTGCTGCTCACAGACTTGATCAGGTTAGCCAAGCTGTCAAGTAGCTTAAGAGGATCCACCTGCTCTCCCTCAAAAGCCTTGATGGCCACCTGTAACTCACCCAGCACTGACTTTAAAAAGGTCAGATATAATATGTGTTGTGGATCACGCTACATGGAGTATAACATTTAGCAGTATTCACTGGACCTGGTAACTGAGAAATGAAACTTAAGCTCCTCCCACTGGTCCAAAATGCGTGAAACTGCAGGTTCTATGGAGAGCCAACGTGTGGAACACACCTTTATCTGTAAGGCTTTCTTCCCACAGTTGATGGTCTCATATACAGCCTTGTAGGCCAACCTGCGCTTGGGAGACACTGAAAACCATTTATAAGTCTCCTGTACCAAAATTTCCACGCTAAGGGGGATGCCTTCATTGGAAGCATGAGTTACAGCAAGCTGCAGAGTGCCACACACAGCGAATAAGGATCAGATCCTTCAGGCCATACTCCTCCTTCAGCACTTTATGCACTCCATTGTTAACCCCCGTCATAACAGAGGCATTGTCAGTCCCTATCCCCAGGAGTTTCTCTTTTTTGAGAGAACACTTCTCGAGGAAAGCCATAACAGCACGGGCTATAGAGCTAGCATCTCCTCCCTCCAACTCAACAAGCCCAAGAAATGTAAACACAATTGTCTGCTTTGTGACACTGAAGTACCTTATCACAATCCCCAGGTACTTAGCAACACTTATATCTGTGGACTCATCGAGCAGGAGGCTGAAACACAGGTCACCCACATCAGCAACCAGCTTTTCCAGAAAGTAGGGCGCTACAACACGATTCCGCGGCCCTTTTCATGGTTTCCTTCATGTGTGCATCCTTCACCCTCATTTCTGCATCCCTTGCATAGTGGTCTTCCTCAATGGCTACGTGTGGTATTCTTGTTCTTATTGTTCGCCCAAACATCACTTCTGAAGGTGTTTTCCCCGTGGTGCTGTGTGGCGTATTTCTGTAGTCTCGCATGAGTTGGTATAACAGTTTTTCCACAGGTTTGCCCGTGATGCGAGCAATTTGTGTGGTGCGTTTGATGTTGCTCATGAACCGTTCGACGGTCCCATTGGCTTGTGGCCATAGAGGTGTTACTTTTCTGTGTCTGAAACCCATGTATTCGGCAAATCTTTGGAAGTCCTGGCCTGTGAATGGAGGTCCATTGTCAGATTTGACTACTTTGGGTACTCCGTACGTTGCGAACATCCGATCTAGGACTGGTATGGTGTGGTGTGCAGATGTTGATGGGACTATCTGTAGATCGGGGTATCTTGAGTACTCGTCTACTGCCACCAGGATGTATTCTCCTCCTTCCATGGGCCCAAAGTGATCGATGGCTATTTCTTCCCATGCCCCTTCAGGTAGTGCGGTCATGTTTAGAGGTTCTGGGGAGGTGTGTGGCTTCACGAGAGCACAGGTGGGGCAGTCTTGTAGCAGTTCTTCTACTGCGGTATCTAGCTGTGGGAACCATATTTTCTGCCTCAGCATCCTTTTGGTGGACACAATTCCTCGGTGTCCTTCGTGGGCAAGTTCGAGTATCTTCTGGCGCAGACTGCGCGGTATCACTAGCTTTGTTCCTTTTAGCAGCATCCTTCGTCGGATTTTGCCAGTTCTTCCTTCACAGCTAGGAAACAGGTGAGATCCCGCTTGACATCCTCGTTCATGTTTTCTCGAATTTGCTTGGCATGCTTCCATCGCCCTGTCTCTAGGCATCGGAGGATGGTTTGTATCCCTTGATCCGTGTTTGATTCACTGATGATGCGATCCATGTCCAGACCTTGCGGTGTGTTGTTGTGAATGACATATCTTATGTACTGGTCAGCTATGGATGGTTCTGGTCCACACGCGTCCTTCGGGTGTCTCGAGAGGAAGTCGGCAGGGTTCTGTTCTTTTCCGGGTCTGTGAGGGATGGAGAATTGATAGTCCTGTAGCCGGAGGGCCCATCGGGCAATGCGTGGTGGAATTTTAGCTTGAGGGTTGCCATAAATGAAGATGAGGGCTTGGTGGTCCGTTACAACTACGAAAGTCTTTTTGTATAGGAACAAATGGAAGTGTTCACAGGCCCACACCATGGCCAGGCCCTCTTTCTCTGCCTGGGAGTAGGCTTGCTCGGTCTTGGAGAGGCTTCGACTGGCATAAGATATGATATGTTTCTTGTTTTCTTCTCGGTCATCGAGTTGTGTCAGGATAGCGCCTAGGCCTACTGGACTGGCGTCGACAATGAGTTCTGTCGTTCTTTTGGGGTTGAAGTATGCCATTTTCTGGGCGTCGGATATGCGATCTTTAATCGTTTGGAATGCTTCCTGGCACTGAGGGGACCATGCAAACTCTGTGTTGAGTTTGGTGAGTGCTCGGAGGGGTTCACTGATGGATGCGAAATCTCGTATGTATCGGGTGCAGTAACTCGCAAGGCCCAAGAAGGACCTGAGGTCTGATGTAGTCGCGGGTGGCGGGGCTTCTCGGAGTGCACTCACTTTTTCCGGGTCGGGTGTCATTCCCTTTTCAGAGAATATGTGACCAAAGAAGCGGAGCGTTTTCTTGCGAAATTCACATTTGTCTTTGTTTAGTGTGAGTCGTGCCTCTTCCAGGGCCATGCACACTCTCATTAGTGTATCATCGTGTTGCTCTTGAGTTTGACCAAACACCAGGATGTCGTCGCTATAGTTTAGGCAGTTGGGTACATGTTTGATGATGTTGTGAATTTCTGCCTGAAAGATTTCAGCAGCGGACGACACACCAAAACTTAGCCGTTTGTAGCGGAAGAGTCCTAGGTGAGTGGCGAAAGTTGTTATATATCGAGAGCTTTTGCGTAGTTCCAGCTGATGATACCCTTTGTTGAGGTCCAGTTTAGAGAATACAGTTGCCCCATTTAATAGATGTACCATATCTGTTATCCTCGGGGCTCGATGGCGTTCCCTTAGTATTGCCTCATTCGGCCTTCTCATGTCCACGCATATTCGGATGTCTTGAGAGTCCTTTTTGGGTACTGGTACAATTGGGGAGACCCATGGCGTGGGTCCTTCTGCCGGCTCAATGATGTCTGCATCCAGCAATTTTGATAGTTCCTTTTCCACTTGTTTTTGGATGTTTATGGGTATTCCTCGATAGTGTTGGGCTATGGGTGGGACCTTGGGGTCAATGTGGAGTTCTATTTGCCTGTCCTTCAGCTTCCCGAGGCCTTTGAATAGTGAGGGGAACACCTGTTCTATGTTTGCAGTGGGGTCTAGGTATTTGCGTACCATAAGACGGTACAATATGTGTATTAGTCCCATTTCTATTGCTGCCTGATAACTCAGTATGCATCCGCTCTCAGTCGCTGCTTCGAGGACGTGCATGGGTATCTTCTTTTCATGTTCTTTGTATCGGCACGAGGCCATGAAGAAGCCTTTACATGCGAGCGGGGTCTTTGATCCATAGGGAAAAATGAGTGTTCGCGCTGGTTGCAGGCGGGGGGCATTAGGTATGCTCTCGTAGACTTTCTCACTGATCACGTTTACGGTTGCTCCCGTGTCAATTAGAAATTCGGCTGTCGCTTGATTCACTTGTATTCTGAGGATTGGGCTATGCTCTTTTGCTGTGCTGTTTCCTAGCGCATATAGGTATCCTTTCCTTCTTGGTGTTTCCGGGTGTCTTTCCGATTTGGGTGTTTTCTCATCCGACGAAACACTGGACGCGCTGTCAGACTGGGATTGTTCGATGAGGCACCGTACGTATCTCCGTGGTCTTCTCCTTGACCTGGGAAGTGGTGTTCTGTTCTCCCTCCATTCTCTCTTCTCATGCCTTCTTTCCGTCTGGTCGTCGTGATGTTTGTGGCGCCCCTGTTCATGGGTCTGGTGTGACCCTCTATGGTTGCGGTAGGGCGTTGTTTGATTTTGTTCTGGTTCTGGTATGGGCTTGTGGCTCCTTCCAGCCCCTCTCATCTTGCTGCGGAAGATCAGACATACGGCTTTGTAGTGGTCTTCACCACCGCACGCGGAACAGTTTTGTCCTATTGCAGGGCATATTCCTTCGTGGGGATATTCGTGTCCGCACCGGTAGCAGAACGGATCACTGTTTCTTGCAGTCCCTTCCAGTTTGTTGAGGCATTCGTGTTTTCCATGTGTAATCTTTATGTCATCCAAACCTTCCACTTGTGCAGCTAGGGCTGCAACCGAGCGAGCCAGTCGAAGAATTTCGTCAAGGCTGCGCGGTTTCTGCAGGAGTCGCTTGCGGAAGTCGGCACTTTCACATCCCACTATGATCTGTGACCTGAGGGCCTCCTCATTAGAGTAATTATGGAAATCACAGTGCTTCATTTTTGCTCGTAATCTCATGACGAATGCATCTATGGTTTCACCCTTTTGTTGTTTGGTGGTGTGGAAAATGTGCCGCTCATAGTCTACATTGGTGTGAGGTGTGAAATATTCTGTGAGCATAGTTTTTAGCTTGACGTACGTGTCTGTGATGTCCTCGGGAATTTCGTCGAATGTCTCGGACATTTGGTCCGACAGCATGATTTAGAATATTGAGTTTTTGGTCATCTTCCAGTGCGCCTTCCGCTTTCAGGCATACCTCAAAGTCCCTCAGCCACCTCTTCCACCTTGATCCTAGGGTGCCGGAGTCGGTGAGGTCGAAATTTGCTGGTAGCTGTGTTAGGAGGCTGTCTGTCATTTTCTTATAGCCTGTGCTGCTTGGTGTTACCGGGATGGTTAGTGAGTCTTCCTCTGAATTACTCATGAAACTGTTTCTGTGGTTATTTGGCTGAGCCGGGTGTGATTTGTCACTCTGCAGCTGGGGAGCGTTGTAATTCAGGGTCCTAGTAGAAAGTCTTGGCGCGGTGGCACCCTGTTGTCAGCAGGGGGGGCGCTGTGGTTTCTATTCCTAGTGCGGTGGCACTTTATTGCCACCAGGGTGCTGCAGACTGGGGCCTTAGCTGCTGATGTCGACAGGTGCGTGGTGTGATTCAATTTGTGCCTGGGGGGAGAGGGCTCGCTCTTACCCCTTTGTGTCGGACTGTTGGAGCGGGAGGTTTTCGCCTCCAGCGCTCGTGCGCGTTGCCGTTGACGGGAGGCCACTCCTCCACCGCCCGAAAAGGTGTCTACGCGGGGAGCTGACAGCTGCTCCACCCGCGCGAAACACTCGCGCTGGAGATTTGGGCCTATGTGGGCCCACGTGTGATCAAGGTCCGGGCTCCCAGTGGTGACAGGGGATGTACCACGAGCAGCGGACCGACGATTTTGGGCACTGTGGGAACTTTATTTCCTCGTCGCCAGTGTGGTATAGTCAATCGTGGACCTCCTCACGCTCGTACTCAAGTGTCGCCCTTTTTATGCATGCATACCAGAAAGGAGAGGCGGCACAAGGAGCTGGGGTGCAACACGTCTTTATTCTTAAAGATCCGGCGTTAGACTAACCTCTAGGCGGTAACCCCGCCCTTCAACATACACGGGTCGCAGCCCGCGGATCAAACATAAACAGAGGACTGTCGTCCTTAGATAAGGAAGTGAGGACATCACACATTTCTGTGCACTTTGTCCTGTGCAGTTTGAAATGGGTAGCAGCAGCAGAGTCTGGGAAAGCAGCTCTACATGCTTCACCAAAGTGATCAATTGCCAGCATAGGACAGTGTTCAGTGATTGCCATGATGGCCTCAGCCTTTTTAGAAGAGTCAACTTGTTGAACCATAAATGGCAGCTTGATTTGGGTGGGACAGTAAGGCTTTGCCTTTATGGTATGCTTTTGTGTGGCCATGCGGTTTTTGACATCACTTAGTTTGGCGTAAAAATCAGCCTTACAATACAGGCATGATGCCCGTGTATCATCGCCAATAAGTGGTTTCAACCAGCCTTTGAATGCAGGGTTTGTGTCCCACTCCTTTCTGTACTTTTGTGTGTACAGTTTTGTCTGAGACATGATGAGGTAGGCAAATGCAACGATTTATTCTTGTGCAGTTAATATCTAGGACACAAATAACAGGCAACAAATACAGTGAATATAAAAGGGCGGGATCAGCCAGCAGAGGGATCAGTCACTAAGGGTCGCGACAGACCAGAGGGAACATCAAGAAACCACGGAACCCGATAGGAGCTACATGAAAAAGGAGGGGAAAAGGTTATGTCACAACTAGGCTGCAAATCACACAAGGTCCGGGGTAGGGGTGGAGTTTGAATGAGGCAGAGCTGGCACTGACAGTTGAACTCCGCTACAAAGAAATGTTGTCCATGTAGTGAAAATCAAAATTTAGCACCCATGAACCCACAGTTTAATTCACTAATAACTGCTGTCAGCACACACCTGTTCAAAGTGCAGACAGAACTGAGAAAATCTTTATACTCTGAATGGACATATTGCAGTGCCACACGCTTGCAGGGATTTCCTGCATGCACCTGGAAAGTTTGGGCATCACCATTGTTGTCTTGCATGTGGCGCAATCTGGGTGTCAGGAGATGTATCCCAGAGTGCACAGAAAAGAGCCACCAGCCTGATGCTGATGAGAAAAAGGCAGCACATATGGCACAACCGCAATGCAATGAGAGAGATGGGCAAAGAACGAGACAGTGTGTGTGGGGTATGCTTATGTAACATACTTAGCAGGATTGTTTTCCATTCTTGTTTGGGAGGGGCTTTCAGAGCTGTGCCTATAACAGCGGGGCTGTGCACCACTCACAGACATGCTAAGTTGCTGTTACATGTACAACTCCCTGACATGGCCGCAGAGTTGAGCCCATACATGCATCAACGTGCGCACACCATCCACACCATACAGTCCCCATCCACACACATACATTAAAGGAAAAGCCCCCTACACAACACGCGCAAAGCATGCACAGGAATACATTAAAAACAATCCGTATGGCAGCACTTACCTTAACGTGGGAGACTTGCAGCTGTTCAGCAGTGGCAACTGCGAGTCGGAAGGAAGGAAGGAGGATTCCAGCCAGGCCAGGCAACAGGATTCACACTGGAGACCACTGAGGCAAGGACGAGGTAACTGGCTGCAGCAGAGGCGCTCAAAGCGAAGGCAGGCAGGGCCGGCTGCAACACAGGAACGATGAAGATCACGGTGACAGCACGTCTCAGGATAGGAAATGAAATGGGGAAACTGCCCGCATTTCCTTTAATTTTTTAGGCGACAAATCTCGCCGCATTCTCGCGCCTCTCGCTGCAGGACGCGGCCTGAGCCAGACTCAGTGACATGACGTCACATGTTGTATGGGAGCCTGGCTGCAAGTACTGGGGCATTGATTGGCGGGGGTACTCCTATTGTTTTGGAGACGTACGCCCTTTTCTATTGGTTTGGAAACTTGCAAGTCTCCAAACCAATAGAAAAAAAAGTATACGTCTTCAAACCAATGGGACTCGGGAGAAAGTAGCTAGATTAGTCGCTAGTCGCTTTCTATGAAGAAAGTCACTAGGGATCCCCGAACTTTGTCGCTAAATATAGCGACAAAGTCGCTAAGTTGGCAACACTGCCAGTGGCTCTTGTTATGTCTTTAGAAAGTGGGTGTGTGCGTTGGTCATAACTAAACCTGCCCCTCTCACTTATCATTGGCCAATTCCTCCTCTCTCCCTTGATTGGGGGAAGGAAATGTGAGTCAGAGTGATCCTGTAGGTTTTATGGTCCGAGGATCCTTCCCCTGTCAAATTGCACACAAATCTATTCCTGACCCAAATACATATTTCCCAGGTACAAAAGTGGTTGATATTACATGTACATATTACACATTGCTTCAGGTAGTCTCTGTTCCGACTCTGGCATTTCTAGGAGCTTGCATTCAAAAATGGCAACTTATTTTCAATTTTAGTGGGTTTTGCAACATTGGTTTTTATCAAAAATTATGCAAAGGTACACCCCCCTTCTCCAAATATCCCAGTAAATTTCCAGGTCTCTAGCTTAAATACAGTGTCTACAATATCCATAATTAGCGGGGTTTTGCCCCACAACATGGTACAAATTGGAGTTTGGACTCAAATCGTGAGGGCATTTTTCATACTAAGAATCTCAAGGTTGTACATTCCTGTCATTTGGTTACAATAAGTTATCAATGTTTCTATAAAATATATATTTGTTGCAATTCAACTCCCCAAAGTGTTTGGCTCCGCCTCCAGAAGTCTGGGTGGGTCAGTGATCACATGTCTCTCCATGCTGGCAGAGGGCTGTTGACAGGAAACACTCAAAATGAACATACCCCATTCAACTGAAAGGGGCTATTGTCTCTCTCCTCCAGGCTGAAGGGGAAACCCCCCTCCCTCTCAGAAGGGCCATGTGATATCCTGCCTCCTGTTGTGAGTCTCTGGGGTGTTGAGTTATCAGCCTCTTGGCCTCTGGTAACAGCAGGTGGCTAAGATTTTTTTAATTAACAAACAGGCTTTGAAGTCAAGTTGACTCAGGTGCCTTTGTCAGCCAGTTCTCCTGTCAGAGTTTAGACTGCTAGCTCCCCCTTGTGGAATTTGTCGGTACTGCACCCATTTTTGGGATCTGTCTTGAATTACTGCATTTCAATAGAGTGGTCTTTTGCTTGATAGAATAGGACCCTTGCTTAACATTGTTTTGATGGTATCCTTACAGTAGAGTGGTGATGTGGAACCCCCCACAAGAAGGTTGTATCTTTGGAGTGGTCTTGTGCCAACTGCGCAGTTCTCCTGGATTCTGGCGTGAATGTGGGCGGCGACAGCTCATCCCCACATCCACCCAGTCTATTGATTTAGTTTGTTCTGGGATAGAATAATGGACGGCGACAGCTCATCCCCACATTTACCCAGTCTATTGATTCAACATGGGTCAAAACCCTTGACACCACTGTCGCCACTGAGGAGATATTAAGAACTGCATTACTCAGTTTGTTCCAGACCAACACTTGCATACGTTTTTCCTGCTTCCCCCAAGGCTGCCCGAAGTGCCGTCGTTCCTGCCCTTGATGACACAATCAATGCTTACCCTCACATGCTTAAGCGTATTTCCCGATGGGTTCCTCTAGCTCGAGCAGTGCCATCTGCAGTACTTTTGCAAACTGATATTGGGCCAAGGGCGTTCCATCCCTGTGCAGCAGGTAATATCCAACAACCATCGGCCTAACTTCCCCATAAGCCCTGGTCAGTGCTATCGGACAGTACCTGTCCATTCCCAACCTGTTTAACAAAAATTCCTTTCCTTCCGCAGCCTGGCCCGTTTTGGACTTCCTTATCCTTACTCTGACTGTGTCCCCTTCCATCAAGATATTCCCCCACCCCCAGTAATCCCTTATTGCTACGATTGTTTTTGGATCCAGGCTCCAGCTCACTGATCCTTAATGTTGTGAAGAATGCCAGCGAGAAACATGCTTTGAACAACACAGATTCTAAAATTGAACTGCAAACTCCCTCTAATTTGTCCAGCAGTAACTGCAATGTTCCGATGGTGATGGGTATCCTGTCATCCTTCCTCCTAGCGTCCCCAATGTCCCAACCTCTTATTACTGCTTTGATGTGGAAGCTCTTAATTGGGTTATGCCAGCCCCACAAGTTGTGAGTGGAAGGCAATTGCTGCCAAATAGTTCTTTACCCAGCTCTTGGACTTTCCGTTGTATTTGGCCCAAACAATGAAGGCATTCACCCTGATCTCTGTCATGATGCCTACCCCCGGAGCACCAGGCCAGTCCCAGCACCCCCTGGAGAAGCGATCATGCCCCCGGATAAAAGCCCAGCGGCCCTTTATAGGGGCTCTTTGGACTCTGTCCTGGCGCCGTTGGCACCAGACTCATTAGGGGAAGTGTTTGGTGCACTTACCTGAAGCAGACCATGCTGCACACTCACCTGATGCAGACCATGCTGCATGAAGAACCAAGCCAAATGAGGCTTAGGAGGGACTATTTTTCTGAAGGAACCATTTTGTTACTTGGGTGGGGCTGTGGAAGAATACTCACCTGGAACTTCTTCCAAAGCTATTTAAGCCACGCCCGGACAGCCACACGTGCTTCGCGTTGTTCTGCATCCCAGCAGCTGAACGCTCACCGTGTCTGCTCCTGCACCTGGACTCCAGCCACGCCCGCCTCGAACCTGGAACACCTGTAAGGGAATAAGAGAAGAGAAAGGTGAAAACCAAGAACCTATTCAACCTTCTTACCTGCATCCGGAATGGTCACGCCAGCATTCCTGAAGGAAGACTTCCATTTAAAAGCACCGCGTTGCTCGCTGCAGCACCGCGCTTCACTCACCTGTTCCCGAGACGCCGCCCGGCTCCATCGCGGCTCTCAGCACCGGTCGCCACATCTCTGCACCTAGGGGAGAGAAGAAGAGACACAAGGTGAGCAAGGGAACACAAGAGGACAGCCGAATTTTCAGCCATATTACTTACTGGCTTTTGTTGGTGAACCATTCCACATCTCGCATCGGCGCCGCATCTTTGGCAGGCACCGCACCCCGGCCCCTATGGGGAAAGGACAAAAGACATTACTGGGGAATTATAAAGACATTTAGAGGGGTTGCCCTCATAACTAACTCACCTGATTTTACCACCGGCAATTTAACCCCTCAACGCATCGCCTTTGTTCTGCACCTGAAATAAAGGACAGAACAAACAACATAAAAGGAGGCTCACACTTGAACTTTTGCATCTTCATACTTACAGTGTATCGCTCCGAAAAGTCAAGTGGATGTGCCAGCGCCATTCTGAAAACCAGTGAAGTAACTGGACGAACGCGCGCCCCTGCACCAGAAGCAGGATGGAGAGTTCATCCTCCCAAACCATAAGGTGAGCTTAAACTGGGAGTTTTGGAGGAAGTCAGAGAAGAACGAAGAACGAAGGGGGAAAGTGGGGAGCAAGCACACTATTCAGCAGACAGGCCCGCCACCCTCCCCTTGACCAGTTGGTTCCTAGTGACTTTTTCAAATGCAATATGTTCAAAATGCCATTTTGTCAACAAAAAAAAAATTCAAATGTTTTTTTTTAAAATGGGGCTTCCCCCTCAAACCCTCTTTTTTATATAAACACTTTTTTTTATACTTGCGAAACCCCCAAAAAATATAAAATAAAAAAACATTCCAATTTTTTTTTTTATTTTTTTTTTTCAGCAATTTGTTTTCGACAAAATGACATGTCGAAAATATTTTTGGGATAATTTAACTGGATACCGCCCAGTTCTTTCTTGATCTTCTAAGTCACAAGTGCTGTGTGTTTGTACTCTGACCTTAAGTTTCTTGCCCGTAATTCTTGCAGCGGCCCGCTGTACGGTATCTTAAAACCTTTTAGGAATTCTAATGACAACACGTCCCTCTCAGACACCCGGGGTTACTTAGCCAACCACCCTAGTAACTTTATCACCTGTATAGAGGATGGGGCTTTGACAAACAGGTCAGATTGTGACAGACAGGCCATATTGTTCTCAATTCGCTCCTCCCTCGCCCCCTTGAATTTGCTACAATTAATTTTACCATGCCCGTAGTTTGTCATCCCACCACTGATCCAGTTGTGGATGACTCAATGCAGCTTTCCTTCCAGCTAGCTATCCCCCCTAATGAAGGAAGAAAAATCTGTTCATCCACTGTTTATTTGTGGTGACATATTATGGATACAACCATTTTTTTTTATTTTTAATGCAACTTACAATTTTTTGTTACTTTAAAAAAAATAAAAAATTGTTTGGCTAATAAAATCAAACTTTCAAATTTACGTAGAAATCATAAAATCAAATCAATTCATTTTAAAACAGCAAGACATTTTGCATACATAGTATTCAAATTTGAATAATGACCTTTAAAATCATTAGTACATTCAGATTCAATGTGTGCATTCCGTTTTCATCACTTTGTAGCTTCAAATATTGACCATGTTTGCAACTATTACTTTTCACATGATCTAGATATTTATACCCAGTTGTAATGGATAGTTCTATCTTTTTTAAAGTCCATTTGAATTTTCTGGCTTGTGTTCTACTTGAACCTAAGTACCTGAGTATTTGTGTTTTCTCTATGTTGATTATTAAGTTGTTGTTTTGCACATATCTCTCCAAGCTCTATAACAAATTCTGCAAACCAGAAGGTGTTTTGGAAAAAAGAATGAGATCGTCAGCGTATAGCAACCAGGCCACACACTGGCCATTCAATTTAGGAGCGTTGTTCAAAACCGACATAAATGATTCCCCCATGTCTAACATGAATAAACTGAATAGAATTGAGGCTAATATGCAGCCTTTTTTCTTAAGCATCGCCTTGTGGAAAATGAGGTGGAAAGTAAACCCTTCATTGTGAGACTCCCTTGCATTGATGTATTTGTATGCAGATGTTTTATTAAGGCTATTAACAAAGCTGGACAACCGTATCGTGAGAGCTTGTCATACAATAACCTTGGGTCAATGGAGTCAAAGGCCATCCGGAAATCCATAAAGGCCATATATAGTGGCTGTTTCCGGATGGCACTTTCTGACTTCAGCATATTCAAAATAATGATGTTGGGTATTGTACCTATACCTGCTACGAACCCAGATTGAAACGGGTCTATTTTATGCATTGCCAAGGACCAGTCATTCAATTGTTTCAAGATGATGCGGGTAAATATTTTGCCTGTAGCTTCCTGAAGTGTTATTGGTCTATAGCTTGATGGCTTACAGTGGTCACCTTTTTTATAGAGAGGTGTTACTATGGATTTCTTACATGATTGAGGAATAATCTGCGTTTGATTAATGTTTTCAAACATATTCCATAGAATATCAGCCCAGACCTGGGGGTGTTTTCTAAGTATTAGGTTGGATAGTCCATCTGGGCCGGCTGCTCTTGACCTGCTGATTTTGTTGATATAATACATTATGTCCTCTTTGTCAATTTTTAGATGGAAATGATCAATAGTATCATTGATCTGGGGGTCATTATAATCCACACCTAAAGAATATATGTTTGAGCAGTATTCAATCCATTCCCTTTCTTTAATAGCATTTCATTGACCTGTTGTCCACTGTTAATTGATTGATTACTTTCCATATTTGAGAGGTGTTCTTATTATGTAGTTCTCTCAACATATGGATACATTATTATGCTATAGTGTTGATTTTTGCTGTCTACGCCAGTTCCTGTACCTGGTCTTGAGCCTGACTAATGTAGATGCTCTTTGTACCAGGGGTAGTCTCATCGCCTGTCGCTTTGAGGCTCGTACCATTGTCTTCATGGAATGTACATCATGACTATAGCAATGCAGTTTTGGTATTTGCTTTTTCCAATAAGTGTTGGATGCTACTTGAAAGCGTTGCATCAGTTCGGGTATACCAAGGTTCCTCGCTTACTGTCAACATTCTTTTTGCCTTATTTCTTTTACAAATTGTTCTTTAAATTTCAATAGTGTTGTATCAGACCAGTGTACCCTATTACCACAGGGGTTAACTGTGATTGTGCTACTGTGTCAAATGTTTCTTGATAAGCCATTGATTTTTCCATTTCCCATTGCATTATTAACATTGTGGTCGCTTAACGTGTTCTGTTTAACGTGAAAACCAGTTACTTGGGTCAATAGTACAATATCAACGTAGATGTAATCAATGATTGCAACACTATTTTGTCTGTGCCAAGTAAACGCCGGTGGAGCATTGGTAGCAAAGGAGCCATGTAGTACATACAAGTTTCGAGTTGTAGCCATATGTAACCAACTAGCTAGTCGGCCGTGTTGCGGAGACTGTTTTTGGTCCAGACAATGTAAATTAAAGTCACCAGCTACAATTGTATATTGGATATTTGGATCTCCAGCAATTGCATCCAGTAAACAACCCATGCTGCTTATAAACCTTTTATTGGATAACCCTTCTGGGTTCCAGTACAGGTTAATTAGAACATATGTTTTTTTGGTATCATATATTTTGATCAGTTGCATATATGATTTGGGGAAAGCCAACTTTCTGATCATAGTGTAGAGCTTTGTTTAATTGGTATTAATAGGCCTGAGATGGGTCGTCCACGTGTTGCCTTACTTGCTGGGACCAAATGTATGTCATAATTATCCCACGTTGAGACAGCAGTTAACCACGTTTCAGGTAATACAACATCAAATGTTTCTAGACCCATGTTCCACTCTATAGTTAGTTTTGCTTATGATCCTGATAGCATTGACATCCACTGTTTGGTGTCCTGTTATTGACTATTGGTTCAGACAATTTACACATGGTTCGCACTGTACTTTCAGTTGTTGCATCTGTTATTTCTGTAAATATATTGAAACCCAGTTCATATAGTTGAGACTTGGCTGCCGATAGTGCGTTTAAAACTACTCGCGAATTGATCCCTAGATTTGCTGATGTTTGTTTCTCTCTATTATGATCAAATTCAACCATTTCTATATCCAAAGAGGATATATCGTCTAAAGCGGGAATCCCGGCAACTATGGTCAATACCGACTTACGATTCAGATTATATTGAATCGCTGGGGATGGACGACATGATGTAATCCGAGAATGCACAGCCGGTCATTTTTTTTTTTACATTATACTGTGCTTTCACACTCGGGACTTGCAGTGGTGCTTTAATTGGAAGTCGAAATTCCTGATGTCTCAACTCTACCGCTTGATTTACAGCCGTGTTTATGATTCTATGATGTCAGTGCTCAGAGGCATCTTTAAGTTGGGGCTATTTGGATTGACCTGTCCCATTCTAGTTTCCAATACCAATTTTGGTTGAGGTAGAATGTTCTGGTCCCCCAATAATGTGGTATCTTTATTGGCATTGGATACATTGAAATCTGGTTAGCGCTTTCTCCAACTACTGATGTGGCTCTTGCTCCCAATTGAATTTCTGGGGTTTGGAGGCTCAGATAGTGCAGATTGAGCAGCCATGTACTCATCAACTGCACGTCTAATTTCCTTCCAATGGGCATCTCTCATTTTTTGTTCTGTAACGTCCCAACTTAGAATGGTCTTTCAGAAACATTTCCTCTCAGTATTTTGTCATTGTCGTTGTTTTGTTGGTTTCTTACCATGGTCACCACTTCCACTAAATCATCCAGCGGTTTATAGGCTTGAGCTACAGGATTTATTTTAAGAACTATTCTTTTTCTTATTCAAAGCTTGTTGGAAGTATTTTTTGGAAATTGCCTTAGAAGCCTGTAAAGTTGATGTACGTGTTCATTGCAATGTCTTTATAAATTGTTTTGTTTGTGTACATTTTTTTTTTTTTTTTTTACTTTGTCACTTGTGATCGTTTGTGCTAACCTATTAGTCTTATCCATGTTTGCACCTGCAAATATGTATATATTGGATTTACTACTTCCTTACATGAGCTTACTTCAATCACTTGAGTGCCCACATCAATATACATTGTTTCCATATTTAAGTTTGGTACTGTCTGAGTTGCACACAAGACCATATTCCTTGGAGGTTTTTCAGGCACAGCACATTGATTTGATGTGGTGTGTCCGCCAAGGCTCCCATCTTTTTGACTAATAGTCTCAATAATACTAGTTTGCCATTTCAATACTTGGTCAATTTGGCATGTCTATGTGTTCATTTTGGCATCAAGTGTCCCAAAGAGCCTGGCCATAGTTTGCATGGTAAGGTTCATTGAGCTTAGTGCTATTTCCAATAATGTATTGACAGGTTCCACACCATTAGAAATGTCAGCTTGACGACATATTGAAAGCTGTCTTCGTGGTGCTACGTAAGAGACATTTAATTCTGAAATTGCCCGTCTATGATCTGGGTAGAGGTCTGGCGAGCCTGATAGATTGTCAAATAGGTCATGTATGGAAAAACATGAGTCATTCAGGTTTATATCAATGACTACAGGTTCTGATGTTACATTGGGTGCAGACTTTAAATCATCAGAGGCAGAGGAGCAGTTGAAGCATTGCACAATAAAACACTGTCAGACAAGGATATGTTATTTACAGATGCAGCTTGTTTATCAGTATTCAGATTTGACTCTCTTACCAGCCACTGGCAGTAACAAATCTTTGATCTTGTCCAAGGATGCCAAAGAAATACCTTGTGTAGCTGACACTTTTTCTGCAGCGGCGTCGGTGATCGAGGCCCTAGACATATGCAGGGGTACACACTACAGGCGTTCTAACACTTGACACGGGGGTCCCTGCATTGTTAGTTTCTTTGCAAAATGAACAGATGTTTCCATGTTTGGACGCAATAGAATTGTCCACCATCCTGCGTTTATTGCTTATGTTCGGCGTTGAGCAAGTCCGTTGTTTATTCTTATCCATATCTTATCCCTATCCAGGATGAACATTTCTCGTTGCAATTGATGGAAAACAATGCAAGTAAAATGAGAGAATGCTAAAAGCACGCCTTATTCTCAAGCTAACTATGTGAAAGAAAGGGGCAAGTACCAAGAAGCACCAGCCCGCTGCACGCTGCCGCGTCAAACGTGGCAAAGCGGTACTTGTTGGTACTTGCCTTGGTACGCGCACGCACGCGCGCTCGCAATTTATGGTAATGCCTTCAAAGGGGGGCGGTTGGCTCAACGCAAACTTTGTAATTTAGCCTCCTGGATGCAGTAGTCCACAAAAATTATGATCCTTCAGTACTGTTTAGAAAGACCAAAGAGTCCAGCGACAAAGCAGTACTTGTTGGTACTTGCCTTTGTGTGCAATTCTTCGTTACTACCCTCCCTATATGTGATATATGATATGGCATTTATAACGCGACTATACACAAGTGTTTCAAGACACGACAATGCAAGTTTTGAGGGTGTTTGTGTGCTTCCTTACACTATTTGTGACATGCCCTGTTCCCTCACTTGTGCTGCCTCGGTCTATTATTGGGAGGCCGCCCTCAGTTCCTAGAACCGCCTGGCATCTGCTCCTTTTTATCATTACCAACACCTCTGCCACACAGTTTCCTATTGTGTCCTTCATCTCCACAATTGGCACATACGTGCATGAAGCGGCAAGAATACCAAAATGTTAATTGGCCATGATAGAAATGTCTACACCAATTCGTAGACCTCCAGTTCCCCTGCGCTCCTCTCCCCTCTGATCCAAACTTTACTACTCAGCCCCCCCCCCCAACTTGTGCACTCCCTGCCACTGGTATACCATATCCTGCCGTTCCTCCCATAACCCAACTGCCTTTCCCCGTGGAGCCTTGCCTCATGTGACCTCCCTGTGTTTGAGGAAGCAGAGGACTGTTACCCCAGAACTTGCCTGTTATGCCCTCTCCCTTCCATCATGCTTTCGCCCTTCTTGGCCGTCCTCTCGCTTCCCCCTGGTGTTATTCTTCGGCTCTATACCCACTGTTCCTACCCTTGAGTCGACCCACTCCTCCACTAGCTTGTGTTCCCACTGGAGGCTAGTCTCACTGGCCATGCACATCCTGAATCACTAGTCCCTTAATAGCAACCTGAGCCCCCAAACACTCTGTACTCCTATAAGATATAGTTCCTGTACCCATAGAGAGCTGGCCCTTGTTTCGGAAATATTTCGATCATGATGTGCGCTAGTATCTTGAATGCCTCTAACCAGATCCCTATGCTCTCTGTGGGTCTGACCCGTTTTCTCGCTTTTACCACCTCGCTCCCTCTGCTTGTCTGTAAGTGTTGCACCGTTTCGTCTCGTGTTCCAGTAGCGAAAATATGTCAATAAATTACCTGTTCCAGATCTGTTCTTTCGCCGCCAAGGGTATATGCCACCCACAAAGTTGGTATCAGCCTGGGACGGCGGCAGTCCCACCTGATCCTCCTCACCCCAGCTAATGGCCTGGTGGTCTCTTTTGTCCCATTGAACGGTCACACAGTGCTAGTGCCCCCTCTTGTGTTGCTGTTCCTCCCATCCACTTTCTTCGGTACCTCAATGTGACCTCGGACAGCTCCCACCTTCAGGCCCTCCATTCCCACTGTGTTGCCACTTGCCGGTGGAGAAGCTTTTCTCTCCTGACTAGAGTCTGCGTCTCTGTCTTTATTTCCTGCCTGGCCCCAATCTAGTACTAAAATTTAGCCTTTCTTTCAAGCCCGGAACGCACTCACCCAATAACTCTTTGCTCTGTAACAACTTGTGGCCTTGGATGCAGTACTGGCTCCCCCGTGAGTAGCGTATGATTCGTTTCTGCTTGTCCCAGGAAGAACCTCACTTGAAGTAGATGTGTCGCTCTAAAATTCTGCACGATCAATGTCTGCTGTTTCTACAGTGCGTTCCTTCTCCAAGTCTTTCTTAGTTTTCCACCCTTTCTGGCCATTGTTAGTTTTGCACAGCCTTTTCTTAGAGCCCTGTGACTCCATGCTGCCCACCGATTCCTGCGATCCTGTGCTCAAACTTGATCTATCCCTTTTTAGATCGCTGAGCTGCCCCTCGCTTGGTGTAGCATTTTCCCTCGCCCCATCTGGGACATCGCCGCCTCCCATCCCTTAATTATGGAAAATGCTGAATATTTCTGCCAAAACATTTTATCCTGCCCCATGGGCGATGCACTCGTTGATGGTTGGAACTCAATTGATACGTCCTCTATTTGGGTCTCCTCGATAATTTCCATTTGTGGACTTACTTCATCATGCATATCAGCCATAATTGCTCCCTTGCCCTTAATCCCGTCTCTGCTTTGGTATTCTGAAATAAAATGTGTACAGGTTAGTTATGCCCTCCTCAAGATATAACCCTCCCCTCCTCTCTGCATCCTAACTTCAGGTTCTCTGCCCCCATTTTTGTGAACCGTATCTTTCTGCGCCTTGAAACTCCTTTGTCCTGGTGCGTTATAAATGCCATATTATATCATCTTTAAGGATTGCCTGCCACCCTTATGCTGCTAACCCAACACTTTGCCACACGTTGCTCTTCATGTGCGATTCAAATCTGTAATACACAACTCATATGTTAACACCCTAACAGTATTTCCCATTCCCGTCCCTGGTACCAGATTTATTTCCACTTGTTGCCATGCGTGGACGGGGGCTCCGGGTTCCACCTGCAGCTCCATCTGTTTATTTCTGCCACCACCTAACGTGGTCTGTACCCATTTTTTTTTTCCTTTACCCCTTCCCCTTGTGGTGAAAAAGGGGCAAGGGTACCATGAAATATTTGCCAGCTGCTTAACTGGGCCTCCTCCCTTTTTCACTCCTTGACCAGGTGTGATCCTGGGCAAAATATTTAACCTCAGTGACCTATTGCTAATCTTAAAACATTGTGTGACTGAGGCACATTATTCCTTACAGGTGTTTTCCTAGTGTCCCTGTCAGTTATCAATTCCTGCCCGCCATTCTTAATCCCTTGTGTTAAGAGCTGCTGTAAATTAAACCATGCCCGTTTGCTTACTGTATAGCTGCTATCCACAATAAAGCAATTGTGCCATCAGTGCATTTCGCTCCTCAAAGTTAATTTCCTCGCACTCATGGTAACTTGTAGGTCACTTCCTTTTGGTCTTGAATTAGCAACAATTGGCAGGCTGAAGCAAGCTCAAAACAAGAGGTGATGGCTGGAAGGTTGAGAATTAATCTTAACCTCTGGCATCGCTCTGGGCAACCCTCCAGACCATCGTTCTTCGCCTGCCAAGCCATTACAGAAGGGGAAAGACCATATGCAAATCAGACTTGGTCCCACCCCAAACTGCTAAATCACATCCCTTCTGCACGAGACCACAAGCATCTCCAGACATGTTTCAGCCTTGTTGGGCGTCATCAGTGAGGAGTAGCTTGGGTCTCTATGCCCAGCAGGCACGGGACCCACGTCTGGGCATACCCGTCCCACTCGGGGTGACAATAGCAAAACAAAAGAGGTGATGGCTGGAAGGTTGAGAATTAATCTTAACCTCTGGCATCACTCTCGGCAACCCTCCAGACCATCGTTCTTCGCCTGCCAAGCCATTACAGAAGGGGAAAGACCAAATGCAAATCAGACTTGGTCCCACTCCAAAAGGGGTAGTCCAGCCCAAACTGCTAAATCACATCCCTTCTGCACGAGACTACAAGCATCCCCAGACATGTTTCAGCCTTGTTGGGCGTCATCAGTGAGGAGTAGCTTGGGTCTCTAGGCCCAGCAGGCACGGGACCCACGTCTGGGCATACCCGTCCCACTCGGGGTGACAATAGCAAAACAAAAGAGGTGAAGCAAGCTACTGCCCATCTGATAATAGCCATTGCATTTTTGCATTATTTTGCTGATTCCACTTGTTTTGCTAATTGCCCACGCATGTGCGTATTCTCAGGGTCTGGTGTTCCAAGAATATTCCATCAGATATCCAACGGACCACCACTCACCGGCTCAATGCCGACTGAGGCGAGACATTACGTGATCTATATAGCACGGTTGCATTTGGGGGTAACACCTAACTTGCTACTTCTATGATTGTCTTGAAAGTGATCCGCTAATGTTACGATACGTTTTGATGGTATGCTTTCTTAATTGTAGTGCATGACCCTGTAACAGATATCCCCCCACCCTCAATTCACTTCCTACAGGGGGGGGGTTGTATTGCTACCCCCATTATTAAAGACGAAAATTGACACACAAGCGAAACCGAGCGAGGATATTTTCTTGTAATAGTGCCTTTTGAAAGAGCGTTAAAGGTGTGCATGTTTAACTCCAGAACCAATACAGCTGATTCACTGTGACTTGTAGTACTGGACCGAGACAGTTCACCCTGAATTTGTTATCTTAAATCTGGTTATATCGAGCTGTGGTGAAGTGTCAGATTTTGCGGGCGACCGTGGCCAGGTTTTGCTATGGCACCCGGGGTGGGGTTATGGAGGGGTAAGGTTCAAGGGCCGTTTCAGGGGGGGGGCATTCATGCTCAGTGAATGCATCGTTGGGTGTGAACTGCCATATCATAACCTCATTTTTCCTAATCCTGTGGAGCAACTCGTGATTCTACAACTCTGCCTACTTTCCTCATGCCTGCCATACCTCCTGCTGCCCCCACTGCCTACTGTCGTATTTAGGCAGCACGTCCCCCTGCCCCGGTGAAGTGTAAATACGATCAACATCCGCTAAGCCACCCTGCTGCAACCAGGGTTCACGGACGCACCGACCCCTTTAATAATGCAGAGGGAGGCACCTGCTGAGGATAAGGATCTCCCACCAAATCTCTGCTTGGAGAACTGTCTCACTCTCAGAAGGTTGGAGGTAGAGGAGCGGAGGGCTCGTGAGGGACAGTATTTAGGTAGGCAGAGTTCCAAGCAGGTAAGTCCCAAGGTAGTGTGTACGATAAACTGCGGGGAGTGCTTGGTGAGAAAGTGCAGGGAGTGTGTGTCAAAAGGGCCAAGTGTGTAGCAAGAGAGATTAGAGGAAAGCTGCAATGAGTTTTCACATATCCATCCCCTTGCATCGTAGCACACACCCACAGTTCTGCAATTGATGCCTGTATTTTAGTTTTCACGTTTTACTTGTTTAAAGCTGAAACATAATTGCCAATTTAATGACATCTGGGAATCAAAAGAAACGTGGTCCATATGCAAATGACAACTGTTAGGCATTTGATTTCTTTTCTGCTTGGTTTACTTACATCAGCTTAAGAAACGTAAATTATTTATGAGTACCATGCATAGTTTTTATTTTTTGGGGGTATAGACAGTAGGCTATTCAGGCATGGTTTGCTGCCAATGATCCGAATGTCACAAGGCCTAGCCGGACTGTTACCTTTCTCCCTTGTCCCCCCTGCCCACCTTTAATTTGTCTTGAGGTGCCTGAAACACCATTGGTTGTGTAGAGGACTTACAAAGTATCCAAGAAATATAATAAAGAAATAAAATTGTAATTGCGGGTACATTTTTTGCAATTACATTTTTAATATTGCCGGAGGTGTGCACGCATTGGACAGTTGTGGACTGAGGAAGAGGGTGATTTGGTTGATGCTGTGCCAATGAGTGCCATAACTAATGCCTGCAACCCGGAGCAAGTAGAGAGTGACATATATATCATTGCACCGCCAAATCGATGTGACCGAGATTAAGAAGCAGTGTCTTCTTTGTATTGGCTAAGGAAAGCCACACTGCTTGCAAAGACAAAGTGTGGTCTCCATCATTTCAATCTGCATTCTCCTACTGACAGCTTTTTAAATGAAAGTGGGGAGTCAAAAAACAGCTTTAAGAAGAACTATTCTATTAATGGATGATAAGTAAAAGAAATGTTAACTTCTGCCAAATATGGTTTATGAAAGGAAAATTCCAAATATTAAATAAAAAGAACTGTAACTGTTATGAGATTTGTATAGTCTTCTTTTTTAAAATAAAACATCCTTTCAAATTTAATGCATACCAATTTTGTTTGAAAAGAATGCAGTCCGACTACATTTTATTTGATTATTATTGAATTTATTAAGGGTGGACCGAGCATTGAGAAACAGCAGAGGGCTTTACAGAGGTATACAGCAACACAGATGCATAAAGGAGCACTTTTCAGAGGTAACAGAACAGATAGGAAGCCGGGGGTGGTATACAGAAGGGCACATAGGAGGAGTACAGCTGTACCGGGTGGCGGGCAGGAGACGGGCGGGCACCGTCCAGCAAGACAGGTGGCGTGATGGGAGTTGGGGTGAACCAGGTGTTAGCCATTTCTTCTACCCATTGCTGCAAATTGATATACCCTGAAAGTTAGCGACTAGGCATCATTTACTGGAGAAATTTGTTAAGTTTAGTTGGACAATTTGCACCAATAAGTTGCAAAATAAATAAAACCAAAACTATGCGAAATGTTTTACCACATTAAGATGCTAAATAACTTCAACGTCGAAACTAGTTTGACATTATTTTTCTAACATTTAAATGCAGTAGAAATGTATGCCCAGTGTTACTGGATTGTTTTTACCGTGAGACAAGTTGGCAGAAATCCAAAATAAATGCAGTAAAAATGTGTGGTGTTGCTGGATTGGGTTTACTAATAAAGAAGTTGAAGAAAAAATCCTCCACTTGCAGACCAAACAATCCAAAATAAATCCTGTAAACATGTGTGCCTGCCAATTTGTGCTAGTAGATTGTTTTTACTGAGAAACAAGTCGATAAAAATCCAAAATAAATTCTCCAACCCAAGACAAATAAATCCTTGCTTGGAAAAAATCCCCCAAAAATACAAAATAAATGCAAAAAAAATCTGCAGCTTGAAAAGACAGAAGCAATCCCTAAACAATTCAAAAAGTTGATTTATTTTTTACTAAGGGATCATCAGTTCTGTTCCACCATTCAGCTCCTTCCCGCTGGAATACAATACCCCTTTTACTACTGAAGCCCTAATGCTTGCGTCTCTGTGCCACATTCCCTGCACTACTGTACCCACCCATCACATCCCCACACGCATGCCACCAAGCCAACCCTTGTGTTTTTCAACATGCGCCCATGGAGTGGAGCGCTGCACTGCCGGCTCTCCCCGCTTGCCCCCCAGCGCTACGCCTCAGCAATAAACCCTTGCACCTGGAATTCGATGCTCTGGTCAGAATTTTTGTTCAAAAGGTGGTAACTGAATGTACAAATATAAGCTGGGTAGTGTTGGTGAGGAGTGGGGCTGTGAGGGGGAAAGGTGGGGAGAATGCCGGCCATGAGAGAAGGGGGAGGCTGGGCATATGGGGCCCAACCTGTTGGGCGTTAAGGCCATTGCACGTACATGTGGAGAGGTGCCAAAAGCTGGGAAAAGTTGTTAACCTTACCATAGGAATTTAACAATCCTAAAATGAATGCATGTGTAATTGCCACTCGTCTTATGCTGCATGAAATGCCTGCACTCCCTTATTTGTTAGAGCAAATACGACATGTCTTATCACTCGTAACATCTCTTCCCCCTCCCCCAACCTGAGCAACGAAGCCCATTCCATAGCCTTCAGAAAGTTGATCTGGCAGGGATACAATGCCGTGGCCTGGGTTGCACACAGACCTAGGTAGCAGGTGCACAACCCACTGAGATCACCACACACCGGCTATTTTAGTTTTTTTCATTTTTTAAGTGCTAGTGGGACACCGACTTCTCCTGTGAAACTTCCCTGAAGAGCGAGCGACTCGGAGAGTCTAATCTGCGCCATTCTAGCGGTTGCCCAAAAACAATGGGTTAACAGGAATGCGCGCTGGGCAATCGGTGGTGTTTTGCTTGGGAGACAGCTGCAGTGACTGACTCAGCTGGAAGCAAGGTACGTTGGAGATGGTTACTGGCCTTTCACTGCAGTGACTGACTAACTCACTTTCATGCATACATTTAACCAAAAGATAAGATCACGATATTTATATAGCGCTTGATGCTGGGTTCTGCATATTTCCAAGTGCTTTAAAATAGATCTTACCCAACAGATACAGCTGTGCACGGTGCCAATATGCCCTGTGATGCTGCAACATTTGAAGATCTGGAAGTGACCACGGTCTGCGCTTGCTGAATTTGTGTGTTTAAATTCACACGCAGTAAAGTCACTATCACATAGCAAAGCCCAAATGTGCAGTAAGCAGAGGGAGGGTGGTTGTTAAACACAGGGGGCCTTATGAGCCAACACTACAGCCTTTGCCCTACGATGGACAAACTACCGTCCCACTTTCAACCCCCTCACACCGGTCAAATGCACCAGGGAAGCCAGCAGCATTAGCTGAGGCACACCTCAATAAACCTCCAGAGTGACCAAGCCGCCCACACCAGACAAAGCATGCTGCACCCGAACTACATTAAAGCATACGGGACGTATACCTTAGAACACGTCTGTGGACACAGCCCGCATGCACAGCCAAACATCCATGCATCGTAGTGTACAGCTATGTCTATGCCAATCCAGTCTAGTAGTGCACATAACCGTCCTCACTGAAACACCTAACGTACCTCAACACCTCTGCGACTAGCATACAGCGACTACCAACAAAAAGAAATTCGGTATAGCTGGGCACACAACAAAGCTTCAACAATAGCACTCTATCCCAACCCACCAACAGCGCCTGACCTTGGGCTGCTTAGTGCAGCCTAGCCAGCCACCTAAGTCTTATGCCAGTGAAAATGCACACACCCATCTCTTAAACTAAACTCTTAGAACCTCCACCACATTGACTGTGGTGACCGAGGGCATTCCAACCACAAATCTCATTGAGGCCGTACACATGGGGGAAAGTACACTATATAAATAACCAAATAAAATTTGATTGGGATGCCCCACCACCAGTTCTGAAAATGGCGTCCAAAATTAGGCATGAACCCCACAGGGGAGACTACGAGGTTGGCCAGAGGCGGGGCCGGATAAGCACCCGCCACCCTGCCCAGAGCCCTCTCCTTATCAATTTTCTCCCTTAACACTTCAGGAAAGGCCTTGGCCGATTTCAGGTTCTCCGCTGTTCGCGGGGCAAGGGGATCTTTATATGGTATTACAAAACCCATAGTGAAGCCCTCAAATATCGTCCCTTGTGTGCTAGGGGGTCTTGTGCCAAACATGGCAGCAGCTTCTGAATCTTGATGGGGATGGTCCCTTGGCGGTGATCCCCCCCCCCCCACACTCCCAGACCTGATCCCTCATCCTGTGCCAAAACTGCCCATGCTGTCCCCGGGGGGGAGGGGCTTTCCCCCACCCCATGGGCCCAACCTCCCCCCTCTCAGCCCCCTTGCCCCTCCCCGTTAAACCTTCTTTACCATTCTGCTGTGTGCCAATTGGCTTGTAGGTTAGGTACGCGTTCTGCCTTCTCGCGTTTACCCATGAACTATGCCACCTTGAAGAAAGACAAAACTTAATTAGTACCAACAATGTCAAGTAATTACAATGGATATTACATCATGATTCTTCTCCATCAGATTTTCAAATGTTTGGTTTTTCTCCCTCCCTCAGGGGGCCATGGGTTGCCCCCCTCCCTGCAAAACTTTGCTTGGTGCACTGAGTTCCCACAGAGTGAACATGCATGACGATAGCGGCAATCGGGCCACCAATGGCAGTGCCCCTCCTTAAAATGTCTGCATGAGAAGTGTTAGGCAGAATTATATGCAGCACCCTTTGGGAACACTACACAGAATTAGGACTAAAAGTGGCAGCATGAATTCACCTTTGGTACAAGCCCGTACTACACAGTAAAGTGGTAGCGATGGCTGAGCAGCCAGGCCTATCTCAAGAGCAAGTGGGCAGTATCAAATAGTTAAACAAAGGACAACAGTTACTATGATTCAAGCAAACACTGACTCAAGGTTTTCAAGTAAAAGAATAAACTTTTATTTACTCTTCAGTTGTATAACATCTCACTAAAGTAAAGCACTCCCAATAGCTTCCAGCCAAGTTAAGCTCACAAAATGAAATGGGAGCAAAATGGCACTCTGTTACTTAAAAAGGGAGGGAAAGACAAAGTTTAGGCAGAAATGAAGCAGCACCAACAGGTAGCTAAGCAAGGCAATATAGAAAAAGTAACGTCAGTGATATGATCGAATCAAATAGGCTTGGGGCCAAAGTTAATAGGACAAAGTCTTTTGCTCAAGATCACACAGGTGAGGGTAGTTCGCGGTTAAGACTTTTCTGCGCGTTCCGGACGGAGTTGGTCAGCAGAAATGTTAGTTCAAAGAGAAGAAAAGGACAAGCCCTTGGATTGGCAAAAGGTTTCACAAACTTTCACCACAGCTGGACAAAACGAACAACCGGATGTTGAACAGTACCTTAAATGGAGAAGAATCTGTAGCTGAGGCGGAAATTCCTGGCAGATCCAGCAGGCTCACGATTCCTTAAGCAACTGTTGGAATGACACGAAGTACGAAGACTGGTCCTGCACTGCCCAGGGAAGAAAACAGCAGCAGAGCAAAGCGACGAATAAAAGGTGCACTCCTTAAAACCCAAGCAGGGTCTGACCTTCCTGGCTATCCGGCCCACTGTAGCTCTGTAAAGCGAATTCGACCAGAAGAGGGGGTCCTGGCTTGGAGTTTGGAAGAACTGGTTGGTCCCACCAGCTCAAGGGAAGAAGATTCTTGGAAGATCCCCTCTGTCGTTGGAGTCTGAAGATTCAGACCTGTATCAGGGCTTCACCGGGTGGTCCAGTCATTGTAGGGGTCCTCTTCTGTCAGCTCCTCTTCGGTTCTCTCATTCCAGTGGCGACTCTGCTCTTCCAAACCCAGAGACCTGCTTTTTATGCAGTTTTCTCCCCATTCACACAGCCTGTCTGTCAATCACACAGCAGGCTGGCTGTCCTGGCGGGGACAGTCACCCAGGAAACCAAACAGGAGTGCGACTTGGGTTACCAAGGGAACCCATGGCAGGGGTCCTAAAAGCCCTCCCTCTCATCCTGCCTACCCAGATTTTCAGGCGCCCAAAGGAGGGCTTCTGTGCATAAGCCTGCGAAAAGATGGTGAACAAAGGAACCAAACCTGGTTTGGCGCGTAGAGATGAACACAAGAGACTTTTCCAAAAAGAAATGGAGACTAAACACAGCCGGAACAATATTAAAACAAATATGATCAAGCGGGTTTAAGTTTGAGGCTGCCAAGATAGCCTAAAACAATATCATGGTTATTTAAGATAACCGCAGTAGTAAAAACAGCGTAGTTACCACTGCCACCAGCCAAGTCTTAATGGAAAGGGAGCAAAAGAAGGCTCCAAGAAAAACAGACAAAAAGGGATAAGTATTAACCCTTTCCAGTACTCCATGTAAAAGCGTCACTGTGGCTGAATTGCCGCCCATTTCAGAGAGTTGGATTTTGAATTGCTTTTAGAACAATAGTGATGACTTATTAGGTCTTAACAGTGAATTAGGTAAAATGGCCATGAAATTCAAGACCATGTAATGGTAAAAGAAGCAACACATTCCCCCCCCCACTGTATTTATTAAGAGGCACTCAGAGGTTCAATCGGACACTGTGTACATAGCACAAAAACATGACTGTAGCAATCCCAGAAATGGGTGCTTTACAATTAGTTGAATTGGAAGTTAAAAACAAACAACAAGAACACAATAACGGAAGGTTGGAGAGAGTGTGGGGTAGACCTATAACGACTAGAATGTAATGTGAATCCCACCCAGGAGTGGGAGGGTTGGGAAGAAAGTAAGCCCAGACCTTGCAGACTGATGGGAGGGTTATGGGAAAGAGAAGGCCAGGGCCAGTCCAGCGAGTGGGTGGGGGGGCAGAGCCAGCCCTGGGTGCAAGCAGGGGTGGGGGGGGTCTACCGCCATGAAGCAAGAAGGGGGGCAGGACCTAGAACACACTACATGGGACAGGGGGATTAGGGTGTCAGGTTGGGACCCAGAATCAGCAAGTAAGTGAGAGGATCCCCAGCCCAGAGAACAATTAATCAATTGGGGAGCGCGAATCAGCTAGGAAGACATCTGGGTACTCACCCCAGAGAGCAAGCGAGTCGGGTGAGCTCCAGCCCAGGGAACAAGGGTGAGAGCGGACACAACCAGTCCAGGGAGTCACACGAGTATCCAGGCCCCAGCCCAGGGACCAAGTGCGTCAGGTGGGGTCCAGCCCAGGGACCAAGTGCATCAGGTGGGGTCCAGCCCAGGCACCAAGTGCGTCAGGTGGGGTCTAGCCCAGGGAGCAAGGATGAGAGGGGACACAGAACCAGTCCAGGGAGTCACACCAGTATCCAGGTCCAGCCCAGGGAGCAAACGAGGCTGGTGGGGGCAAGCCCAGGGAGCAAGGGTGAGAAGGGACCCAGAACTGGTCTAGGGAGTCACACTAGTATCCAGGCCCAGCCCAGGGAGCAAGGGTGAGAGGGAACCTGGAATCGGTCCAGGGAGTCACACGAGTATCCAGGTCCAGCCCGGGGAGCAAGCCAGTCAGATGGGGTCCAGCCGAGGGAGCAAGGGCGAGAAGGGACCCAGAACTGGTCTAGGGAGTCACACTAGTATCCAGGCCCAGCCCAGGGAGCAAGGGTGAGAGGGGAGAAACGGAACCAATTCAGGGAGTCACAGAAGTATCCAGGCCAAGGCCAAAAAGCAAGGGAGTCCCATGTACTCCCTTAATGCACAAATACACTTGTGTAGAAAATACCAGGTTTGGCTCCTTCTTCATCTGGTAGTTGCCACTTTTATTTTGGGGGGCTTTTCTTTACTTAGATGCTTAGTCCTGGAAAGCCCATTTCCTTGGCTTTAACATGCATACATTCTGAAATGCAAAAAAGATTGTTTAAAAAGTTTGAAAAGAGCAAGCAAAGTACTTGTAATGAACAGGCAGATGTAAGGAGGTGTTCGGGATTATGGATTATTTGTAGAACATGTGCCTGCCACAGGTTAGAATTTAATATATATTAGCCCCACCTCCCCAGGAAAACTGTTCTTTGGCTCTCGTTTATCTTGTTTCCCATTTATTTGCATAATTGGTAAACTGCAGAAATGGGCAATCTCATGTTTCCCATGTACAGTGCATTGGTACAGGAGCCATACAAGCAAAACAAAATATAGTACTGTAGGCAGTCGAGACTATTGGAAATAGTGCCCAACAGTATTTGTTTTGTTGTGACCACAGGGTTTGAAATTGAGGGGAGCTGGGGGCTATTTAGCCCTGCTTGTAGCCTTGAAGTGCCTGGTTAGCTTCACACCATGACTACCAGGAGCTACATTTGGCTCCCGGGCCAACTGATGCTGATCACCTATACCTATGGGAAGATCACGTACACCTATGGGAATTTAACTATGCGCTTTTGTAACAATCTATAAATTAAATAAACCTTAGGACATCACTATGACATTTGAAGCATAACCGGTCATATGTCATAGGGGCACCAACTTAGAGGGCACTTACCTCTGACGCAGTTGATGGACCAGGGTTGGGATTTGGATCGGGACGAGATCAAACTGTTCCTGTGGCTCCCGTCCACCTCCTCTTTATCCACTGAAGGGCCAGTTGCAAGCAGTGCCCAACTGCTACCTGCTGATGGGAATCCATTGTGTCCCAGTGTGTTGAAATAATAACACAATTATTAATATTACACATTTTAATACAGTACACATTCTGATGACCATTACCAAGACTGCAATGCAGTTACTCAAATCACATAGCGTTTAAGCTTTCCATCATATTGTTTCCATTGTTGCTGGTCCATGAGATGATTCCATGCTCCCCCTCCAGACACTGCTCATGTCTTCATGTTCAGCGTCTTGTTCAGAATGGCTGTTCCTGCCCCATTTAAGCCCTGGTGTATTTCTAGTATGCGTGGCCTAAGATGTAACTCTATGCAATTTGACTGGTGGGCCAATAGTGGCCATGGAGCTTGAAGACTATATGGCGGCGGTGGCGGCATGGGCTTACTGAGTTCATCTGGCTGTAGACCCTGGGTCAGTGGCGTAGAGTGGATAAGGCTCTTGTGTGACTGGATAGTGTGGTATAAGTATGGTTCACACCCCTGGGTAGGTGTAGCCCATTGCCCTTTAGAAGCCGACATAGCCTGGAGCGGTAGAGGCAGTGGCCTTGTTGAGATGATGTACTTGGGAAAATCCTGAATTGTGGAGCTGCAAATAACTCAGCAATTTCAAGCCTCCCTATGAGTCCACTTTCATTTGGCAACTGTTCCACATTTTCCCTCCTTGGAACATTGTCTAATTTGCACCTCTGGTAACACTGGAGGAAGAGAAAGTGCCAGGAACGTAG
This sequence comes from Ambystoma mexicanum, assembly GCF_040938575.1. NCBI lineage: Eukaryota > Metazoa > Chordata > Amphibia > Caudata > Ambystomatidae > Ambystoma > Ambystoma mexicanum. Next base: position 78,431,527 of record NC_090925.1, read on the forward strand.
ACACCTCTGCAAGCTTGGAAGGATGCAAAGAAGGTCTTTTGGATATTGTTTGCATCTTCACTACTGTCACTCTTGTCTCTGTGAAGTACCTTCTTTACCAAAGCCCTTTTTTTTTTTTTTTTTACTTGTTTCATTATTTTCATCCCTCATTTCTTGCAGTAGAGTGTTCAAAACTACACTAGCTCCTCTCTTTCCTCAAGATAGTTTTATTTTTTTCCATGTGCCTTTTCGTTCAGGTAGCACTGAACAGTCCTGGCACTGAACCGCCCCCCTTTTGGAACGACAATCCAGTGCCCACTTCCAAACCAAGCCAGTGAACAGTTTGAACTGGTTCCACAAGCATCAACAGAAAAGCACAAACTCTATAATGATCCGCCTTCCCTTCCTCTATGTAGAGCCACGTGAGCACCTGGGGACTGTAATAATGGTGGCTGGGCGCTACACAAATCAACTTATCATAAACATTCTTACATGATTCTTAACAAGTACCCCTTGCATTATTGAAATACACCTTGGAAGCTACGAGAGATTCAGATGGCCGGCATAGTATCAACTAGTGACTCACAACAACTCACCACTGGACAATACGATTGTTCCAGATTAATCCTTTTTCATAACATCTTTTCCATCGTGGTCCGGTTCAACAGTATTAAAAAAAAAGGCATGAATTCGCCCTTTGTCATCGCAGTGCAAGTCGTCAGTAAAAAAACTCCAACTCTTCTTTTCCCAAGCACTGAACGGTATCGTCACATGATGGAGTTCGGGCAATAGTTTCCAAGAATGGATATTGATATTTTATTTATATTGCGCTGGTACACAAGTGTCTCAGAGCGCGACAAGACAAGTGTGGGCACGGAGGGGGGAACAAACACAGTGATCTTACTAGGCCCAGTGATATTGAGAACTGGCAAGAGCATGGGAAAGGCGAAAGGGAAAAGTGCATGGAAGGGGGGGGGGAGTAGGAAGTCAGAGCAGAAGAGAAACAGATAAATAATAGAAAAAAGGCAACAAACAGGGGTAGACAGTGGTAGTCCAGCCAGCAAGTTGCAAGTGCTGGGTTAAGGCAGCAAACAGGGTATGTGTGATAAGTGCATGAAGGGGTGGGGGTGCTGTATGGGTACAGATACAGACCCCAGTGCAAGGGGTGGCCCGGAGGCAGTGCGGGTGGGTGGCAGGGTGAGCAGGTACCAGGGCCCATAAGATGGAGGGTGAGCCAGGTGCACGGTGCCGAGAGAGAATAGATCAGTAGGGGAGAGAGGGTGGGGGTGGCAAAGGCAGAAGCAAAGAGGAAGTTCTTGAGGTGTTTCCGGAACCGTAGGTGGTTCTCAAGTTGAGTGGCATGGAGGCTGTTCCACTGGGAGGCCCCAGCCGAAGACAGAGATCTACCGCCAGCTTGTTTCTTTGAAAAACGACTGACCCTGAGGGAGGTGGAGGTAGAGGAGCGAAGAGCTCGAGAGGGGAGGTATTTACCGAAGGATACCTGAAGGTATTTTGGACACAGGCCTCAGAAAGCCTTGTGGACAATGCAGAGGGTTTTGAATTTAATCCTTGCATCCGCTGGGAGCCAATGGAGAGATTTCAGAGCTGAAGAGATATGATCCCAGGGTTTGAGGCCAAGGACAAGTCTCGCAGTCCTGTTCTGGATTATTTGCAGAGGGCGGAGAGTAGATGCAGGTAGATTTAGAAAAAGGCTGTTACCATGAGCTTCTGGGGGAAGGAGAGGAAAGGCAGAGTACCTCTGAGGAGGTGCAGTAGGAAATTTGACTTTTTAGAGACCTCAGATGTGGGCAGAGAAGGAAAGGGTGGAGTCAAAGATGACCCCAAGGTTCTTCGTCTCGCAGGTGGGGGTAGGAGGAGGGAGAGTAAGGGGAAAGGATGGTGAAGGTGTGCCGATGAGGATGATCTCTGTCTTGCTGGCATTCAGCCTCAAAGTAGGCACATGAGATTGTGCAGCACATGGGCATGCATCTGTCAATAAAGATTTCCTCCCCATGCTGGAAACCCAATAAGTGAAAGCTTTCGGGATTCACCGGGAGGAGTCGGAATGCCACCTCTGTCTACTTTTGCCAGCAGCACCCCCCTCCCAGTCCTTTGTGCTAAATTGACTGCCTCATGAAATGAAGCATAGTGGACCGAGCAACCCTCTCCTTTCAACCAGTCATTCACTGAGTTCTAACTTTGGAAGAGATATAGGTTATGTATGAGGCGGAAATTCCCCAACTCTTTTTTTTTAGGGACGACCCAAAGTGGTGAGATTGTTTTTTAGTGGAGGCTCTCTGAATGGGCCCGCCAACCTCCCCATGACCAGTTCTTTCTTGATCTTCTCAGTCACAACTGCTGGGTGTTCATACTCTGACTTTAAGTTTCTTGACCGTAATTCTTGCAGCGACCCCCTGTATGGTATCTTAATACCTGTTAGGAATCCTAATGACAACAGGTACCTCTCAGCCAACCGGGGGTTCTTAGCCAGCCACCATAGTAACCTGTATAAAGGACAGGGCTTTGACGGGCAGGCCATATTGTTCTCAATTCGCTCCTCTCCCACCCCATTGAATTTGCTAATTTACTAATTGACTTGGTGCAGCTGTCCTTCCAGCTAGCTATCCCCCCTAATGAAGGAAGACAAATATGTTAATCCACTGTATATTCGTGGTGACATATGGATACCAACATTTTTATTTTTAATGCAACTCATTAGTACCCTCCCTATATGTGTGTCTGTAAAGACCGTAGGGGGTGTCTCTACTTCTGCTCTCTATGTGGTAGAGGAGAGGCACAGAGGACCCCAGCCAAGATTCTCTATAAGGTAGCAATGGACGAGCAATCAAGGCCTAGCTTCTCAGGAGGTGATGCAGGCTGGTTCTTAAGTACAGTGTAGTGCCCAAGCCCCCACAAAGGAATGTCCGCACGCTGTATTAGTTAAAACACAGTCTGTTATTAACAGTCATTAATATTCAAGGTTATGTACAATATCACGATAAAGCTCTTTGTACTCGGTTATCTATAATGGCAGATATACAGTTCTACGTGGTACCACAATTTCTATTAGATCTCTTTAAAGTGAATCAACTGTATGGTTAAATGTCACACAAATCAGTTCGTAAAGGAAACCAACAATAGATATAAGAGGAAAGCAATTGGTTAGAACAATTGGCAGAATACTGGCCCTGATACCTAGACACAGTTCTGTGTGGAGATCCCCCCCACCTGGGCAACCTGTGGAATAAAGATATATCACAAGCCCAGTACATATATTGTTCACAAGAGACTTTCCAATAATTCTGCAACCCCAAGGTACCTGGCGTTGTAGAGTTCCTTGTCAGGGAATCGACAGCCCTTCTTGAGTGCCCTCCCTTTAAGCAGAAGTCACAGGTCGTCGAACGTCTGACGGACAACATGGTGAACTATGACGGTGAAGTGGCAGCTTCGTTCCTAGCGGTGCAGCGTAAATGTCCTGCAAGGAAGAGGCGTGCGGGGCACCTCAATGTCGATAGATCAGGACCGCAAAGAGTTTGAAGAACTGTGGCCCAGCAAGGGCATCGAGTCATCAGCGTCTCTGTGGTCTTTGGGTGACGGGAAACCAACTGGCAGATGCTCCTCGGCGCATCGACGGTCTGGCCTCCTTCGTCGGGATAAGGTGGGCGGTGGTGCAGGTAAGAGAGTCCTTGGATCAAATGAAGTTCTTAGGCAATGGGAGCACAGCGGCTCCAGTCGGCGATGGCAGTCATCGACGGTGGCAGACAACAGTCCGGGCGCTTCTCTTTGGGATTCCACGGCAGTCCCTGTCTCCGGTCGGCAGCCTTACCAGGTCCTCTCTGGGTCAGTCCTTGGAGACACAGCAGCTTTCAGATTGACAAAGTAGAGCAACAGCAATTCTTCTCTTCCAGCAGGGCTTCAGGGTCAAGCTTCAGTTTTACTCCAGTTACTCTTCATAGTGGACTACAGCTTCTGAACACGAATTGTAGCAGTGAGAGGCCCCCAGATATACTATCTGTCAGAAGGGCATTCATGCAGGCAGGCAGCCAGTCAGGTGCACAGTGCATTCAGGCCATTCTTCTCCATCCAGACAGACACAACACAGAATGTAGATTTGGACAAGCACGCTGCCATTCAGCACTACACAGTGCATTCATACCGGTTTTGGGCAGGGCTGTCTGTCATTGTACAAAAGACCAGACACTAGACATCCACATAACACAATGCGTGTTCGTCACACACTCCATTCACCAAGGTCCCACTCACAGGGTGTACCCACAACATGCAGTCGTTGGGAAGGCTCCAGCCAGTCTGGTCGGCACTCCCCACAATACCATATGTGGAACTTCCACCCAACAGCCAGTCAGGGGAAAGGGACAGAGTCAGGGCTTCCCGGGACTTCGGGAAGATCAAGGTAACAGGCGATGGAAGGCAAGAGGCCACGGGGGCCATCTTGTCCCCATCAGGAATCTACCGATTCCCATGACAGGGCCTGGGCATCCCAAAATGGATGACGCTCAGGGCACCTGTCAAGTCAGCACGGAGCTGCCACCAGCCCGTACCCTGCTCTGTAGGCCACCCACAGGTGCCCAAAAACATACACTAGGGGCACAGGGTTGTACCCCCACCCATGGGTGCCATAAGGGTATCCAATGGGTCTGTTAACCAAAACCAAAGGAGGGAGCTGTACCGCCAGGAGACCCACATGAACTCCTGCACGGAAAACACGACAGAACACACGATAAAAGGCAGTAAAGGACAAGGATAAGGAGGCCCTGTCTCTCCGATGCATTTCCAGCATCACAGTGTCCTTACACTATTTGCTACATGCCCTGTTCCCTCACTTGTGCTGCCTCGGCCTACTATTGGGAGGACACCCTCAGTTTCTAGAACCACCTGACATCTGCTCCTTTTTATCGCTACGAACACCTGTGCTACACATTTTCTTATTGTTAATCTCCAAAATTGGCACATACATGCATGAAGCAACATGAATGCCCGAATGTGCATTGGCCATCATTGAAATGTCTACACCAATTCGTAGACCTCCAATTTCCTTGCGCGCCTCTGCCCTCTGATCCCAACTTTCCTACTCTGCCCTCACCCCCCCCCTGTGCGCTCCCTGCCCCTGGTATACCGTATCCTCCTGTAACCCAACTACCTTGCCCCATGGAGCCTTGCCTCATGTGACCTCCCATGTTTGAGGGGGGGGGCTGTTCCACTAGAACTTGCCTGTTATGCCCTCCCCTCCCATCATGCTTCCACCCTTCTCGGCCGTCTTCTCCCTTCCCTCTGGTGTTATTACCGACTGTTCCTACCCTTGGGTCGAACCACTCCTCCACTAGCTTGTGTTCCCACTGGAGGATAGCCTCATTGGCCATGTGCATCCTGCATCTCTGGTCCCTTAATAACCAACCTGAGCCCCGAGTACTCTGTACTCCTGTAAGATATAGTTCCTGTACCCATAGAGCTGGCCCTTGTTTCGGAAATATTACAATCATGACCTGCACTAGTATCTTGAATGCCTCTAACCAGTTCCCTATGCTCTCTGTCGGTCTGACCCGTTTTCTCACTTTTACCACCTCGCTCCCTCTGCATGTCTGTAAAGTGTTGCACCCTTTCATCTCGTGTTCCAGTAGCGACAATATGTCAATAAATGGCCTGTTCCAGATCTGTTCTTTCACCGCCAAGGGTATATGTCAACTCATGAAGTTGGTACCAGCTCGGGACGGTGGCAGTCCCACCTGAACCCCCTACCCCTAGCCCATTTAACGGTCCCAAAGTGCTAGTGCCACCCTTCTTACATTACTGTTCCTCCCATCCACTTTCTTTGGTACCTCAATGTGACCCCAGACTGCTCCCGCCTTCAGGCCCTCTGTTCCCACTGTGTTGCCACCTGCCAGTGGAGAAGCTTTGCTCTCCTGACTAGAGTCTGCGTCCCTGTCTTTATTTCCTACCTGGACGCAATCTAGTACTAAATCTAGCCTTTCTTTCAAGCCCTGAACGCACTTGCCCAATAACTCTTTGCTCGGTAACAACTTGTGGCCCCTGGCCTTGGATGCAGTACTGGCTCCCCTGTGAGTAGCGTACGATTCATTTCTGCTTGTTCCAGGAAACAACTCACTTGAAGTAGGTGTGTCGCTTGAAAATTCTGCATGACCAATGTCCGCTGTTACAGCGATTTCCTTCTCCAAGTCTTTCTTAGTTTTCTGCCCTTTCTGGCCATTGTTAGTTTGGCACAGCTTTTTCTTGGAGCCCTGTGACTCCATGCTGCCCACTGATTCCTGCGATCCTGTGCTCAGACTTGATCTATCCCTTTTTTGATCGTTGAACTGCCCCTCGCTTGGTATAGCAGGCTGGGGGCCCCCCATCTGGGCCATTGCCACCTCCCAAACCTTAATTTTGGCCAATGCTGAACATTTCTGCCAAAATGGCCAAAATGGTGGTGGCCAAAATGGTGGTGGACGAATTGGGCCATGGCATTGTGTTCAACCTCCCATACCCCCCTACCCTGAGCCATCCCATGAAATATTTGCCAGCTGCTTAACTGGCCCACCTCCCATTTTTACTCCTTGACCAAGTGTGTGATCCTGGGCAAAATATTTAACCTCAGTCACCTATTGCATATCTTAACACATTTTGTGACTGAGGGGGGGCTGAAGGGGGCGTTTCAGGGGAGTAGGGGCGTGCATGCACAGTGAATGCATCATTGGGTGTGAACTGCCATATCATAACCTCATTTTTCCTAATATTGTGGAGCAACTTGTTGTTCTACATCTGTGCCCCCTTTTGTGACACCCACTGTACCTCCTACTGCCCCTGCTGCCTACTGTTGTATTTAAGTAGCATGCCCCCTTGCCCCGGTGCAGTGTAACTACGATCAACATCGGCTAAGCCCCTGGCTGCAAACAGGGTTCACGGACGCACCAACCCCTTTAATATCTTTATTACCCCAATCACTAATCGGTCTGCGTTAGGCTCAACGAAATGCTGCGAGCAAGCTAGCCCTCGCACCTACATGTCGTCCCACCCCTTTCCTCCTCCCCGGGTACCCATTTGCCGAACCGCTCCTGATCCCCCCCCCCCCTCCACCCCCAGTGCGGTGATGTGCGAAGTATTGAGCTGCAGCCTCCTTCGCCATTGTACCCTGATACCACTCCTTAATCCTAATGTTGCACCCCCCAATCTCATATTCTACTGCATAGCTGGCCAAAGGAAGCAGGCGTTTCGGACAAAGTGCTGCCCTTCGCACCGCAGCGCCACCAACTTCGCCTTACTTATTGTTATGCCTACTTGCGTCCTACTCTAAGAACAGGACCCCAATCAAGCCCTGCTGCCATGCCGACCTACCTTTTATCCGTGCTCTTTAACAATATTGTTTAGCGTGCTTTTCACAAGAACGTAGCGCAAAATGGTCAATCAGTGCGAATGCAGAAGTCATGGATAGGTGACTATACCATGCAAAGGTTTGCACCACCTTGGTAGCTCGATTTTTCTCTACGCCGAGCAGTGCGGACCTGTCCCATTGCACCATCATCGCCCTTAACCCTGCGGCTGCACACCCTCCTCTCACCCGTGAATCGTTTCATGTTTGCCTGGTTGATGGACAGCAAACAAAACAGACCGCAAACACCTTAAGGGGGAAGTTTGGTTCCCGGGTCAAGTTTTTGAGAGATCGTGGCGCTGCCCACACTCACCGCAGACTAAACATCTGACTCACGTTTGACGTTCACCAGAACCATCAGAGAATTGCATTCCTTGCATGTTAACATGACCATTGGAGACGAACCACGCTTCGTGTGAATTGCTGTTTGGATCTATAGTCCATGCGGTATCGTTTCTCACTTTCATTAGTCACTATATCGTTCTTATTTATTCATGATTATGAAAGGAAAAACCCTGGCACTGCACAATATGT